>NW_028270154.1:25313613-25632321 GCF_037043375.1 Chiloscyllium plagiosum
GGCTTTCTATAGGTATGTTAGGAATAAAAGAATGACTAGGGTAGGAATAGGTCCAGTCAAGGATAGTAGTGGGAAGTTGCGTGTGGAGGCGGAAGAGATTGGGGAGACACTGAATGAATACTTTTCTTCAGTATTTACTTAGGAACAGGGCATTGTCGTCGATGTGAATACTGAGTCACAAATAAGTAGAATGGATGGCTTTGAGGTATGTAGAGAAGAGGTGTTGGAAATCCTGGAAAAGGTGAAAATAGATAAGTCCCCTGGGCCTGATGGCATTTATCCTAGGATTCTCTGGGAAGCAAGGGAGGAGATTGCAGAGCCATTGGCCTTGATTTTTATGTCCTCTTTGTCTACAGGAGTAGTGCCAGAAGACTGGAGGATAGCAAATGTGGTTCCCTTGTTCAAAAAGGGGAGTAGGGATAACCCTAGTAACTATAGGCCGGTGAGTCTCACTTCTGTTGTGGGCAAAGTCTTAGAGAGAATTGTAAGGGATAGGATTTATGCACATCTGGATAGGAATAATGTGATCAAGGATAGTCAGCATGGTTTTGTGAAGGGCAGGTCGTGCCTCATAAACCTTATTGAATTCTTTGAAAAGGTGACGAAGGAGGTTGATGAGGGGAAAGCGGTAGATGTGGTATATATGGATTTTATAGTTGATGTGTTTGATAAGGTTCCCCATGGTAGGCTACTGCAGAAAATACGGAGATATGGCATTGAGGGTGAGTTGGAGGTTTGGATTAGGAATTGGCTGGACGGAAGAAGACAGAGGGTAGTAGTTGATGGCAAAGTTTCTTCATGGAGTGCCGTCACTAGCGGTGTTCCGCAAGGATCTGTTTTGGGACCATTGCTGTTTGTCATTTTTATAAATGACCTGGAAGAGGGGTTAGAAGGTTGGGTGAGCAAGTTTGCAGATGATACGAAAGTCGGAGGAGTTGTTGACAGTGAGGAAGGATGTGGCAGGTTACAGCAGGATATAGAGAAGCTGCAGAGCTGGGCAGAAAGGTGGCAAATGGAATTCAATGTAGCTAAGTGTGAGGTGATTCACTTTGGGAAGAATAACAAAAAGATGGGGTACTGGGCTAATGATCGGATACTTGGTAGTGTGGATGAGCAGAGGGATCTTGGTGTCCATGTACACAGATCTCTGAAAGTTGCCACCCAGGTAAATAGTGCGGTGAGGAAGGCATATGGCGTACTGGCTTTTATTGGTAGAGGAATTGAGTTCCGGAGTCCTGAGGTCATGATGCAGTTGTATAAGACTCTGGTGCGGCCGCATCTGGAATATTGTGTGCAGTTTTGGTCGCCATACTATAGGAAGGATGTGGAGGCACTGGAACGGGTGCAGAGGAGGTTTACCAGGATGTTGCCTGGTATGGAAGGAAGATCGTATGAGGAAAGACTGAGGCACTTGGGGCTGTTTTCATTAGAGAAAAGAAGGTTTAGGGGTGACTTGATTGAGGTGTACAAGATGATTAGGGGGTTAGATAGGGTTGACAGCGTGAACATTTTCCCGCGTATGGAGTCGGGTATTACAAGGGGGCATAGCTTTAAATTAAGGGGGGGTAGATATAGGACTGAAGTTAGGGGTAGGTTCTTCACTCAGCGAGTCATGAGCTCATGGAATGCCCTGCCAGTAGCAGTGGTGGACTCTCCCTCTTTATGGGCATTTAAGCGGGCATTGGATAGGTATATGGAGGATAGTGGGTTAGTATAGGTTAGGTGGGCTTGGATCGGCGCAACATCGAGGGCCAAAGGGCCTCCACTGCGCTGTATTCTTCTATGTTCTATGAGATCTGAAGCCATTTGACCAGAAGAAAAATGATATAAGTATATTCATGGCTGAGATAGACAGGTTTTTAATAAGTAATGGAAGGCAATCTTTTTTTTAATGGGTAAAAGTCAGGAAAGCGGAGTTGAGGATGATCAAATTGGTGATGGTTTCACTGAATGGAGGAGCAGGTCGACTAAATGGTCTGCTTTTGCTCCTAATGGTCTTCTGGAGTTTGAAATGAGATTCACAGAACAACTCACTTAATTTCATCACTCATCTTGCTCAGCCTGATAAAGTTTCACTCATAACTTTCACGAGCATAATCAGGTTACAGGATGTGTTCAATGATTACGGAGTTTCACACATCCCAGACACATCTCTGATTAGTGCATTATAAAGCTAAACACTGATGCACATGCCTCAGTGCAGATCAATTTGTCTTGCTAATTAACCTCTTCCTGGTGTATATTCCAAAACAGTGTAATCCCTTGTGTGTGTTAGGAAATAGTCTTTCTACTAGTCTGGTTCCAATATTAAATCATTGAATTGCAATGTGCACATTCCAGTTGTCCCATCCCCTTGTCAGTATCTGAGTTTTATGACATTTATTTGACTATTAATTTCTGCATCTTCTTGATATAACACTTCACAATACTACCATTGGCAGGAGGTCATATTTCACTTGCCTGGATGAGTGCAGCTCCAACAACACTCAAGATGATTGATATCATCCAGGATGAAGTATTTCACTTGGTTGCCATTCCATCGTTCAACATTCAATCCCTCTAACAGTACATATTGGTAGCACTGTTTACCATCTACAAAATGTACTACAATTTCTCATGAAGGATCTTTTCATTCCAAACCTGCAATGCTACCATCTGAAGGGACAAGGGTAGCAGATGCATGTTGTTCACTTCCAAGATATGCACCATCCTAACTTTGAACAATGTCACTGTACCTTTTGTATTACTGGGTCAAAATCCTAAACCTCTACACCCCAAGGATTACAGTGCTTCACGAAGGTAGCTCATTTCTATCTTCAGGACAATTGAGTATCAGCAATAAATGCTGGTCTAGGTGGCAAAATCCACCTCCCAAAACAAATTTTAAAACTACCAGCTATGGTATTCTGGTTTGGATAGTTCACTATCACCAATGCATCTTTACAGGGAATTGAAGGTCTGTCTAATTATCATTAACCATGATGTGGAGGTGCCAGACTGGGGTGTACAAAGTTAAAAATCACTATTACCTGATGAAGGAGCAGCACTCTGAAAGCTTGTACTTCCAAATAAACCTGTTGGAATATAACCTGGTGTTTGTGATTTTTTAAGAAGATTTGTAGTTCGAGTTGTGGTTCTGGTTGTAATTTTGTTCGCTGAGCTGGAAGGTTTGTTTTCAGATGTTTCAGAACCATACTGGGTAACATCATCAGTAAGCCTCTGATAAAAGCGCTGGTGCCTACTTTCTAGGAATGTCCTACTTTCTATTTATGTGTCTAGGTTTCTTAAAGAGGATTATATCATTTCCAATTCTTTTTCTCAGAGGATGGTGGATGGGGTCCAAATTGATGTATTTATTGATGGAGTTCCAGTTAGAATGCCAGGCCTCTGGGAATTCCCGTGCATGTCTCTGTTTAGCCTCTCCTAGGATGAATGTGTTGTCCCAGTCAAAGTGGTGTCTTCCTTAATCTGTATGTAAGGATACTAGTGATAATGGGTCAAGTCTTTTGCTGGCTAGTTGGTATTCATGTATCCTGGTGGCTAGCTTTCTGCCTGTTTATCCAATGTCGTGTTTGATGCAGTCCTTGCATGGTATTTTGTAAATGACATTTATTTTGCTGGTTAATTGTTTAGGGTCCTTTGGGTTTATTACCCTCTGTTTAAGTGTGTTGGTAGGTTTTTGGGCTACCATCATGCCAAGGGATCTGAGTAGTCTAGATCATTTCAGAGATTTCTTTGATGTAAGGTCATGTGGCTAGAGTTTCTGGGCATGTTGTGTCTGCTTGTTTGGGTTTGTTGTTGAGAAATTGGTGGACTGTCTTTATTGGGTACCTGTTCTTTCCTGAATACACTGTGTAAGTATTTCTCTTCTGCTGTTTGTAGTTCCTGGGTACTGCAGCATGTTGTGGCTCATTGAAATAATGTCCTGATGCAGCTCTGTTTGTGGATGTTGGGATGATCGCTTCTGTAGTTAAGTATGCGTTGTTTTCCTGTAGACTCTGGGTTGCGTGCAATTCTGGTCTCCTTCCTGTCGGAAAGATGTTGTGAAACTTGAAAGGGTTTAGAAAAGATTTACAAGAATGTTGCCAGGGTCCCTGCGCAGAGGAACTGACTAGTTACCAATCCACATATAATCCAACACCCTCCCTCTGAAGTCCTGGCAGCAGATGTCCTGATCTTTCTGGGAAGTTATGTTCAATTGGAAGGAGGCAGCACTGATGTTGGAAACCAAGCCTTTATCCCCTTCTCTATCTGGACATATTACCAGAAAGTGCTGGAAATGTTGTTCGGATGGGTTGGAGCACGTGTACAAAATTCAGAGAAGTGTATTGCTGAGGTGAAGCAGAAACTGGGCTTACAGGAGCACCTCTCCCTCTTTGCAGGTAAAAACCTGTACATCAGGTGTAAAATACTCTCAGTATTGTTGTATGTGGCACAGCTCATGTCCATTCCCTGATTCTGCACCACTACTGTCACAGAAAATATTTTTAAGCATGTTTCCTGGGTCGGAGGTTTTGAACTATAGAGAGAGGCTGAAAAGGCTGGCTCCATTTTCCCTGGAGCATCAGAGGCTGAGGGGTGACTTTTACAGAGGTTTATAAAATCACGAGGAGCATGGATCGGGTGAATAGACAAGGTCTTTGCCCCGGAATGGGGGAGTCCAGAAATTGAGGACATAGGTTAAGGTGAGAAGGGAAAGATTTAAAAGGGACCTAAAGGGTAACTTTTTCACACAGAGGGTGGTGCATGTATGGAATGAGCTGCCAGAGGAAGTGGTGGAGGCTGGTACAATTACAACATTTAAAAGGCATTTGGATAGGTACATGAATGGGAAGAACCTCCCATACACACACACACAGAAATAGATTAGATTTCCTACAGTGTGGAAACAGGCCCTTCGACCCAACAAGTCCACACCAACCCTCCGAAGAGTAGCCCACCCCAACTAATGCACCTAACAACTATGGGCAATTTAGAATGGCCAATTCACCTAATCTGCACATCTTTGGAATGTGGGAGGAAACCGGAGTACCTGGAGGAAACCCACGCAGACACTGGGATAATGTGCAAACTCTACCCAAGGCTGGAATTGAACCTGGGACCTTGGTGCTGTGAGGCAGTAGTGCTTAACCACAGCCACCGTTCCTCTTCAATAGGAGCAGGCAGAGGCTATTTGGCCCTTTGAGCTTGCTCTGCCATTCATCAAAATCATTGCTGATTGTCCAACTCATTAGCCTAACTTTGCTTTCTCCCCATAACCTTTGATCCCATTCACCCCAAGTGATATATCTAGCCAACCTTTAAATATATTCAATGTTTTGGCATTAACTACTTTCCGCGGTAATGAATTCCACAGGCTCACCATTCTTTAGGTGAAGAAATGTCTCATCTCCGTCCTAAATAGTCCACCCTGAATCCTCAGACTGAGACCCCTGGATCTGGACACACCACCATTGGGAACATCCTCCTTGCATCTACCCTGTCTAGTCCTGTTAGAATTTTATAAGCCTCTATGAGATCCCCCTCACTTGTCTGAACTCCAGCAAAAACAATTCTAACCTAGTCAACCTCTCCTCGGACATCAGTCTTACCATTCCCCGGAATCAGCCTGGCAAATCTTCGCTGAACTTCCCCAAGAGCATTCCTCCTCAGAGAAGGAGATCAAAAGTATAGTATACTTAAGTATAGTAGAATAGACATCAAAGAGTTAACTGAGAATGCTTAAGCAAGGCTTATTCAATTAGAACAATGTGGTCTACTGACTATGTTGAAATGGCCGACACCTCTGACATTTCAGTTAGACCACAGCATCATGCACCTTGACTTGATGAGATTAGACAGGACAATAGGACAGGAATAGCTGACAAAGTAGATAGCTGATTAGATAATCAAACTCTGATTAAATTCTCAACTAAAATGAGTGCACGTGATGTGCTCGGTGGAGTGACCACACTAAAAAGGGAGGGTGGAGACAAATTGTTGATGATTGATAGACAAGTTGTTCATTTTTCTGTATAAAAAGTATGGGAAAGTATTTAATTGGAGGAAGGGAATTAAAATACTATTAGGCAGCAACTGGGACGCCTAAGTTGGGAACAGATGTTCTCAGGGAAATGCATGACAAATGTGGAGATTGCTTCAGGAACACTTGCTGATAGTGCTGGATAGGTTTGTCCTGCTGAGGCAAGGAAAGGATGGTAAGGTGAAGGAACCTTGGGTGACAAGGGATGTGGAATATCTAGTCAACAGAAAGAAGGAAGCTTACTTAAGCTTGAGGAGACAGGGTTCTAGAGGTAGCCAGGAAGGAACTGAAGAATTGACTTAAGAGTAAGGAGGGGGCATGAAAAAGCTTTAGCGGGTAGGATTAAGGAAATCCCAAGGTGTTCTAAGCTTATGTGAGGAACAAGAAGATGGCCAGAGTGAGGGTAGGGCCAATCAGGGATAGTAGAAGGAATTTGTGCCTGGAGTCGGCAGAGGTAGGGGAGGTCCCTAATGAATACTTTGCTTCAGTATTCAGTACTGAAAGTGAACCTTGACATTTGTAAAGACAGCGTGAAACAGGTTGATGTTAAGAAGCAAGATCTGCTGAAAATTTTGAAAAACCTAAGGATTGATAAGTCCCCTGGGCCAGATGGGATATACACAAGGTTGCTACAGGAAGCGAGGGAAGAAACTACTGCACCTTTGGCAATAATCTTTGGATCCTCTGGGTTAGTGCCAGATGATTGGAGGGTGGCAAATCTTATTCCCTTATTCAAGAAAGGGAATAGGGATAATCCTGGGAATTACAGTCCAGTTAGTCTAACGTTTGTGGTGGGCAAGTTATTGGAGAGGATTCTGAGCGATAGAATTTATGATTACTTGGAAAACTGATTAGAGATAGTCAGCATGGCTTTGTGAGGGTAAGGTCATGCCTGACAATCCTTATTGAATCTTTTGAGGATGTGACGAAACACACTGATGAAGGCAGAGCAGTGGATGTGATATGCATGGATTTTACCAAGACATTTGATAAAGTTTCCTATGGTAGGCTCATTCAGAAAGTAAGGAGGCATGGAATACAGGGAAATTTGGCAGTATGCATACAGAATTGGCTGGCCTGTCGAAGGCAGAGGGTGGTAGTATTCAGCCCAGAGCTTGGTGACCAGTGGTGTTCCGCCGGGATCTATTCTGGGACCTCTGCTCTTTGTGATTTTTAGAAATGATTTGGATGAGAAAGTGGAAGGTTTGGTTAGTAAGTTTGCCGATGACACGAAGATTGGCGGAATGGTGGATAGTGTGGAGGACTGTTGTAGGTTGCAACAGGACATTGAGCAGATGCAGAACTAGGCTGATGGGTGCCAGTTGGAATTCAGCCTGGAAAGGTGTGAAGTGATTCATTTTGGAAGGTTGAATTTTAATACAGAATACAGGGTTAAAGGCAGGGTTCTTTGCAGTGTAGATCAGCAAGGAGATCTTGGGGTCCAGGTTCATAGATTCTTCAAAGTTGCCACCCAAGTTGTTCAGGTTGTTAAGAAGTCCTATGGTAGGTGGGCTTTCATTAGCATGGGGATTGAGATTAAGAGCAAAAGGTTATGCTGCAGCTCTATAGAGCCCTGGTTAGACCACACTTGGAATATTGTGTTCAGTTCTGGTCGCCTCAATATAGGAAGGATGTGGAAGCTTTAGAGAGGGTGCAGTGGAAATTTGCCCTGGACTGGGGGGCAAAACTTATGAAGACCGGTTAAGGGAGCTAGAGCTTTTCTCATTGGAGTGAAGGATGAGAGGTGTATCAGATGATGAGAGGTATAGATGGAGTGAATAGTCAGAGACTTTTTCCTTTGCAGAAATGGCTATCACAAGTGGGCATAATTTTGAGGTGATTGGAGGAAGGTTTAGGGGAGATGCCAGAGGGAGGCTCTTTACAGAGAGAGTGGTGGATGCATGGAATGCACTGCCCATGGTTGGTAGTAAAATCAGAAACATTAGGGACATTTCAGCAACTCTTGGATCGGCACATGGATGACAGTAAAATGAAAGGTATTTAGGTTAGTTTGACCTTAGAATAGGATAAAAGGTCGGCACAACATCAAAGGCAGAAGGTCCTGTACTGTTTTGTACTGTTCTGTTTTCTAAAAAAGCTGTAACTCGTGCTCACAAATTAGAGTGAGTCTAGTATTCATGCATGCGTACCTGGAATTCCTCTCCTTGCATTTACCGGTAATTGCTTGTAATAAACTGCTTGATTCGCTTGAACGAACTCCTCCGCCTCCGATTGTCACTACCTCCATGAAGGTCATTCTTACAGTATATGAATAGGAAGGCTTTAGAGGGATATGGGCCAAATGCTGTCAAATGGGACTAGATTAATTTAGGATATTTGGTTGGCATGGATGACTTCCATCAAAGGGTTTGTTTCATGCTGTACTACTCTATGACCTGGAAGTCAAAGATGCACTGTATCCAGAGGGATACAAAGTATAAACCTCAGGGTAAAGGAGGGGTGAAGAATGTACCCAACATCACTCTCATCATGATGTCCACCTTTTTGTGCAGCAGCATATAGACCCTTGATACACAAACACCAGATACTTATTCCCAGTATTGAGAAAGATGGATCTGGTCTCAGTACCATAGAATTCTCCAATTAGTGGACCATTCTACATTACTTGTCCCTCGTGAAAAAATTTGTAAAGGAAAACACCTTTGACCACAAGTCCATCAGGTAATGGTAGCAATAATTTATTGGGAATCTGTGGGGAAAGGAGAGGATGGATCCTGTCGGGTTGTTCCCTGAGCAGAATGTCAAAGTCATTTGGCAGAATGCCTCGTTGCCAGAACTTTCCAATAAGCACCAGGATGTAGTTTGGATGGTGATGAGGTCTCTGCCCATCAGATCCTTCATGTATGTCCTGACTGGCTCTGCCACCACATGCTGCACATGAAGTAGCTGTGGAGGTGGGGGTGGACCAGATTGTTAGACATATCCTTCTGCAATGTCCTTTGCAAAAAAGATCTGGAGAGAGATTTAATTTTAGTTGAAGTTTGTCCTGGGAAACTCTGAGATTCAAGACTCTGTGCTCTACAGTCTGTTCTCCGGGCCGCACACTGAAACAAACGTCAACTGTGCCTGGAAGACCACCAGCTTGACGAAAGATGCTCTTTGGTGTGCCCAAAACATCCAGTATAGAGTTGCAAGCACAGTTTGCAAGGTCCTGCACTATGTGCTGAGGAATGCACTAAAGCATAGGGCAGCTGCTACTTAAACACAGTGGGAAAAGACCATGTTGAAGGCCTTTCTGCCAAAATACAAGCTACGTTTAGTTATCAGACCCTTTCTTGGCCTCAAAATATATGTAGTGTCCTGCATGAATAGGAAAACGCCTCTAGTTTTGGGAACTGCAAGTGTTAGAAACGAAAATCGCTTCTCAATAATTGCTCTAGACAAATTCAGGAAAACAAAGTTTTATTAACAAGTCAAGTCTGCAGAGTTGGGCACCCTTGAAGAAAAGGCGCGCTGAGGCTTACAAAGTCTCCCATTATATACAGTACAAGTCCCTCCTCTCCTTGGCTCTAACAAGCCATGAGGTTCACATTCTTAAAAACATCATTATTCTTATCACAAAGTCTGCAACAAATGGCTCCAGAGTCTCTAAAGTTGTTGTTTTTCTCACCCTGTAGTCTTATCAGTCAAAGACTTCAATCTGTAACAGATGTTTCTCGAGTCGTTTTCCTATCCTGGAGTCTTATCAGTCAAGGACTCATCCTTCCCTGCCTGTGTTAATGGTTTCATCAATCAAGGGCCTGTTTGTTTTTACTCTGCTCACAAATTGTCAGCATTCTGCACAATTTAAACTAGCCTGTTTGTTTTTACTCTGCTCACAAATTGTCAGCATTCTGCACAATTGAAACTATTCTACCTTTGAGTATATAAAATGTTCTAGAAAAGAAACAAAAATTTTGTCTTTTATTATAGATCAGTCTGTGGTCCAGGCACATCTTAAAGTTTAAACCGAAATTACCTCTCACAATTCCACCCTTTTCTTTCTTTAAGATGTGCCTGACCAAGATAAGCCCCCCCCTCCCTCAAGGGCCCGGGAAATCCTTGGTCTTTCGCAGCAACATCACTTTAAGTTCCCGCGTCCCATGTTGTGGAACCACCACTGCCTGGAGTCGGGAAATATTTTTCTGAATTAAAAACTGAATACAGGGAGTTAGGTAGGGTAATACGAGAAGAAGAATCATGCCTCCCCCAACCACCAGCAACGCCGTGCGCCACCAGCTACCACCTAGGAGACCATCCCACCATCCGATGCCACTAAGAGGACGCCAAGATTGTACTGGCACATGGGCCAATTTCCGAATTTCATCGGAAATTTTCAAAACCGCTTTACCATTATCGTCAATTTCTAGACAGCAGTTTGTCAGGTTAAATTTCCCTCATCTGATCTTGCTGCTGAGCCAACAACTCTAGGGCCAGGGCAGTCCGGTTAGTAATGACCTCTACGACTGCTTGGAGCCTGATAATTCGATTTAACATATAGATAGGAGTACGATATCCCCATGATCCGTCCTGTGCCCACGTAGCCGGCCCGTAGTATTCAATAATCCGGGCCGGTGGCCACTCATCCCCCCAATCACCGACTTGGATATCCCTTGGCGACCTACGCAGGGAGTCAAAGAGTTTAACTCCCAAATCATCGCCTTCCTCCTGGGGTAATAGGAAGAATTCAGGTCTTATTAGACCCAGGAAGCATACTCCAGCCCATCCCATGGGCAGTTTGGAATATGCCTGATTACCGCATATCCAAAATAGGCCATCTGGAGCAGGCCGTCCCTGCCTCACAACGTCATCCCACAACTCCTTTACCCCAGGGACGCCCTCATAAGGACCAGGACCACTGCAATTCCAGTATTCGGATTGTTGACCCCGTGGCAGAGTCTGGACAGGATTATTCCAGCATTGATTCCCCTGACAACCACCGCTCCACACTCTTTTCATGCCATCGGAAGGGTCAGCACTTAGCTCGTAAGAGGAGGAATCAGAACGTAACCGAATGCAATTTTGATGATCTCGGTGTGCAATGTACCAAGCAATATTCTCAGGCCACCATACTCGCGTGGTTGCATCCAATATATTCTGACAGGGGCTAATCCCTACCTTCACGGTCCCCTTGCCTTCAATACAGAACTGGCCCTCAGGGCTGTTTGTCAGTCTCCACCCCTGGCTTTTTCTGTCGTTGTCATGAGTCCAAGTGGTTTGCAGCAATTCCCCTATGTCTAAGCTTTGACCAGTCCACGGCCATTGTTCCGACATATGCGGCCCCCCACAGACCCAGCAATTGCTAACATTTAAAACAGTGGCTATTCTAGAGGTGAGATCAATAAACAGGTTTTGTGTAACATCAGGGAGTTCAATCTTTCCTTCTACCTCTTCGTATACAGATGGCACCTTAGGGAGCACGACCGTTCCCTGACGGTCTTGCTCTTTCCCCAACCCCCGATCAGTGATCTGTATCTTGGTCTCCTTGACTCTGTCAACCTGCTCCCTGAGCAACACGGAGGATAGGTCCCACCTCCCAGTTTTGCTAATACACACCCAGCGGTCATTTATAGGGCATCCATGGATTTTGCCACCGTATCCTTTATTATATACCTGATAATAGGGTCTCCCATCCTCCCAACATTCATGGCGTGCACTCACATCGTAACACCTATCGTCCACATAGGAATGGGACACAAATGATCCCGAATAGATTCGAATCCCAAGTCTTACTGTAGTTCGACATTTGTCACATCTCCCCTCACCCTCCCCCACATACAGGAGTAAACTGATCAATATCCCCACCAATACAGTCCAAGTAGAGTTCATTATTGCTGTCTTTTCAGTTTTACCGACAACGGCTTGTCCCCTTGCTCGCATGTCCAGGTGCTTTCTTCTTCAGGCGGAACAGGCCCCTTTATCCTTGACGCGTGGACCCACCCTTTTTCTTTCGTCCGAACAGCTGCTTCAGTTGTTAACAGAACCAGGAACGGTCCTTCCCACCGCGGCTGGAGCTTTTCGGCCTTCCAGGTCTTAACAAGTATCCAATCTCCGGGCTCCACCTTATGCAGGAGGAAGTCGAGCGGCGGAGTCTGAGCCAGGAGACCTTTCCTCCGGAGTTCTGCAAAAGAACGAGATAAGGCCAGTAAATAGGTTCGGATAAATACATCCCCCCCTTGTAGAGTGGGACATCCATCAACCTTACTCCAATACGGTAATCCGAACAGCATTTCATAGGGGGAAACCCCGACCTCTCGGCGAGGTGCCGTACGTATCCTCAATAGGGCAATGGGCAGGCACTTTGGCCAGGGTAACTTAGTTTCTAACATCAGCTTAGTCAATTGGGTCTTGAGCGTGCCATTCATTCTCTCAACTCGACCCGAACTCTGAGGATGCCAGGGTGCGTGGAATTTCCATTGGATACTCAGAGCAGTACAGATCAAATGGTGTAGGTTAGAAATAAAATGCGTCCCGCAGTCGGAGTCGATAGATTCCATTATGCCATATCTCGGGATTATGTTCTCTAACAACAGTCGGGCCACGGTTGGTGCATCGTCTTTGGCAGTTGGGAAAGCCTCTACCCAGTGAGTGAAATGGTCTACTATTACTAGCAGATATTTCCATCTCTGCACTGGGGGTAATTCTGTAAAGTCGACTTGGATCCTCTGAAATGGCCTAATCGCGAGGGGCTGACCACCGGCTGGCATAGAACGCATGGCCTTCCGATTAATACGCCGGCAAGTGGGGCATCCGACTACCTCTTGTTGGGCTAATGTGTATATCCCCCTGCATACATAGTCTCTCAGGATTGTATCACACATGGCTTGCACCCCCCAGTGGGTCTGATGGTGTAATCGGTGCAGAATATCCCGGGTGATCTGTTTGTTCAGTACTTGTCTCCCATCAGGAACCGTCCACTTCCCGTTAGTATCTAGCCGGGCACCCAATTGATCCATTTTATCAATCTCCCCCTGGGTGAAGACGGGTTGTTTAGCGAGCCCTTCCCTCAACGGTATTAACGTTAACAATTGGACGGATTTTTCGACCGCTGCCCGCTTGGCTTCCTCGTCTGCCAGCCGGTTTCCCACCGCTTCCGGTGTCAACCCCTTCTGGTGACCGGGTACATGGACTACTGCAAGTTCCGTAGGTAACGCCAGGGCTTCCAACGTTAGGCTGATCATTTGTTCGTGAGCTAATTCTTTTCCCCGGGAAGTTATCAATCCTCGCTCTTTCCAGATTTTCCCGAAAGTATGAACGACTCCGTATGCATACTTTGAGTCAGTATATATGGTTCCCACTTTCCCTTCCAACAACTTCAGGGCCCTCTGGAGGGCGTACAACTCACAGGATTGGGCTGACCACTTCCCGGGCAGTCGTCCGGACTCAATCGCCCGTTTCGTTGCACCATCTATGACAGCATAGCCACTGTATCGTACTCCACTGATGCACCGGGAGGACCCGTCGATATACAGTTCCTGTCCCTCACCCAGCGGGGCTTCTTGCAGGTCCTCTCGGCTCTTGGTCTGCAAGTCCACAAATTCCACACAATCATGCTCCTGTTCCCCGTCTGCAGGACGTCCGTACAGAAACTGGGTTGCAACTGAGATCTTTTGCAAAATTGAGATCGTTCCCGGTCATCAAAATCGTCTCATACTTCAGGATGCGAGAGTCTGTTAACCAGCGGTGAGCCTTTTGAGCCAGTATGGCACTAACCGAATGTGGGGAGTATACTGTGATCCTTCCTCCAAAGGTAAGTTTTCGGGCCTCTTCTACTAACATTGCCGTAGCTGCCACTGCCTGTATACAGGTCGGCCATCCACATGACACAGGGTCTAACATTTTTGACAAAAATGCAACCGGCTGACGTTTCCCTGCCCGCAGCTGAGTAAGCACACCCTGGGCAATTCTGCCGGCGCTATTGACATATAACTGGAACGGTTCCTTCAGGGTGGGTAAAGCCAATACCGGAGCTCGAATCAGTTTATTTTTAATAATATTAAATCGCTGCTCCTCCTCATCTGACCAGTCCACCTTTTGTCCTTCTTGTCCCAGTTTGTCGTACAAAAATTTTACTAAAGTGGTGTAACTTTCAATCCATATCCGGCAATACCCTACTAGTCCCAGGAATTGTCTGACTTCCTTCTTCGTCCTGGGTATTGGCATACCCGTAATTCCTGATATTCGTTCTGGCGTGATATGGCGGTGCCCCTTACTGACTTGATGGCCCAGATATCTTACTTCTCGCTCCACAAACTGGAGTTTTGTCCTGGAGACGCGTAGACCCCGTTTCCCCAGGAAGTTCAGCAGGGCAACGGTGTCTGCTCGTACCTCCTCTTCTCTTGGTCCTGAGAGTAAGAGATCATCGACATATTGGAGCAATTGATTCTCCGCGTTACACCGAAATCCTCCTAAGATCTGCTCCAGTATTTGTCCAAACAAATTGGGTGACTCCGTGAATCCCTGCGGCAAGACCGTCCATCTTAACTGTCGTTTTCGTCCTGTGAAGGGATTCTCCCATTCAAAGGCAAAAAGGTTCCGACTTTCTTCGTCAAGGGGGCAACTCCAGAAAGCATCCTTCAGATCTATTACGCTGAACCATTCATGTTCGGGGGGAATTTTACTCATTAACGTGTAGGGATTAGGTACCACCGGGTATCTAGCCTGGACTACTTCATTCAACCCCCGCAAGTCTTGCACCAGCCTATATGTCCTGTCCGGCTTCCTCACAGGGAGTATTGGAGTATTGAAAGGGGACATGCATTCCTCCAGTAGTCCATCTGTGATTAATCTTTCTATCACAGGTTGTAACCCCTCCCGTCCTTCCATAGCAATCGGGTATTACCGGGCCTCTTCCTGGTAACATGGTGATTTGGAGAGGTTTGATGTTTAGACCCCCTCTGTTCCCCTCTCAGTACCATACTTCCGGGTCTATTTGTTGATCATCTTCTTCGGTGAGGGCGAACAACCTTACCACCATTTCCCCGTTATTTGGTACCGTTCCGATCCCTAGTTTGACCTGCAAGTCTCTTCCTAACAAATTAAACCCCGCCGATGGCAGTAGAAGGAGGTCTCGTTTAGTAGTTCTGTTTTCATACCCAATTTCCACGTCCTCCACCACTGGGACTTGTAATTTCTGTCCTCCAATTCCAGATACCCCCATAACTTTTCCTCCTGCTCGGGTGCCGGGGGGTATTTGGATTATACTTGATCTTTCGGCTCCCGAGTCCACCATAAATGTGATCTCCGATCCTTGGGGCCCTACTTTCAAGTTTACCAGGGGTTCCTGTCGATAGTCCTTTTGCCCCAAGGGTAGGAACCTCCGACCTCCCTAATCTTCCTCCATCAGGGCGTACGACCTCACCTCCCGCTTGTAGCGGGAGCACTCCCGTTTAAAATGTCCCTCTTCATTACAATAGTAACATCTGAGTGTCCTCTTCGTTTCCCTGTCGCGGTCTCGCGTTCCTCCACTCTTCCTTTGTTCCGGCCATGGTTCTCTTTTCCTCTGCTCTTGCCACGACTCTCCCCTTTCCTGTTTCTGCCATGGCTCTCCCTTTTCCTTTCTTCCAGCTGTCATTTGTTGCACCGTTTGCATCATTATCTTTGTCGCCTTCCTTTGCTTCTCATCGTCCCTTCTCACAAACACCTTTTGCGCCTCCCGTAGTAGTTCACTTAAAGATTTACTATCCCAATCATCCATTTTCTCTAACTTCTTTTGTATGTCCGGCCAGGCTTTTGATACAAACTCTACCCGTATGAGTTGTTGCCCCACGTCCGTCTCAGGGTCCACCCCAGCAAACTGCTGCAAATTCTTCCTAATCCTGTCTAGGAAGTCCGTAGGGGTTTCCTCCGGGTTTTGATGATTACCAAAGGCCTTGGTAAAATTGTGCCCCTTCGGGGCTGCGTGTCTTATTCCTTTTATCCAATATTCCCGCATGTCTCTCATGTTGCGCCGTCCTCCCTCCGTGTTCTTATCCCACTCGGGGTCGGTGAGGGGAAACTTCTGCTCCCCTCCTTCTCCCCTCTCTCTCTCCCAGACCAAGAGCGCAGCTTGTCGTATCATCTGACGCTCCTGGCTAGAGAACAATGTTTTCATGATGGAACACATCTCTTCCCACATGTAAGTATTCGGACCCAGGAACTGATCCAATTGTTCAGCAAGTCCCATGGGGTCCTCTAGTAGACCCTTCATCTCCCTCCTGAAATTCCGTACTTCAGTACTCGTCAAGGGAACGTTCACATATCCCGTCCTTCCCTCCTCGCCCCCCATGGGCACTTCCCGGAGTGGATTCATTCTTGCAATCGAGACAGGGTTTTGTCTGTGACCCTTTCCAGCTTGAGATCTGGTCTGTACCCCTGAGGTAATTTGTGATTCCTCCCCATTTTCTTCCCCTTCCCCTGAATCGTCGTCACCCGAAGGAACATTTTGTGGGGTAGACGGGGTCACGTAGGGCGGCGGTAAGTGATCTAAAGGGTCCCATTCTTTCTGCCCTTTCGAGTCTTTATTAGTTACCTGCATTTGGCAAGATATCGTAACCGGTAGCCAACAAAGGGCATAATCACTTTCTTCCAGATTAACATCAGGTTTTGAATTGACATATAAAATGAGGGCTTGCCGGACCCAGTCTTCGTCAGTACCGAATCTAGGCCACCACACTGAGTCGCCCTGAATAGGTTTCTGGGACCACTTTTGACAGTATTTTACCATCTTCCTTTTAGATTTTCCCTTTCTTCCACCCTGATCCCAATTATTTAGCATTCTCCCTAACGGATTATCGTCAGGTACCCCGGGGTATGTGTCATTGTCCCTGTTTAAGCCTACCTTTCCCTTAATCGCCTTAGATCCCTTATTTCCCATTTCTGAGGACTTCGTATTTTTCCCGTGATAATCTATCACAATGTAGCCAATTCCCGGACCTTCAGTCCTGTGATCGCCCAGGTTCCTTTGCAGGCACCCCCGGTCTTTGGATTCCTGTGTCCTACGTCTCTGTGACACAAATCACAGGCACCCCGTAGGTACACGTTCCTCCTCAAACACGGTCTCTGCAAAATCCCTCACAGGCGAGCCCCGGTCTCTAGATTCCTGAGTCCCACGTCTCTGTAGAAAAAAAAAATCCACAGGCACCCCGTAGGTCCCCAGTCCTCTGGAAACACGGTCCCCGCATGTTTTTTCTTACCTGGGTTCGGTGCACCGAAATTACTCGATCGTTAACCGTCCCCACTGCCTCGGGTACACCCCTCCTTTGTTTTCCTGAGCCTCCCGGATATCACTCGCTCAAGCCCCGCGGGGCGACAAGCAAGGAATCAGGGACTGCCGAACTCGGCAGGGTGCACCTTCTCCGATATCCTTCCTCAACTCCCCTTGCGGCCGGAGTGTTGATCCCGGATGACGAGCCCCCAAGTTGTTAGAAACGAAAATCGCTTCTCAATAATCGCTCTAGACAAATTCAGGAAAACAAAGTTTTATTAACAAGTCAAGTCTGCAGAGTTGAGCACCCTTGAAGAAAAGGCGCGCTGAGGCTTACAAAGTCTCCCATTATATACAGTACAAGTCCCTCCTCTCCTTGGCTCTAACAAGCCATGAGGTTCACATTCTTAAAAACATCATTATTCTTATCACAAAGTCTGCAACAAATGGCTCCAGAGTCTCTAAAGTTGTTGTTTTTCTCACCCTGTAGTCTTATCAGTCAAAGACTTCAATCTGTAACAGATGTTTCTCGAGTCGTTTCCCTATCCTGGAGTCTTATCAGTCAAGGACTCATCCTTCCCTGCCTGTGTTAATGGTTTCATCAATCAAGGGCCTGTTTGTTTTTACTCTGCTCACAAATTGTCAGCATTCTGCACAATTTAAACTATTCTACTTTTGAGTATATAAAATGTTCTAGAAAAGAAACAAAAGTTTTGTCTTTTATTATAGATCAGTCTGTGGTCCAGGCACATCTTAAAGTTTAAACCGAAATTACCTCTCACAGCAGGGAATGTCAAATGCCAATGTTTGTTTGTTTTACTTTATGTGCAAACAGTATACAGAACTGCTTTAGTATTTCTGTATGTATATACAGGGTTTTTTTCATGAATGAAATATATTATTGCATTGAAAATTGTGCTTTCCCTGCTCAGATGCTGCCAGAACCGTTGAGTTTCTCCAGCAATTTCTGTTTTTGATTCTGAATTCCAAAATCCGCCATTCTTTGTTTTAATTAGATGGAGGATACTATCGCATTGTTTCCAAATTTATATGATGTGTGCGTACGTCGCCTTCAGCTGATGATATCCCACGTTGTCATAGGAGATTGCAGGCGGCGGCATGAATCCTCCGGCCCAGAGGCGGCGCTGCGGCGGGATGAGTCCTCAGGGCCAGAGCGGAGCTGAGGTGGGATGAGTCGTCCGGGCTCGAGTCAGCGCTGCGGCAGGGCGAGTCCTCCGGGCCAGAGGCGGAGCTGCGGTGGGATGAGTCCTCCGGGCCAGAGGCGGCGCTGCTGCAGACGGATGTATTTAAGTCAAAACCGTTGTTGCCACGGAATAGAGAAACATGGCCGTCGCAGTGGGAGAGTATGAAGCTCGCATGGAACAGCAGGTTAGTCAGTCAGTCAGTCAGTGTGGTTGGCCGAGACGGGGATAGTAATCGGAGAATGAAGTTTTTTTTTCCTCGCTGTGCCACTGGAAATGCAGGATTTTGTTTTTTGCTGAGAGTTTCATTTCCTTTCCCCATTCTCTCACATCCTTTCCAGTCCCACACAGTGAATCAGTTTTCAGGGGTAAAACCTGTCTGTTCCCCCTTACCCCCCTCCCTCGGCACAGATTTTGCTCTCAATCCAGTTTTTTTTTTCCTGACATTTTGTCTAAGTTTGTTTCTGATTCACCTTTTTTTCTCAACTTTTGCCATCTTTCTACTTTCACTTTCATTTAAGTTTCACATTGAGCGTTCTCACTGCCCTGCTCATTTGATCCATTTATTTCATTGTCCCGTGTACCTGAGTACAGTGAAAAGTTTCGTTTGTGAGCAGTACAGGCAGATCATAGTAAGCAAAGATGTACAAATCATAGGGTGAAAATAAGAAAGATTTGCCTACTGCCCTTTCAGAAAGACGGGCAAGTGACTTTCAGTTTCGGTTACAATTTGTCAAAGACCACAATGTCTATTATCCTTGCCCTGTATTTATTAACTTCCACTTGCAGACGTTTTGCCCTGAAAACCTTGTTATTGAGCTTGAGGATTAGGAGCAAAAGTTTAATCTCCCGGCATTCCAATGGCATGCCACCCTGGCACATTGAGCCATTGTGAGCAACGCATTTTATTATGCTGGATGCTGACTATATTTATTTAAAATGTTAGGCAACCTGGTGCAAAATGTAATTAAATCTAAATTGGAATAGTTTGTGAAAGGACATCTCCCCTAAAGACCGCCATTAAAGTTGTGTAATCATTTGATTTTCATAGATCTTCAGGGTTATGACTGCAGGTAGATAAGGATGCTTAAATAATAGGAAAATAGAATTGATTTTTGTCTACAAGTAAAGGCAGACAAAAAATGAGCAAATGATAATGAATTTCCACTAGATGCTGATTAAAGGAAAGGTGGAAAAATGTATGTAGTTCTTCAAGTCATAGATGTACAGCACGGAAACAGACCAACTTGTTCATGCCGACCAGATATTCCAACCTATTCTAGTCCCATTTGCCAGCACTTGGCCCATATCCTTCTAAACCCTTCCTATTCATATACCCATCCAGATGCCTTTTAAATGTTGCAATTGTACCAGCCTCCTCTGGCAACTCATTCCATACTGCACCACCCTCTGTGTGAAAAAGTTGCCCCTTCGATCCCTTTTATATCTTTCCACACTCTCCCTAAACCTTTGCTCTCTAGTTCTGGAGCCCCCATCCCAGTCAGTAGATATGCATGGAAATAATTAGACTGGAGTTGTGCACTAATATTTCAGCTCATGCTTCTCTTTGTCACAGCTGTGAAGTTTAGTGCAGCACTGTCCCTATTCGCCATCTTGTATTGAACAGGCACATTTGCCCATGGATCTGTTTTCATTTATAATATAATATAAAAGTAAAACAGCCACACTCTTCCCTCATTCCAACCATCTATTACTGTGACTCATTTGGACTATAGCTCAGATTCTGGCAGTTTACTTTGTTCATTATATACTTGCATTTGCTTTCTATCTGTCAATCACAGTGGTAAACCTCTTCTGTACAGGGTTCAAAGTATGCAGGGCTGGCAGGCAACTTCAACTTTCATAAATTGTGCATGAAAAATCAAAGATGCGGAAAATAAACAAACTAAAACTCCGAAAGAAAGGTCATTCCTTCTGAATCCAGTAGCACGTGTTGTTTGAAACATTTTTGGCCGCCCCTAGAATTCTTGCCCTTGTGATGCGGTAACAAATTTTAGACTCATGTTAGGAAGATCAAATTTAGCTGAGTTTCTGCTCTGTGTTTTAATCCACATTCAGTGCAGCAGTATCCAGTGTTCAACTCTCTCAGAACCTTTTTACTCCCAAAACTTGGTGGCTGTACTGCATTGCTTTTCAGAACATAGAACTATACAGCACAGGAATGGGCAAAGGAACATGATGCCAAATTAAACTAATCCATTCTGCCCACCCACAGTTTATTTCCCTCCATTCCTTGCATTTCATGTGCTTATCTAAAAGTCCCTGAAACACCCCTATCATATCTCCCTCCATTACCATACCTGGCAGCGCATTCTACACTTGCTGTGTTTAAAAAAAAAAACTTGTCCCTCACATCTCCTTTGAAGTTTCCCCTTTTTACCTTTAATGCCTGCCTCCTAATTTAATGTTTCTACTCTCAAAAAACTCTTCTGACTGTCAACCCTATCTATCTATCTATCTCATAATTTTATGGGAGAAAGTGAGGACTGCAGATGCTGGAGAGTTGACATTTAGGGCATTTCGAAATGTCAACTCTTCTGCTTCTCAGATGCTGCCTGACCTGTGCTTTTTCCAACGCTATGATTTTTGGCTCATAATTTTATAGACTTCTATCAAGTCTCCCCTCACCCTCCACTGCTCCAGAGAAAACATTCCATGTTTTTCTAGCCTCTCCTGTACCCTCTAATCCAGACAGCATCCGAGTAAACCTCTTCTGCCCTCTCTCCAAATGCAACATGACATCCTAACTCTTGTATTCAATTTCCTGATTTTTATTTTTCAATTTTCCTGTATCTTTATGCATTGCCTCCTCCCTCCATCGGTCTAGTTTTTGCCAGATGGGTGTGCTGATTTAGTTAGCCTTTAGCTGACATGTTTGTATGTTGTCACATTTCCTGTTTTTACTGATTTTCAAGACGATTAAATCTAACTATTTCCACCCATTAAGGTTAGATTAACCTATTCTTCAGTCAACAAGAACAATTTTTGATTTGCTCACTCTTTTGAAATGGACTTTGAAAGCAACAGGAGCAGTGAAAAACAATAATTGTTAGAAATTAATTTTAAATATCTTTCAAGTATACATATAAGTAGCGAATATATGGAGGCTATTCGACCTATTGAATCCACAATGATGCTCCAAAGAGCATCCCACCCAGACCCAGTGTGCTACCTAAACTCATGTTTACCATGGCCAATTCCTAGCCTACTCAACCTTGGACAAAATGAGCAGTTTAGCAACCCACCTTAGCTACGCATCTCTAAACTCTGGGCGGAAGCTAGAGCACCCAGAGGAAATCCACATGGGCGGGTGGAGAGCTCCACACATCACCAAAGGCTGGAAATGAAGACTGGTTTCTGGTACTGTGAAGCAGCAATGCCAGTCACTGTATTGTAACTGTAACACTATGCAGAGTAGTGTATTGCCTATCCCATTGCTCACAATGTCAGGGCAAATAATGCTCCAGAACTACATTGATGTGCTTGTGATGGCAATGTAGTGTACCTAAAGCCCAGCACCTATTTATTTGGTTTTGATTGT
This sequence comes from Chiloscyllium plagiosum, assembly GCF_037043375.1. Taxonomy (NCBI): domain Eukaryota; kingdom Metazoa; phylum Chordata; class Chondrichthyes; order Orectolobiformes; family Hemiscylliidae; genus Chiloscyllium; species Chiloscyllium plagiosum. The sequence continues at coordinate 25,335,585 of NW_028270154.1, forward strand.
GTGCTTGCCTAGAGTATATACTATTTATTCATTATTTTTCTAGGTATTTGATGTATTAATTTAGTTTGCTACACAGTAAATGCCATGGTGTGTTTTCAGGGCAGTTATGTTTAATGGGACAGACTGGTGGATTCATTTATTTAATTACAGATGCTCTCATGAAGCCTAGTGAAATGAATTAGATGTTTGTTTGTTAAATTCCTAATTGATTGCATCATCCAAGATGTAATTCGGGACATTTAGTGCGTTCACTTTTTAAATTGCTGCATGATCCTTTGTTTATAAGCATTTGGGTACACTTACTTTGCTCATTCAAGGTTTACTGTTGACACTTAAGCAATTATTAATTATAACCATAATTAAATTATAGTTTGGAAAAACTCATCAATGGTGACAAGCCAAAATGAGAAAAAGCATCAATTACTTTGCTGGACATATCAGTTCACATTGGCCTGTGTAGACCAATTCAAAGTCTTGAGTTAAAGTCTTTGGAGGTACACATGAAATTTCATTTTTGCTGAAAGACTTGGTCCTTTTAAAAGTTATTTTATCTTTTAAACGCCGTGGCTTTGCTATATTTTTCTAGCATGAGTTGGAAATGGAGCAGAACCTCTACTAAAATGCAACCCTGTTAATTTGTTAGTGAGCTTTTGCAATGAAAATGGATTTGTTTTAAAGTTACTGTTTGCTGCTTAACAACTCATGAAAAGAAACTAATCTTGTATCAAACAGAAAGTTTAACAATATGTTTCCTGTTAGAACAAGGTCTTGTGGGAAACATGCCAACGTCTCTGATCCTCAAAGGCTTTTAGTTTTTCTTGTGAAAGAAAACAAAAAAAATAGAAATTACTGTTAATTATATTCCAAAGCAGGTTGTCACGTGGGTGTTCCACTGCGAATTATTGTTTTAGATGGAATGTATTTCCATAATATTACAATTTGCCATTTTAGCAGAGAAAGACTTGCAGAAAAATTATGATACTCGGAGACATTTCTATCATGACCAAAAGTCTTGAACAAATAAATCAATGCAATCTACTAGTGTGCAAGCCTAATTTAACCCCCTAGTAGTAAATTAACAAAGAACCTATTTCCTCTTCGGAAGTCTGCAGTCCTGTTCACAAGTTAGTTGCGTTTTTCTAATGCAGAAGCATTAATTTACATTATTTCCTGTCAGTCCACCCATGCCTCTCATGCTGATGCTGCATTAACAGGGATTTTAATCTTTGCAACAGGCTTTTAATTCCCTCGCGGGACATTAGCATTGCTGGCTGGTTAGCATTTGCCTGTCCCTAGTTGCCCTTGAGAAGGTGGTGGTGAACTGTTTATTACAGCACTTTTATTAAATAGAAATGCACTAACCTTTCCATAACAACGACTGAATTTAGTAAACAGTATTATTTAAGTTGTAAATGGTCAATCAGCAAAATTTGAGCCTTTTTGTTAATTTTTAGAAAAAGATTTATAACTAGTTTTCAGATCAAGTTTGTTTGAGCAGTGAATAGTTTTAATAACTATGTAATTTTAGTTAAAGTTGTGACCACACTGGAAAAGTAATTCATTGGGTTTGAAGTGTGTAAGTATTTAAGTGTGGTGCATGATGTAATTGTATAGTTTTCTCTAAGTGTATTATCTTTTGAAAGTTAGAATAATAATTGTTATAAAATAATTACTGAATTGATCAATAAAACCTACCTGATGGGGACATCTTAGGATGTCTGAGGAAGAACTGAAGTGGATTTTCAACTTGCTGCCCAGGTAAGAAAGTCTATGCTTTGGATCATCCCCACTATGAAACTAGCTTTGCAGTGTCCATTGTAGAAAAGATTAATGTGTTCCTTGAACAGAGGACCCTTTTTAACACCTGGGCACAAGCTGGAAATCTAATCCCACTATTTATGTACCATCATCATGTCTCAATTTATTTTCTATTAACTTGTTTGTCTAGGAGAAAGAAATCAAGTCCCTTATTGCTGAAGTTGAGAGTTTAAAAAACCCTGTGATACTAGATTATTCCTTGGGACTGGGCGAGATGTTAGAGGAAAACACCAAACTCAACTACCGTTTAAACGTTCTCAAGCGGGTGAGCAGTGTTTTAATATGAAGTCTTCTGACTGATTTGGAAAGCAGGCTAGTTGAATCAGCGGAAAAGATTTGGCAAGGAAGAAAGGAAAAAATTAAAAGATGTTACATCCTGGAGAATATCTGAGAGAATTGTTATTGGTAGAACATTGCAGTTCAATACAGGTGAACAGTCAGCGTGTTACTGAGCTCAAGAAAAGCAAGAGTTTTCAATTCGCCTGTTGTCCTTCATTCCATATTAGAATATAACATTCGTCATTGATTATGGTGAGTGCTGCTTTTCAGCCTTTTTATTTGCATCTGTTGCATGTTGTTAATATTTCTGTATATCGAGAGTTCAAGCACAAACAGTAAAGTTCGGCCCTCCCCTGAAAGTACTGACTGTTAATTGAAGATCCACCTAATTGTGCAAAAATGATTCCTGTTGAACTAACCTTATCAACACCAGTTAAATACTTACACCTTCTAGTCATATAATTGACAGAAACATTCTTCTGTCTCAAACAAGTGAGTTTTTTTTACTTTATTTCAGAGTCTTCAAGAAGAGGAGGGCAAAATAGGATCAAGTATGATCAATACTAATCAGCGTCTACAGAATATTTTCAGTGTTGCCATCAAACTTGCCTATCCACATTTTGAAAACCCGCCATTAGCAGTCACACCAAGCCAGCATGCCAAATTTGGAGATTACCAATGCAACAGTGCCATGGCAATGTCTCAGGTATGGAAAATTGTGAATGAGAGAACAAAATAACTTGGAGAGGATGGGACTAAAGTATATTTGAAGTTAAGTTTGATTTTGAGAAATGCTTTATGAATAATTAAGAAAATTGTGCACTTGAAGGGAGTCAGATGAAATAGCAGTTTCTGTACTGCAGCTGAGAACGCCTTCACTCACTCAACCATATAGTGCAGATTAGCAGTATTGCAAGAACACGTCATGAAGAATGCTGTGTAGCAAAAGGTTTGTTTCTCAATGCCAGAAACAAATTGGATCAATATATTGCTTTGAAACATTACTGAAGAGTTGTTCAAAGTGAAACCTCAGGCATGTACTAAATCTATGCATTGCCATTATCTAACGTTACATTCATAACAGATTCCAGTTTATTTTTTTTTTAAAAAAGGCAGTTTCACCTCAGTCGTTTGCAAGGAAAGCTATAGGGAATGATGTTGAATTTTTAAATTGATAAGTGGACTATTGAGGAAACTCCAAAGGTACCCCAGAGCAGATTTTAAAAAGTATGTCTTTGCTTTATCACAAACCATGGTAATGGAAGCTTTTTGACCTTTAAATGATTTGCTTTGATCCATTGGAGGACTGAAAATGCTTTTTTTTGTTCATGTAAAGTCTGATTACTATTTACCCATAATTACTAAAGGGGCTTACTAATTTGTATTTCCCAGGTATTCTTTCTTTTTTAAAGGCTGTATCTGGCAATGCAATCTACAACAATTTTTCTGCATTTAACACCCCTAGGCAGTTACTAACTGTGTGCTGTAGACTACCTGCAATCTAAGAAATTTAACATAGTATTAATTTTCATCCAAAATTATTTTAAGTCCACAATATGTGAAAAAGAAATTACTCTTAACAATTATTTTGTAACCTAAGATATTGGCATATTATATAATGCTTCAATTGTGATAGGAAATAAATCAACATTACCTGAAATCGTATTATAACATGAGATTTTATTAGCAAACTAAATACTTTGTGCTACCTTCTAAATATTTTGGAGTGAAAAATTTTAAAATGGAATTTAAATTTTATCTGAAAGGAATAATTTTCACAATTTGGTTTAAAGCTGGACATGTAGCTCATTACCTTTTTCTCACGTTCATTCCACACCCAATTATGCAAAACTGTAAGGTAGTACAGCAAGGAAACTTTAAAACAACAAAACACAGGTCAAACAACCAAGTGCATTAAACAGTTCAGCGTAAAGTCATGTCCTCCATACATTTGAGCAAAGCTTGGTGAAGCTGAAGTTTGCAAGCAGAAGCATTTGAGCATTATAATTATATTTTCTGCCCAATCTTACTTTCTGTTAGAAAAAGTATAAAGGAATAGTGCAAGTGTGTTTTTAAATGAACAAATGGAGATCAGAAGCAAATTCATGTGTTAAAGTTCATTACAATGTTCTATAGAACAAGGATGTATACCATTTCTTGTTTGTGCACTGTTTTACAGCAATTGAAAGCCAAAGGGGAGAAAATTAATCCTGTGGAGATTGCCAAGCAAATTATCAATAACATTCCTAAAAATGATGTCATTGAAAAAGTCGAGATTGCTGGACCTGGTAAGTGCTTTTTGATTGGATTTGTCTCTTTCAGCTCATCTCCTCCAATCGCTACCATGTGAGAATTTTTGTTTACTAATTGGATAAATTAGAGTGAAAAAGCCCTTCACTGTAGTTTAATCTCATCATTCAGAACCCAACCTAAGTCCTTGTTTACTTTTATAACAACTAACTGGAAAGTGAAACAAAATGCCAGAGTAATGTTCTAATTGAATGAATTAAAAGCATCTCGAGCAGGGCAGCTCCTGTTGTCACCACTGGTGTGTCAGTCTGGAATAGAACATAGAACAATACAGCACAGAACAGGCCCTTCGGCCCACGATGTTGTGCCGAACTTCTAACCTAGATTAAGTACCCATCCATGTACCTATCCAAATGCCACTTAAAGGTCGCCAATGATTCCGACTCTACCACTCCCACGGGCAGCGCATTCCATGCCCCCACCACTCTGTGTTCAAATATGGTTTGATGTGGAAGCTATAGCATTTTATTTCCGAGCTAAGAGTGCAGCAAAAAAAAGCTGATTTGTTGCTGCTTTAATGTATCTTGGGTCATGTAGCATACCCAGCTAACAGTATTTTGTAAAAGAGCTCCGGTTAGTCATTAAAGTTGCCTAAGGTGGGCTCACGTCAACATCAAAAATGTTAAATAGTGGAGAAAGTCACAATGCACTACATGTGCTGCTTTTCACATTTGCTGCTAATCTTGTTTCCAGTAATTGTTCAATCAATCCCCTTAGACCCTCAAACTTTGAACATTGCCTTTCCCAATGCTTCAAGCAGTGCCACTTCTGGCACCTCCACTGCTATTAATGCATGTGATTACCCAGCAGGTCTCAAGTGACGGTTACTGTCAGAAGAAGTCTGCACAGCATTATCTGATAACACTCTTATGCTGGTTATTTTTGGAGAGTCTTCCAGTTGTGTTTTACTGTTGGGGAAATCTAAATTGCAAGTTGGTGGAGCATTTGAGTTTGAGAGTTGCTAGAGTCTTCAAACTCTTCTGGAAGTGGCTATTACAAGTTGGATTTTACCTAACATTTTTGCCTAATGTTCTTGGGGTTACCTTTTTATGCAGATGGACAGACATTTGGACAGTAACAACTATGTGCTATGTATATATTAAAGTAACCGCAGTTAGTCTGAGTTCTGGATAAAATGATTGGTGGTATGAGACTCTTCCTACCAAAGTTTTCAGTGTTTACTGAGATGCAGGATATATTGTATTAAGTGTACATTAACTCATGAGATTTATTTCCAGGTTGAGATAGAGAAGCCAAATTAAAATGTGATTCTTAATTTGCAGAATAATTCAAAACCTTGAAGTTAAAATCCCTCCAGAAGTGATCAGTTCCTTTTCTTTAATAAGTGCATAATAATGTGATATTCTTACGAGTGAAACAGCCTTCCATAAGAATTTCGAATGCAATGATTACAGGTCTATTGATGTAGATTTCCTGCTTATCAATAAAGTTCACATATTTAACTACTCTGAAACAAAAAAAACTCCAATACTGTTTAAAAATTGATAAATCTCCTGGTTCGGTTGGGCTACATCCTAGAGTTCTGAGGGAGGTGGCTGAAGGAAAAGCAGAGACATTGGTTGTGATCTTTCAAAAATCACTGGAGTCGGGGGAAGTCCCAGATGATTGGCAAATCGCTGTTGTAACCCCTTTGTCTTGATCCTTTCTTGAACAAAAGATGGAAAATTATAGGCCATTAGCCTAACCTTGGTTATAGGTAAAATTCTAGAATTCATTAAGGATGAGATTTTAACTTATTGAAAGTGCAGGGTCTGATTAGAACAGCGGCACAGTGGTTAGCACTGCTGCCTCGCAGTTCTAGAGACCTGGGTTCAATTCCCACCTCAGGCAACTGTCTGTGTGGAGTTTGCACATTCTCCCCGTTTCTGCGTGGGTTTCCTCCCACAGTCCAAAAATGTGCAGGTTAGGTGAATTGGCCATACTATATTGCCTGTACTGTTAGGTGAAGGGGTAAATGTAGTGGAATGGGTCTGGATGGGTTGCTGTTCGGAGGGTCGTGTGGACTTGTTGGGCTGAAGGGCTTGTTTCCACACTAAGTAATCTAATCTAAAGTCAGCATGGACTTACTAACAAACCTTACTAACAAACTAACGTGCCTGACAAACCTGTTAGAATTCTTTGAAGACGTAACAAGTAGGTTAGACCAGGGAAACCCAATGGATGTTATCGACCTAGACGTCCAAAGGCCTTTGATAAGGTGCCTCACGGGAGGCTGCTGAGTAAGGTGATGGCCATGGTGTTCGAGGTGAGTTACTTGCATGGGTTGAGGATTGGCCTTAGTTGGGATAAAAGATATTTCTTTTTTGGAATGGCAGCTAGTGAAAAGTGGTGTCCCGCAGGGTTTAGCATTGGGGCCACAGCTGGTCACTTTATATATTAATGATCTGGATGAAGGAACTGAGGGCATTCTGAAGTTCGCTGATGATATGAAGTTAAGCAGACAGGCAAGTAGTTCTGAGGAGGTGGGCAGGCTGCAGGAAGATTTACAGGTTAGGAGAGTGGTTCAGGAAATGGCCGATGAAATTCAATGCGAGCAAATGCAAAGTCTTGCACTTTGGGGGGAAAAAAAAATACAGACATGGACTATTTTCTAAATGGTGAGTAAATTCATAAAGTCAAAGTACAAAGGGATCTGGGAATGCTAGTCCATGATTCTCGAAAGGTTGACTTGCAGGTTGAGTCCATGGTTAAGAAAGCAAATGTAATGTTATCATTTATCTCGAGGGTTGGAATATAAAAGCAGCAATGTGCTACTGAGACTTTATAAAGCTCTAGTTAGGCCCCATGTAGAATACTGTGTCCAATTTTGGGCCCCACACCTCACGAAAGACATACTGGCACTGGAGCGTGTCCAGCAGAGAATCACACCCATGATCCCTGGAATGGTAGGCCTAACATACGATGAACAGCTGAGGATTCTGGGATTGTATTCATTAGAGTTTAGAAGGTTGAGGGGCGATCGAATAGAAACTTACATGATATGCATGGCTTAGAAAGGGTGGACGCTGGGAAGTTGTTTCCATTAGGTGGGGATACTAGGACCCGTGGGCACAGTCTTAGAATTAGAGAGTGTCAATTTAGAATGGAAATGAGGAGACATTTCTTTGGCCAAAGAGTGGTGGGCCTGTGGAATTCATTGCAGTGGAGGCCAGGGCGTTGAATGTCTTCAAGACAGAGATTGATAAATTCTTGATCTCGCAAGGAATTAAAGGCTACAGGGAGAGTGCAGGTAAGTGGAGTTGAAATGTCCATCAGCCATGATCAAATGGTGGAGTAGACTCGATGGGCTGAATGGCCTTACTTCCACTTCTATGTCTTATCGTCTAATCTAGAACTCCTCAAGCCATACCTTTGTCAATCATTTGTGTTATGAAGAAACAAGATTTATTGTATAGCTTATTAATAAGCAGGTATTCACACAATCCCTACACTGTGGAAGGATGCTATTTAGCCCATTGAGTCCACACTGACCCTTTTGAAGAGCAACCCACCTCCCTCTGCTATCTCTGTAACTCTGGTTTGCCATGGCTAATCCACCGAGTTTGCACATCCCTGGATGCTATGGGCAATTTAGCATTGCCAATCCACCTAACCAGTACATCTTTGGATTGTGGGAGGAAACTGGAGCATCTAGAGGAAATCCAACACTGACGTGGAGAGATTGTGCAAACTCCACACAGACAGTGGAATCGAACCCAGGTCCCTGGCCCTGTAAGACAGCAGTGCTAGCCACTGAGATTTGATTTGTACTCATAATAACAGATTGACCTTGTATAATTTGCAAGATAACAACTCAGCGTAGAGCTTAATTTAAAAACTAGTAAGTTGATGATGATTCTGTATCTGCAGTTATTTACAACTTATCTGCATCTCTTTACCCTGTATACACTCCTGAAACTCCCTCATGGTAAAACCATGCCAGCAAAGGATTATCCATATGATGTAGGAGTAAGAGTAGACCTTCGCTCCATCAAGTCTGTTTACTGATTGATAAGATGGCTGACCTGATTACTCCATGTTCTCGCTTGTGATTGACCACCTTTCAGCCCTTATCATTATCAAGAATCTATCTACCTTTGGCTTAAAAACATTTCAAGACTGTGCTTCTGGTGCTCTTGAAGAAGAGTATTCCAAAGACTCATGACCCTTTTGAGAGAAAAGGCTACAATCTGTGGCATCCCCTTATTTTTAAACAAGAACCCCTAGATCTAGATTCTCTGAAAGAGGGAGCATGTTCTTCGTGTCATCCAGTCAAGACCACAGGATCTTAGATGTTTCTAAGTTGACCTCTATTCTTGTAAACACCAGTTGACACAAGCCCAGCCTATCCAGCTTTTCCTCATAAGACAAGATTCTCATTCACAATATTAGTCTGATAATCCTTTGAACTGCTTTCAATGCATTTACATCCATCCTTAAATAAGGAGACTAATGCTTTACACAGTAGGCAGACAGTGACATTGTGGTAATGTTACCAATACCCACAACTCCAAGTTAATGTTCTGGGGACAAGGATTCATAGAATTTTAGAGATGTACAACAACATGGAAGCAGACTCTTTGGTCCAACTCACCCATGCTATTCTGAATCACATCATGACAAGTGCTGGAATTTGAATTTGATTAAAAATCTGGAATAAAAAGACAGCCAATGACTACCATGTGACTATTGTCAGTTTTGTGAAAGTGAGGGCTGCAGCTGCTGGAAGTTAGAGTGGAGCTAGAAAAGCACAGCCAGTCAGGCAGCATCTGAGCGGCAGGAAAACAAATCTACGTTTCGGGCAAATGTCTCTCTCTTGCGCTCTCGCTCTCCGTCATTTAGTGATAGGTAGCCTTACCAGCATCTGCAGACCTCACTTTCTCCTCGTAGCCTTACCTGACCAAGCTGCCATATAACAGTTGACTCTGGACTGCCCTCTCGGCAATCTTGAATAAGCAATAAATGCTGGTGTGGCCACCAATGCCAACATGGTGAATGAATTTTTTAAAAAGTCATCCAGATGTAGTCTCAACAGTGCTGCATATCACTGATGCATAACCTCCCTATTTTTGTATTTGATTTCCTGTCTTTTTTTTCTTTAAAGAAAACTTTTCCAAGTAATTTCTTCTACACCATGATGGTTATATTCTTGTGTGACCCTGTGCTATATAAAAATCACGCAATAAAGATAACGCTTAGCCAACACATGTTTTAAAAGTTCACACTTTGAAAACAGTGTCCCCTGTTCGTCAGTTGCATTACAGCCAATTCGTGTTGATGAATCGTGCCTTACAGCAGAGCAACCTGTACTTACATGCATCACAAAGGTGCCTGTATGAGGAAACCAAGATCCCTCTGCATGTCAGGAGTTCCATTTAGATAATTTGCTAGATCTTTGTCCGCTCATTCAATCTATCTGTATCCCTTTGTAGGATCTTTATGTCCTCTTCACAACTTGCTATCTTCAGCACATTAGCAACTATGCACTTTGTCCTGTGGGACACTACTTGTGACATCCTACCAAAAAGTAACTTATCCATTTATCCTTACTCTTTCCTGAGAGAATTCATCTATATCCATGCAAAGTATTAACCTTTACCTTGATTCTTTTTATTTTCCCCACTAATCTTCAATGTGGCACCTTATCACATTCCTTCTGAAAATTTTATGTACACTGCATTAGTACACTTCTCTACCCAATAGTACAGATTGCCTTGATCTGCTAAAATTTACCTACCCTCTCATTAGGTCCATGCCAGATGTCACCTCTCTGGCCCTATACTTATCCTTGGAACATCTGAATAACAAGGACACTGATGTCAGAATCCTATTTCGTTGACTTTAGTTACACTTTCAACACCATAATTCCAACAAATCCATCTCCAAACTCAAAGGTTGAGGACTCTGTTCTTCTCTCTGTAACTGGATCCTTGATTTCCTGTACAGCAGACATGAATTAGTAAGGATAGGTGAGAATACCTCCTGCATAATCATCACCACAGGTGCCCCAAACAGCTATGTAGTCAGTCCCTTACCATACTGCTTATAAGGAGAAAGTGAGGGCTGCAGATGCTGGAGATCAGAGCTGACAATGTGTTGCTGGAAAAGCGCAGCAGGTCAGGCAGCATCCAAGGAACAGGAGAATCGACATTTCGGGCATAAGCCCTTCTTCAGGAGCCCTTCTTTCCTGAAGAAGGGCTTATGCCCGAAACGTCGATTCTCCTGTTCCTTGGATGCTGCCTGACCTGCTGCGCTTTTCCAGCAACACATTTTCATACTGCTTATAAACTCACTACAAATCAATTTTAACTCTACTGTAGTTTCATCAGCAAATTTTTAAGTAGTAGATTGGATCTCTCAACGATGACACAGAACACAGGAAGGAGATAGACAGTTTATTGGCATGATATAAAGAACAATCCTTCCCTCAATGTCAGCAAAATGAAGGAGCTGGTCATCCACTTCAAGACGTGGAGTGGAAGATACACCCTCTCGATCAATGCTGATGAAGTGGAGGTGGTTGAGAGCTCCAAGTTTCACGGAGCAAATATCACCAGCAATCTATCCTAGTCCATCCACATCGATGCTAAAGTCAAGAAAGTGCACCATCACCTCTCTTGCCTCAGAAGTCAAAATAAATTCCATATGTTCACAACAAATCAACTGTTTTTATAGAATGCACCACAGAAAGCATCCTGTCTGGATGCATCACAGCTTCATAGGCAACTGATTTGCCAAGACCACAAGAAATTACACATCTGTGAATATCACCTAATCTATCACAAAAAACAATCTTCCTTCCATTGACTCCATCCATACTTCCCACTGTCTCAGGAAAGTAGCCAACATAATTAAAGACTCCTCCCACCCTGGTCATACTTGCTTCCAACATCTTCCATTGGGCAGAAGGTAGAAAAGTTTAAAAACATACCAACAGATTTAAGAACGGCTGATCTCCTGCTGTCATCAGACTTACGAACAGACCTCTCAAATATTACATTTGATCTTTCTGTTGCCCTGATGTGCTTGTGTGGTTCGCATGTCATTTAATACTTTTCGCTGTATCTCAGTACCCTAGACAATAATAAATCACAACAAATCCAGCGTGTTACTACTGCAAAGATCTTTAACAAATTGGTTAAATGTTATCTCCCATTAACAAAACCAAAATGAATCTGCCTGCTTATGTTGAATGTCTCTTAGGTTTTTCAGAAGTCTTTAATAATAGCTTATAACATTTTCCCTATGATAGCTGTTAAATGGCTGTAGTTTCCTGCTTTCTATCTCCCTTTTTGAACAAGAGTTGCATTCATTATTTCCCAATCTAATGTAACCTGGACTTGACAGCTTGCAATTCCTACAATAAGTAACATATAACAAATTAGCTAAAATGAGCATTAAAAAGCTGTTAAACAATGTGCAGCCTGGAAATCCCCTCAGTGATGTTTTAACATTTACAAAGAATGCCTGAGAAATCCTCAACTAAGATGCCTTTAAAACTATTTACCATGTTTTTGAGTTTATTTTGAAAGTGGATGCTCTTACATTAATTTTAACTTCTCATGTATAGGTTTTGTCAATGTTCACCTCAACAAAGAATTTATCTCCAAGCTGCTGACTGACCTCCTTGTAAATGGAGTTCGACCTCCCCCAGTAGGACCAAAGAAGAAGGTTTGCAATTTACAACTAGGAAAGAGCAGAATATCTCTCTTTCATTTTAATATTTTTTTTGTGAGCCATTCTTAAGGCAGCCATTATTTAAAATGTTTCTGTGGTGTGTGACCAGTTTTTAAAAAAAGATTATGGTGTCTTTGAATGTCCTTGTGTGTCTTTGAAGCTCTGTATTTCCTATGCAGCAAAACCCTGCTATGTGCAAGTTGGTGACTGTATTTCATACTTTCTATCAGTGACCTTTTTTCTTTTTAAAATGGTGGATATTTCAACAAACATTTTAGTAGAAAAGAAAAGCTTGCTTTTATATCCTCCGCTTCACAGCCTCAGGACCTTGCAAAAGACTTTGCAGCTACTGAAGTACTTTAGAAGTATAGTCAGTGTTATAAAGCAATAAATGATATGACCAATTTACATGCACCATATTCCCTGAAACAACAATGTAACAATCATTCAAACTGTTCTAGTAACATTTATTGAATGATAAATATTGGCCAGTTTTTGTTGTTTGTGTAGTGACCTGTGATTATTTATGCTCAAGTGGGAGGACAAACAGGGTTATGATTTAATTTTACAGCCAAATAACTCTCCACCTAAGGTGCAACATTCCCCCACTACTTCCCTGAAACATTGACCAACACTTTGCACTCAAGGCTCTGGAATAGAACTAAAACCATTTGTTTAAAAAAATAAGTTCTGTTATTGAGCTAAGGTTGAGATATTTTCATTATTTTAGAATAACTTGAGTGACAATCCATTCTTATTATACTGACTGCTGGAAATTTTATTCATTTGGGAGTGTTGTGTTCGGTGAAACTTAGCTTGAATTTTCTAGAAATCATCAAAAAGTATCTTTTTTTTAAACTAATATTTGCCTAAATATTTCAAAGATGGATCTTTACGAGCTTCTCTTAATCAACATATTACATACTTGAAATCATAAAACTGCTGCTTAAAGGCAACATGGGAACAGATCTTTTATATCATGTCAGTCGCCAAGTTGGGGAGTGATATCGTGTTTTAGTTTGCAGTCAGTTATTTTCTGATTTTTAAGATTTTCTAATTATACTCGATGCTCTGACCAATGAAGGCAAGCATACCAAATGCCGCCTTCACGATCCTGTCTACCTGCAACTCCACTTTCAAGGAACTGTGATCCTGTGTTCTAGGGTCTCTTTTTCAGCAGCACTTCTCAGGGTCTTACCATTAAGCATATAAGTCCTACCCTGATTTGCCTTTCCAAAATGCAGCACCTCCCATTTATCAAAATTAAACTCCATCTGCCTCTTCTCAGTCCAGTGGCCCATCTGATCAAGATCTCATTGAACTCTGAGGAAACCTTATTTGTGGTCCACTATGTCCCCAAATTTGACGTCCTCAGCAAACTTACTAACTATGCCTCCTATGTTCACATCCAAATCATTTATATAAATGACAAGAAGCAGTGGACCCAGCACCGATCCTTGTGGCACACTACTGGTTACAGGCCTCCAGTATGAAAAATAGCCCTTCACCACTACCCTCTGTCTTCTACCTTCAAGCCAATTCTCTATCCACATGACTAGTTTTCCCTTTATTCCATTTGAACGAACCTTGCTAACCAGTTTATTGTGAAGGACTTGTTGAACACTTCTTTTTGAGTGGAGATATAAATTCCAATTCCAGCCTGAACACTAGACCCAGACAGAAATCCTAATTTTGTTCACTGTGTTGTATATTTGCTGCAGCTTGAGTTCAGGATTCTGCTCAGTCTTTTAGGTATTGGAAAAGTCCAGGGTCTTGTCCAGAACAAATTATGGTAGGGATTTTTGCTCGATTCTGCAGTGATAATCCCAAATTCTGGTATGACACAAGACATTGTGATAGTACATCAAAGAGAATTCCATGCAAAATGGTTGTTCCAGAATCTCAAAATTGTTATAGAACAGAAGGACACCATTCAGTCCATTGTGTCAGCACTGGCTTTCCAAATGAGCCATAGTATTTCACTTATTCTCCTTCTTCCTTTTCAAGTAACAACCAATTCTCTTTTGAATACCTCGACTCAATGTGCTTCCATCACACACTTGGACAGTGCATTTCCGAGACAGTGTGTTAAACATGGGCAGGGAAGGAGTCCAAGATTAGAAACTTGGGGGAAGGGAAAGATAAGACTCTGGTATTGGGTTTTGTTACCATTGTCCTGTTTGTCAGGTGCCTAGTGAGGATCAGAAGAAAATAAGACTGCTATCTTTCTTTGTTCTCATTGAATTATTTTTAATTTGAAGGAATAACGGATTGTATTTGTCACAAGAAGCTTCAGCTCAGTGATTGATAGATTGCTAACAGAGACTGCCAACTGTGCATTAGACAGTGGACAGTGTGTATGGGACGGTGACTGGCTAAGTGCCACCTCGACTCTAAGTAATAAGGATTGGAGCAAAGTTTTTTAAAAACGACTAAATTTCACCAATTACAGATTTGGGGATGATAACGCACAAAATCTTTGAAAAGGGAGGTCATTCCTTGTAAAATAGCCTGAACCAGTTGTTTATTAGCATGGATATAGTGATGCTTTAGTGCAGGCTTTAACTTGTAGCGCTGGCTTAAGAAAAGGAAACAGCCTTCAGTTTGTCAGTTTTATTTTTATGAAGCATGCTGTTCAAGGGAAAACTGTCCTTCTATTTACTATGATTCAGGGGTATCTTGGATGGCTTGCGTTGCTTGGGTATTGGATATCAGGTGTGATAATGTTCCCCATAATTTTTCCTCTGTCCTCCACGGGTGTGTTTGCTAAGCAGCTGAAGAAATGAAAAGTGCAGGTTTACAGATAGCGGACAGAGGAGCAGGACCATCTGAGCTCCTCTTGCAGAACGTCCACATGGGCATGATTGATGAATTATTCTAGTATGGTAATATATTGACTTCACACGTAAGTTCTTAGTTTATTTCTTATTCATTTGTTTGTGTTGCCACCACAATATACCAAACTGAAAATATTGCAACAAACTGGCAAAGTCTATTAAGAACATGTGATCTTCCCTAGCTGTGTGGCTTCTGGAAGTGGAAGTCATGCAGAGGCACGATGATAGACTTGTGAGCTGACACCGTAATGTGAGCTGACACCGTGATCAACAGTCAGAGACAATCTGTGAGGGATCACAGACAGACTGTAAAAATGGTCAGAGACACCGAACTGTTGAATGCTGTTGAATAGTAATATTATCTATCTGAAACTCTGCAATAGACAATTGATTGCAATCTGTATTGGAGACCACACGTATTGTGCTTTTCATCAGAATTAGGAATAGAACATTCAACTCTTTCAGGCCAGTCTGCCTATCAATGAGCTCACGACTGACTTTCTGCTTCACTTTTTTTGTTGCACTGTTATTAATATGTAGAAATCTATAAATCTCAGACTGACAGCTTTGACAGCCCTCGAGAACAAAATTCCAAATGTTATCCTTTCATGAGACATGGACAAGACAATGCCAGTTTCTTCAATAAACGTGAAATTATTTATTTATTTTTAAACTAAACTTGTTACACTGTTGTAGACGTGGTAAATGCTCAGTTTATGATAGAAATATGTAAATATTTATCCCCTTAAATAGCATTCACTCAAAAAAATATTTGCTGAGATTCACATTGCAGCACAAAACATTTCACTCAAAAAAAAAAGTCTTGGACCCCACACAGTTTTCAATTTTAAAACTTATTTTATTTTGATTAAGTGAGTGAGTGATCAATACTCTATAATCCAGAGTATCAATCAAGATATCCCTGGATGAACTAATGATTGAGATCTGATTTTTAGCAAAAAGACAGCATGTTTTATAGCTCTTATGTGCGTAACAATTTTGTATGTTTCAGTTCCACACAATGTAATGTTTCTATCTCTAATTGTTCTCAATTAAAATGAGATGATTGATATATTTTAATCTTATTCATATCGAAACAAAGCTATTGATTTAAATATTTCTACATCTGGTGCCATTCTCTTACGTCAAAGCAGATAAAGCTAAACATTTATCAGTATGTTATTCATTGGAGGTGTGTGAGAAAGTACAGCTACAAGATTATGCCAGGAGTCTTATGTTCTCATGGTCACGGTGACTGCCATTTTAAACTTGAAACAAATTATTATTGCAAGATGGAGACTTAAAGTGGAGGCTTTTAATCATTGATTCCCCAATACTTTATCAATGGTTAGTACTTGCAGGAAAGGAAGGATGAAGGTTGGCAGATGGCTGTCAATCTAGTGTGCCGAGATAGATCACTCAACATTTGTAGTCGTCTCTGACATCTTGGTTGCTGCAGGTTGCTCAGGAATACAGTATTGAGAAGTCTTCCAGACATACTTTACAAGGACGGTCTGATTTCACACTAGTTCGCAACAAGGCTGTATCAGAAACAGGAGAGAACTAAGCAGCCTTTCCTCATTCAGCTTCATTCCCAATTGAAAGCCAAACAATCTCCAAGCAAAATATTTCAAACATAATAGCTATAAAACCCAGGCAGATAGTTTCTTAAAAAGCGAGTCCCAGCAATTCACTCTAATCATGTGATTTCCCACAAGTATCTTTTTGAAATAATATTCCAATATGTCCTTCCATTGACCCATTTTAAAATAAAAAAAAATCCAGGTTATCACCACAGACCTCAATCAATTTTTTCCACAATCATTTAAAACTCAAGTCCTCCAAAAAAGTTAATTTGAAACCTCTTAACACACAGCCACCAAATCAATATAAAATCAAGAGAGTTAAATATAGAATGGACCCTAAAGTGAGCAGGCTAAACAGAATGGCCTCACTAGTATGAGTGAGTGTATTGGTAAAAAACAGAGAATTTCCTGACCAGGAATGAAAGTGTGTACATACGATGGCATCCCACACAGTCAGAAATTGCAAGGGCAGACTTAAGTTCACTGATGTCACCAGCATGTCGGACGATAGATTTTAAAGCTGAGTCCTTTCAATATTTTCGTTAAAGTTTCCACTCCATTTTTCTTTGTCACATGTGTTGTATGCTCAATATTGCTGTCACCTATCTGTTAATGAGATGTACAAAAGCATCCTGATGATGATACTTTATAATAGTGTTGTTGTGCTACTTGAGGAGAAAGTGAGGTCTGCAGATGCTGGAGATCAGAGCTGAAAATGTGTTGCTGGAAAAGTGCAGCAGGTCAGGCAGCGTCCAGGGAACAGGAGAATCGATGTTTCGGGCATAAGCCCTTCTTCAGGAAGGGCTTCCTGAAGAAGGGCTTATGCCCGAAACGTCGATTCTCCTGTTCCCTGGATGCTGCCTGACCTGCTGCGCTTTTCCAGCAACCCATTTTCAGCTCTTGTGCTACTGCCTATTTTTGCATTCATCTACTTGATTTGTATTACATAAATTCCCTAATGGAGGTTTGAGACTCGCTGAGGTCCCCTCATTAAGAGCAAGCCTCAAAGCTTGCTATTAATACAGCATAAAAACCCATTTGAATATAATTTCGTTCTAGGTGGTGGTTGATTTCTCCTCTCCGAATATTGCCAAAGAGATGCACGTGGGTCATCTGCGATCGACCATCATTGGAGACAGCATGTGCCGCTTGTTTGAGTTTGTGGGTTATGACGTTTTGAGGTCAGTGAAAGTGACTAATTACATGGATGTTTGATTCCCACTTCACTTGCAGGCAAGTTAGTAACAAAGGGTCAGTTAGACTCTAAACGTCAACTCTTTTCTCTCCTTACAGATGCTGCCAGATCTGAGATTTTCTAGCATTTTCTCTTTTTTGGTTTCAGATTCCGCAGTAATTTACCATCCAGTTGCATGTAAAAGTTTGAATATTGATATTAAAACAAATGCTATTGATACTGGGGATCTTAAATAAAAGTGGGAAATGCTTAGCAGATGTGATAGCAACAGTTGAGAGAAAAACAACTAAACATTTCAGATCTGATCTTTTGACACAATCGAGGAAAGTTTAAAGATGTTGATTTGAACAAGTAATTGGACAGAAATGTAGAGGGAAAGAAGAACAGATAAGAAGGAATGTTCCCTGCTTCAAAAACCAAAAGAAGTGGTAATAGTAAAGAAACAGTGAGTTGTGATAAATTGTTAATTGTTATTGAGGATGTTAGTGGTGTTGCCCAAGAAAAGTATCAATGTTAGGACTGCTTTATTGATACGTGAGTTGGATATTGGAATTCATGGTGAAATTTCAAAATTTACTTGTGATAATAACTTGGCGGTTGTACTTAGGAGATCCTGAAAAGGAGTGTGGTAATATTAATTTTGGAGATCCATTGGGTAAATGATTCCATGTACTTACAAATGACTGTTTTATAGTGTTTTCTATTGTGTTCCAACTTACGAGCATATTCGAGAATGGAACCTGTTCATAACCTGGAGACTGCCTATAGAGAAGGTTACTGTAATTGATTGCAAAAGAACAAAAGCTAACAGAGTGGGCAGATCCATGATACAGATTTGCTCTATCAGTATAGAGAAGTGTGAGGTAGTGCATATTGGTAGAATGAATAGGGACAGGCAATATGACAAAGTTTAAAAGTAAAGAGGTATTGCAAATTTATGTAAACAGATCTTTGAAAGTGATAAAGCAAGTTGAGGAAGTTACAAGCAAAATATATGAAGCTTAGGCTTCGTAAATAAACATATTGAGTATAAAAGCAGCAGTTATGCTAACTTCCATGAAGTTCTGCTTAGGCCATATTCGAATATTGCATCCGGTTATGATTACGTATTAGGGGTCTTTGAGAGGGTGTAAACGATACTTAGGGGATCGATTCCTGGACTAATTCTAAGATTAGGTTTGAGAAGCTGAGGTTGTTTGTTTTCCTTGGATCCAAGGAGATTTGACACACTTATTCAAGAAAAATTTATTTAAGGTAGATTTGAGAAAAGCCTTTTGCGTTAGCTGATCATACAAGGACTAGGAGAAGTACATTTAAGGTTTGGCAGGAGATGTAACTTTGAGATGTACAAGGTATTGAGACGCACAGATAGAGTGGTTAGACAGAGACTTTTTCCCATGAAAATATCTATCATGAGGGGGCATAATTTTAAGGTAATTGGAGGGAGGTTCAGGGGAGATGTCAGAGGTTGGTTCTTTACACAGTGGTGGATGTGTGGAATGCCCTGCCAGCAGTGGTGGTGGAGTCAGATACATTAGGGATATTTAAGCGATTCTTGCATCGGCACATAGACGTTAATACAATGAAAGGCATGTACGTTAGTCTGATCTTAAGAGTAGGATTAAAAGACTGAACATTGAGGGCTGAAAGGCTTGTACTGTGCTGTACTGTTGTATGTTCTATATAGGGGGCTTGATGAGGAAGAATTTTATTTTACAGTGAGTTGTATGACCTGGAACGTGCTGCCGACGAAGGTGGTGAAAGTGGAGACAGTCAATAATTTTTTTAAATATTCTTTTGAGGGAAACAAACTTGCAGTAACACAGGGAGCGTGAATGGGAATGGAACAGATCCTGTTGGTGTAAAAGTACTGGCAAGGCCTCAGTGAGCCAAATTACCTCCCTTGACATGATAGTCTTGTGCACAGTGTTGATTATTATTAAACTTAAGATTATTAAACTTAAGATTTGTGCACTACCTAGTTGCACAAATGAATTGTAAGTTACAGCATATGAATTGAAGTTATTTGGGTATGAAATATGCAAGTTAGCTGTGTAATTTCTAAATTCAGAGTAGAATCAAGTATGACTTACTAACTTACCTTTCTTAAACTATCAGTCCTGAGCGTGTATCCTTTCATACAAGCTTAAATAGAGTACATGTGTGTATAAGCCCATCGTTTGCTTATGTTACTGTAATGCTGACTTATTTGCCTCATATGAAGGATTATTTCTTGTTTTTCAATTTCAATTTTCAATACTGAAGTAGCTGGTTGCCTGGAAATGACGAAAAACCAATTCGAATTGGGCCAATCAGTTTGAATTATACCCTGATAAAATACCAAATTCCAATCAAGTTTGAATTGAGTATATTGATAATCTTAAAAGCCAATGACACAATCCGATGCGGTGGCATTTATGACCGGGGAAAAATTGACCAGTTGGGAGGAGTACTGCCAACCCCCAGTGGGTAAAAGATTGCCTGAAAAATAGCTCTTTTAAAAGTAACTTTTTCGATTAGTAACCTATGAAGCAGAATCCCTAAGGAAAAGAAAAGACGCATAGAAGAACTGAAAGCTGCTTGGCTTTGAGATAAAAAGTGTTATTTTGTAAATCTTAATTGGGAGTTTTATCAGACTAGTATTATAGAAGGGAAGGTAAAAGATAGGTTAGAGTAAGGACTTGTACATGGTTGTCAGTTAATTATTCTCTGTTATATTTAAAGTTGTTAATGTTTACTTTAACTAGTTCTTGGTCACTTGAACTTTTACACATTGCTGCATGGGATAAATCTTTTCTGTGTTGCAGATTTTAAATTAAGCAGGAGGGTTTACCCCATGTTGAAACATAGTTAAGATGTCAATTCCATCCTGTCAGCCCATAATCCTGAATCCCTTGTCTATGAAACCAATTATTTAACAGAGCCATAAAGGACTTCACTGTTATAGCCTCCACTGCTTTGTGAAGAAGAAAATTCTCAATGTGTTCCTTTTTTCCCCTGGTGTGTGGACTCCTAAGGTTTGTGTATGTCATTGACTTCCAAAACTGGAAGTAACTGTGCCAGCATGCCAATCAGCGTAAAACCTTGGAGGAACTACAGACTGGCTAAATGGCGCAGAGCTGAGAGTGAACGTTAGTAACTGTCTGAAACAAAATGTTTTTATTTCTGCCTTAAGAGTCAATTTCTGTTTATTTTAAACTGCGTTCTCCAGTTCTAGTTTGATTTGATTTGTTGTTGTCACATGTACCTGAGTACAGTGAAGAGTTTTGTGAGCAGTGTAGACAGATTATAACATAAGAGGACGTTCAAATCATGTTTTGACAGAGTTACGGCTACATGGGAGGTGCACAAAAGCAAGATCAACATTAGATTTCAAATTAGTGCGGTCCATTCAGCAGTCTGATAACAGCAGGGAAGAAGTTGTTCTTGAACCTGTTGGTTCATGTGGTCAAGCTTCTGTATCCTCTGTCTGATGGAAGAGGTTAAAGAGAATATTGCCAGTGTGGGAGGAGTCTTTGATGTTGGCAGCCTTCCTGCCACAATGAGGAGTTAGATGGATCTTTCCAGAATCCACCATGGTCAAGGTCCCCTTTAGTTTTCATATATTCCGTAATCTCACCTCTTCTAAACTTCAGTAGGCATAGATCCAATTTAACCTTCACACGTTAAGCCCTTCAACCCACAAGTGAGTTGAGTGAATCTTATCTGAACTGATTCTAACAGAAGTAAAATCCTTTTTAAATAAGATCATCAGAACTGTACACCATACTCTAGATCTGCTTTAACTGTGGCCCAGTCTAGCAGCAGAAGATCTCTCTGATTTTTATATTCCATTTTCCCTTGCATTAAATACAAATAGATTAGAGTGGTGCTGGAAAAGCACAGCAGGTCAGGCAGCATCCGAGGAGCAGGAAAATCGACGTTTCGAGCAAAAGCCCTTCATCAGGAATTAAATACAAATATTCCATTTGACTTTCTAATCGCTGCATACTGACGTTTTTGTGATTCATGTACCAAGTCATCCAGATCTGTCTGTACCACAGAGTTCTGCAGTCTCTTTAATTGTTTATCATTCTTCTGTTTCCTGTCCAAGTAGATGAGTTCACATTTTCCCATATTAAACTTCCACCTGCCAATTTTGTTTTCCTTTTTGCCCCAACTTATCCTTCCATCAACAATGGGACAATCACATCTCTGCTCTTGATCACACTAAGCATCAAAATGCACAAACATAATAATTCTGCTACCTTTGGTCCATGTCGTATAACAGATACTGGCATGGAAAGAACAGCTACTGTTGGTCACCTCATGAAAATGCTAGTTGCTGAAGCCAGTCTTCTCAGGGTCTTGTAAGTGAGTGATTTAAAACTATCTTGAAAGAAAGCACAACAGTTTTCTTCATTTACACCATTACCACACTTCCTTGGAAGGCTAAGAAAATTCAAAATGTCCATAATGACTCTTACCAGTTTTATAGATGCACCACAGAAAGCATCCTGTCCAGTTGCAACACAGCTTGGTATCGCAACTCCTCTGCCCAAGACTGCAAGAAATTAGAGTCATGAGCATAGCCCAGTCCATCACGAAAACCAGCCTTCCTTTGTTGACTCTGTCTGTACTTCCTGCTGTCTTGGGAAAGCAGCCAACGTCATTAGAGACCCCTCCAAACAGCATTATACTGTCTTTCACCCCTTTCCATTGGGCAGAAAACACGTACCAACATATTTCAGAATAGCTTCTTCCCTTATGAACGGACCTCACATAGAGTTGATTTTCCTCTGCAGCTGTAACACTATATTCTGCATTCTGTTCTATTACCTTGATGTACTTAAGGTATGATTTGTCAGGATAGCATGCCATGCACTACTTTTCACTGTATCTTGGTACATGTGACAATATAAATCAAATCAAATCTCCCATGTATTGCAAATGTGGAAAATTTGATAAAGAAGCAAGTCAACAAAAAGTAACACAGAATGCATCAGAGACAGAGGTTGTGATCTAAATGTATTCAAGTGTACATTGAGAACCGAGGGTGTGTCAAAGTGAAAGAAGTAGTTCTGTGTCTTAAGCTTACATTGAGCTTCATTGAAAGTCACAGCAGGTCCTGGACCAGAGGTCAAAAGGGAAACAAGATAGAAAATTAAAATAACAAATGACAGGGAGCTTGGGGTCATGCATAGCCTGTGCAGAGGTATGCTTCAATTGATAACCCATTCTATGTTTAATCTTACCACAGTAGAGAAGGCCACATTGTAAACAGTGAATGCAATATAGTACGTTGAAAGAATTGAGAGTAAACTGCTGCTTGGAAGGAGTATTTTATAGCCTTGGAAAGTGAGATTAGAGAAGCTGAAAGGGCCAGTGTTGCATATGCACAAGAAGGTGCCACAGGAACGGGAGGTAATATTAGGGGTGACAGCAATAGACCAGTGTGTCACAGAGGGAATGGTGAAAAAGGAGGGCAGTAGAAGGTATAAAAGCAAATTACTGTGGATGCTGGAATCTGAAACCTCAAGAGAACGTGCTGGAAGATCTCAGCAGGTCTGGCAGCATCTGTAAGGAGAGAAAAGAGCTGACGTTTAGAGTCTAACTGACGCTTTGTCAAAGGGTCAGTTAGACTTGAAACGTCAGCTCTTTTCCCTCCTTACAGATAATGCCGGGCAGTAGAATGTGTTTGCTAGTGGTACCTCGCTGGACCTGGTAAAAATGGCAGAGGAAGATCCATTGATTACAGAGGCTGGTGGAGAGAGCTCGTGTCATGGTTCTTGGAGACTAGGAAAGAGAGCAGAGGTGTGGGAAATGAATTGGAGTTGGTGAAGGACCTTGTTAGCTATGCTGGGTAAACATCCTTGGTTAAGCCCAAGAAGTGCTGTTATGGAAGCTTGCACCATTAGAATATTTGGACAGAGATGGTAAAACTTAGAATGGCATGCAGTCCTTACATGTTGTGGGAGTGTGTAGGTTTATAATAAGTTAGTAGCCTATTTGCAGAAATGGAGATAGAGAAGTTGAGGAAGGAAGACCAACAGAGATGGACCAGGTGATGGTGAAAGGGGGAATTGAAATTTGAAATAAGGTTAGTGAAATCTTTCATGATGAGAGCAGAAGTTGACTCTGATACTGACCAGAGTATGCTAGAAAATTAGATGTGAGAGAGAGGTCACTAGTAGTACTGAGATAATGAATTTTCCACAAAAAGGGTAGAATAAAAAATGTTTTGCATAGCTAGGATCCATTTAAGTACCTGTAGTAGCATCTTTTATTTGGAGAAAGCGCGAGTATTTTGGCATTCATCAGGCAGAAGAACTTTGCAGGCTCACCTAAGATAGATGTCGCATACTTATAGAAGTTGTAACACTGATTATTACACCTGGGAAATGTGAGGTGATGACAGTAGAAAATGGTGATCTACATGCTCTACAACCTGTGGCAGAACCTGCGTCTCATAGATTGGTCTCATCAACTATCAGCAAAAGTGCAGGATATGATGCTACCGCATTTCCAATGTAATTATGAAAGGTTGCTAGCAACACCTAAATTAACATAGTGCTCTGTCATCTATGACCCAGCTCACTGTAGCCGAGGATACGAAATGCATCATGATAGAAAGCAAGGTTTTGTCACACTTTTGTAATGCAATTTCATTTTACAACGCTTTTTATATTGCATCTTTTGTTAATTTCAGGCTAAATCATGTTGGTGACTGGGGGACACAATTTGGTATGTTGATTGCACACTTGCAAGATAAGTTTCCAGATTACCTGGTTGTTTCCCCTCCGATTGGAGATCTTCAGGCCTTCTACAAAGTAAGTTGCATCTGATGTTGCTCATGCTGCTTACTCTGCTTCCCCATTTATACACCTCAGCTTGACAAAATGATGTTACAGTAGTTGACCAGCCATGCCATTGTTCAGGTATAGAAATGAAATAAAGTTTTATTTTCTTCTCTTTCTATTTGCTTTTTCCATGCAAGGCTTCCATTTTCTGATATTACTTCTTTGACTTTCTTGGCATAAGGAGTGCTGCCTTGACACAATATTTTAAATTGCAATATTTAAACTGCTTCAGCCTTTTGCTTTCCCTTGCCGTATTCCTTGGGCTTTGATTTTCTTTTAAATCATAGAGACATGATACTCTAACAAAGCCATTGTTTATTTCGAATCCTGATCTGCCTTTGAGAAGCCATTGGTGAGACGATGGCTTGAAATGTTACATGCCATATGGTGAAACTGCTGCCATAATATTATTGGGTAGGGAGTTTCAGACTTTTGATCCAGTGATAGTGAAGGATCTGTATTAGATGTCCAAAAATAAAGTGTGTGGATTAGAGGAGAACCTGGAGGATGATATTCCTGTGCATCAATTGTCCTTTTATTTCCAGGTGTTTGAGCATGTAGATTTAGAAGGGAGGATATCAATAATACTATATAGCTGACATTTCGAAGAGGAGCATTGAATCAAGAAGTGCAGCTTTCAATGCTCTAGAAATTGATTTGAAGTGGGTGTTGTTTTGAGACTTGTAACGTCTAATAAATAATGACTTGTTGGTTAATTAGATTTAAGCACAAGTCTGAACGAGGCAAAACATGCAGAGGAAAATGTGATTTGGCTTGATAGACCTGTAAGATGCTTATAAGTTATAGATGATACTAGATCAAGACCTTGAGAGACTCGTTAATTGCCTATTGTTCCACCCAAAAGGTTTACAAGAATCCTCTGGGGATGGAGGTAAGGGTGACTGTTGGGTTCCTAAGAAATGAGGAACAAGTCTGTGATCTTTTCAAATATCTGGTTTCATTTCTTCTTATATGTAGGTTACACAGTTGCAAGTTGAGAGCTGTGCAGCAACAGCTTTCATCTTGCTTTTGACATATTTTTACTTGATCCTCCCCGAAATTGCAAATAATGGTCAGTACATTCTATTAATCTATTTCACATTATCTTCCTGTAATATACTTGCAAACTGTTCCCCACACCACACCGACAATGTCTAGGCAACAGTTTGTTGGCATGTACTTCCATTTCTGCTTCGAGCACATCTCCTTATTCTCGACCATATCTGCAAGTTAGCTTTTTACAATAGCCTTTGTAAGCTTAATTCTTGTTATGCTATAGCTTAATCACACAATTTTCAATGTACTTCACAGTGACCTTCCTCAGTATCCCTCCCACAAAGTCCTAACTTAGGTCATCATCTCTTTATCAAGGCCAGTAAAGGGTGGCAACCAATGCTGGCCCAAGCTAGCGACAGTAAAGAAAATAAAAACTTGCCATGTGTCAGTCAGAATAACTTATTACACTTGTCTTTCTGGCGTGATGTGCTGAGTAGGAGCCCAATGAGAGGAAAAAAGTTAATTTTATGACAGAATGAGTGGTTAGAATGTCACAAAAATGTTTCAGTATAGAAGGAGGCTGCTTGACCCATCATGTCTGCATCAGCTGTCCAGATAAACATCATTTACTTCATACCATTCTTCCCCCACTTTTCTCCATACTCTTGTTTCTCTTTAAGTAATCATTTTGTACTGCCTTGAATGCCTTAATTGAATCTGTCTTTAACCACATGTCCAAAGAGTGCATATCAGGCCTGTATTGTATCCCAAAGCACATGTAGATCTTTTAAAGTATTCAACAGTTAATTAATTTAAATTTTATCTGCAATGAAGCATTTTGCTCCATCAAGCATCGTTTAGTTACATTAAAGCAGATAGTCTTACATTTTAAATGGACAGTGATGATTGTGTTCAATTCATTATATAAAAATAAGCTCACTCGGGTGACCATAATCTGGGAAACAGTTTATGATCGAAATTATAGGATGAGATTTCAATTGTGGTCCCTGTCACTCATTATATAAAGCAGTCTAATGTGTCTGTATAAATGTTATACCTGTTCATTTTAAGCTGAGTGGAACATCTCTTTGTGATGATTACCAAGTCATTGCTGAGCTAGAATGCTCCATTGAAATGTTGGACTTTGCTGTCTTTGCTGAAAGATTGTTAGTTATATGCTGACTGCAGATTATTGGAATTTAATCTTCTATTATTGGGATATAATACTGCCTTATATTCATAGAATTACATTGCATAGAATGTGCAACACAGCAACAGGCTATTTTTGCTATTTATGAATCTCCTCCCATCCCTCCTAAATTAAACCTGTCAGCATATTCTGTTCCTTTGTCCCCTACAAGTTTATCTAGCTCTTGCCACACTGTCATCGCATATTCCACATTCTAACCGCTTGCTCTGTAAAGAGGTTTTTTTCTGAATCCTGTATTGTATTTATATTGAGCTCTCTCATATTTATGGCCCTTGGTTTTGGTCTTGCCTGTAAGTAGAAACTTCTCTGTTCAAAGTTTGAGAGAAGATTTGTAGCTCGGGTGCTCATTGTTGTGGTTCTGTTCGCCGAGCTGGGAATTTGTGTTGCAGATGTTTTGTCCCCTGTCTAGGTGACATCCTCAGTGTTTGGGAGCTCCTGTGAAGCGCTTCTGTGATGTTTCCTCCTGCATTTAGTGGTTTGTCTCTGCCGCTTCCGGTTGTCAGTTCCAGCTGTCCGCTGCAGTGGCCAGTATATTGGGTCCAGCTCGATGTGCTTATTGATTGAATCTGTGGATGAATGCCATGCCTCTAGGAATTCCCTGGCTGTTCTCTGTTTGTCTTGTCCTATAATAGTAGTGTTGTCCCAGTCAAACTCATGTTGCTTGTCATCTGAGTGTGTGGCTACTAAGGTTAGCTGGTCGTGTCATTTCGTGGCTAGTTGTTATTCATGGATGCGGATCATTAGCTGTCTTCCTGTTTGTCTTATGTAGTGTTTTGTGCAGTCCTTGCATGGGATTTTATACACTACATTGGTTTTGCTCATGCTGGGTATCGGGTCCTTCGTCCTGGTGAGTTGTTGTCTGAGAGTGGCTGTTGGTTTGTGTGCTGTTATGAGTCCTAGTGGTCGCAGTAGTCTGGCTGTCAGTTCAGAAATGTTCTTGATGTATGGTAACGTAGCTAGTCCTTTGGGTTGTGACGTGTCCTCATTCTGTTGTCTTGCCCTTAGGCATCTGTTGATGAAATTGTGGGGGTATCCATTTTTGGCGAATACCTTGTAGAGGTGTTCTTCTTCCTCTTTTGCAGATCTGGTGTCCTGCAGTGTGTTGTGGCCCTTTTGAACAGTGTCTTGATGCAACTTCTTTTGTGTGTGTTAGGGTGGTTGCTGGAACTGACAACCAGAAGCGGCAGAGACAAACCACTATAAATGCCAGAGGAAACATCACAGAAGCGCTTCACAGGAGGCTCCCAAGCACTGAGGATGTCACCTAGATAGGGGACGAAACGTCTGCAACACAAATTCCCAGCTCGGTGAACAGAACCACAACAAACTTCTCTGCCGATCCTATGCAGCCCTCCCATGATCTTAAATATCTTTGTATTGCAACCTGTTCAGTCTTTCCTGATAGATCTAAGTTCTCAATTTTAGGCTCATTCTGGTAAATGGTACTCCAGTGGCACTAACTTTTATGTAGTCCATATGTAGCAATACTTTGGGTGGAATTTAACAACAGTTCTGTGCAAGGTTACAAAACCTGACTGCTTTTCAGTCATATTCCACCAGTTATCCTCCACTTAATTCAATGTCAGTTTTATTTTAAAGAAAGGCTCTTGCTTTATTATACCCACTATTTGAGTGTTGCATCAAATGAGCATGCAAACTAAGAAGGAGGGTCAGATCATAGCTGTCCAGTTTGTGTTTTGAATTTTACATTCCTGTCTTTCCCCTGATTACCTTAGATGCTTGTAGACAATGGAATCAATTTACCTGTGCCTCAAAAAAAATTCAGTGATTCTTCCCCCCACCATCTGAGGCAAAATTCCAAATTTGCATAACCCTCCGAAGAAAATTCATTTCTACAGCCATCTTGTCAAGACCATTCAGAATCTTATATGTTTCAAACAATTCATCACTTAATCTTCTGAACTACTGTGGAAGCAAGCACAGCCTGTCCACCCTTTCCTCATAAGGCAACCTGTTCAACCCAGGTTTCAATCCATTACCTCTTCTATGCCCTGTTTACTATGTTTGAACGTTTCAACAATTGTCCTATGTTTACAGGAATCCAAAAAGAGATTTGATGAAGAGGAAAACTTTAAGAAGCGGGCGTATGAGTGTGTGGTACAACTGCAGAGCCACAATCAAGAAATTACTAAGGCTTGGAATCTGATCTGTGATGTTTCTCGGAAGGGTAAGCTAGAAATTAAGAATCGAGAAAGGAAAAGATTTAGCCTGGATTTGACAAAAAAAAATGCAAAACTCGAACCTTTGTGGAACATTAGAGGAAATTTTTAGTTTGACAATTGAAACTTTTTAAGCCATAGTTCTTTTCAGCTTGGAGGTATCAAAGCATCTGGATCGGATCCTGATAAATATAGATTAGGTACAAATCAGCCATAATTCAGCTTAATGATGAGGTCAGAAGTGACATGACACCCGGTTATAGTCCAACAGGTTTATTTAAAATCACAAGCTTTTGGAGCATTGCTCAGATTTTACCTGCTGAAGCAGCAGCACTCTGAAAGCTTGTGATTTCAAATAAAGCTGTTGGACTATAACCTGGTGTTGTGTGACTTCTGACCTTGTCCACCCCAATCCAACACTGGCACCTCCACATCACAGCTTAATGATGGAAAAGGCTTGAGGGGCTGAATGACTTCTTTCTTTTCCTATATCCCTAAAGTAGCATTTGTCAAAAACATGCCTGTCTCCTAGTATTGTTTCTGTTTTTGTGCAAAATCCATTTTTCAAAAGAGCATATCTGATTAAATTATCATGAAATTACTCACATGGTACTTACAAAACAATGCATTGATTTGTTAAAGGAGTAATAAATCTTTTCCTCTCACCTTAAACCTAGGCCCTCTAATTTTGGACTCCTCCTACCCTAGGAAAAAGACTTTGGTTATTCATCCTATCCATACCACTCATGATTTTATACACCTCATGTGCTCACCTTCAGTCTCCGATGCTCCAGCGAAAAAAGCCCCAGCCTATTCAACCTCTTCCTATTATGCAAACCCTCCAGTCGAGGCTATATCTTTGTAAATCTTTTCTGCACCCTCTCAAGTTTAACACCATTCTTCCTGTAGAAGGCTGACCAGAATTATACATTTGTGGGCGGCATGGTGGCACAGTGGTTAGCACTGCTGCCTCGCAGCGCCAGAGACCCGGGTTCAATTCCCGACTCAGGCGACTGACTGTGTGGAGTTTGCACGTTCTCCCCGTGTCTGTGTGGGTTTCCTCCGGGGGCTCCGGTTTCCTCCCACAGTCCAAAGATGTGCAAGTCAGGTGAATTGGCCATGCTAAATTGCCCGTAGTGTTAGGTAAAGGGGTAAATGTAGGGGTATGGGTGGGTTACGCTTCGGCGGGTCGGTGTGGACTTGTTGGGCCGAAGGGCCTGTTTCCACACTAAGTAATCTAATCTAATCTAATCTATACAGTGTTTGAAAAGCCTCACCAATGTCCTGTACAGCTGTGACATGATATTCCAACTCCTGTGCTCATTGTTCTGACCAATGAAGGCAAGCATGCCAAACATCTTTTCATCACCCTGTCTGCTTGCGGCTTCACTTTCAAGGAACTATGCACGCCTCAGGGCTTCTCAAAGTACAACATCCCACATTTATCTAAATTAAACTCCATTTGCCACTCCTTGGCTTATTGACTGATAAAGGTGGTTTTGTACTCTGAGATACCTTCAGTGTCTGTTATACCACCTATTTTAGGGTCATCTGCAAAATTGCCAACCAGACCTCCTATATTCACATCCAAATAATCTATGTAAATGAGGAAATGCTGTGGACCCAGCACTGATCCCTGTCGCTCACCTCTGATCACAGGCCTCCAGTGAAAAGCAACCTTCTACCATCACCCTCTCTCTCCTATCTTCAAGCCAATTTTGTATCCAGTTGGCGAGCTCCACTTGGATCCCATGTGGTCTAACCTTACTAAGCAGTCTACCATGCAGAACCTTGACGAATGCTTTGCTGAAATACATTTAGACAATGTCTACCACTCTGCCTTCATCAATCTTCTTTGTCATCTCCACTCTAAATAACTCATTATTTTGTACACTTCAAAATTACCCCAAAATTGCCTCTGTACTAAGGAAAACAACACCGTCCATCGAATCTTTCCTTAAATTGGCAATTTTCAAGACCACCACATTCTTATAAATGTCTCTGTAGAGCAATTATGTCATTTTTAAAATAAAAACAAAAGTCAGAGGAACTGAAGTAGACCATTAAGCATACTGACCTAGCTCTGCCATACATTGAGATCATGTCTGCTCTGACAACCCTCAACTGCATTTTTCAGCCCTTCATAACTGTTAATCTTACTGATTAAAATCATTCTCTCAGCTTATTGAATCTACCTAACAACCCAACCTCTACAGCCCCCTGTGATGAAGAATTCCTTAGATTGACCATCTGTTTGGAGGGGAAAAAAAGCCCTCAACTTGGTGACCCCAAATCTGAAATGACGCTTTCTAGTCAAAGAACATAGAATAGTTCAGCACAATACAGGCCCTTCAGCCCATAATGTTGTGCCAAGCATTTATCTTCATCTAAGATCAAGCTAACCTTTTCACCCCTCAATTTACTGTCATCCATCTGCTTGCCCAGCAGTCGCTTAAATATCCCTAATGTCTCTGACTCGACTACTATCACTGGCAGTGCATTCCATGACCCACCATACTCTGCATAAAGAACCTACCTCTGACATCTCCCCTATACCTTCCTTCAATCACCTTAGAATTATGACCCCGTGTGATAGCCATTTCTGCCCTGGGGGAAAAGTCTCTGGCTATCTACTCTGTACACCCCTATCAAGTCACCTCTCTTCCTCATTCTCTCCAGTGTGAAAAGCCCTAGCTCGCTCAGCCTCTCTTTATAAGACAAGCCCTCCAATCCAGGCAGCTTCCAGGTAAATCTCCTCTGCACCCACTAAAGCATCTACATCCTTCGTATAATGAGGAGACCAGAACTGGACACAGTATTCCAAGTGTGACCTAAGCAGGATTTATACAGCTGCAGTAAAACCTAACAGCTCTTAAACTCAGTCTCCCTGTTAATGAAAGCCAACACACCATGTGCCTTCTTAACAACCCTATCAACTTAGGTGGCAATTTTGAGGGCTCTATGTACGTGGACCCCAAGCTTCTGCAGTTCCTCTACAGAATCCTGTCTTTAGCGCTGTATTTAGCTTTCAAATTCAAACTTCTAAAATGAATCACTTTGCATTTATCCAGGTTCTAGATTCTTCCAAAATAACAACAACTCTTCACAACGAGCCTGTCAAATCTTATAAGAATCTCATTTTAATAAGGTTTCCTCTCATATTTCTGAACTTAATTTCTTTTGGGCCCAAACTACTGAACACTTAATCTCTCCATACCTGGGATCAAGCTGGTCTACCTTCTTCTGGACTGCCTCCAATGCCAGTATATCTCCCTTTAAATAAGGGATCCCATGATGTGGAAGTGCTGGTGTTGGAATGGGTTGGACAAGGTCAAAGGTCACATGACACCAGGTTATAGTCCAGTCAGGTGACTTCACCTGATGAAGCGCAGCATTCTGAAAACTTGTGATTTCAAATAAACCTATTGGACTATGACCTGGTGTCATGTGACATGAGGGGAACAAATTGACTGCAATATTCCAGGTGTCATCTGTCTAAAGCCTTGTGTAATTTTAGCAAGACTTCCTTGTTTTTCTACACTGTTCCATTTGAACTAAATCTCAATCTTCCATTTGTCTTCTCTGTTATCTCTGGACACTGGATGCTGGGTTTTTTTTTGCAGTTTATGCGTGAGGATCCCCAAATCCATCTGTGCAGGACTTTTCTGCAGTCTTCCTAAATTTAAATAATATTCAGCTCTTCTAGTCATGCTGAATGTGGTGACCAGAACTGTATGCAAAATTCCAGTTATGCTCTAACCATATTGCTTATTTTTTTAAATTCATTCATGGGATGAGGATGTTGCTGACTAGGCAACATTTATTGCCTGTCCCTAATTGTCCAGAGGGCAGTTAAGAGTCAACAACATTTTTGTGGATCTGGAGTCGCATTTACATGTAGGCCAGATCAAGGTAAGGATGGCAGTTTCCTTCCCGAAAGGACATCAGTGAACCAGATGGGTTTTTCCAATAATTAACAATGAATTTGTGGTCATCATTAGATTCTGTTATGGGCCAGGCAAACCTCCTCGAAACATTTCGAGAGTAACCCAGACCCTAACTTCGTTAATTTTAAGCAAGTGTTTTCAGGATATTTCAGGAGTAATGCAGCTGGTCAAACCACTTAGTTTTAAACAAAACAATCTATTTACAAGGTTACTGAAAAAGACACAAACAAAAGAGAACAGAATATAGAATAACTGAACCTATCCGAAAACCCAGTTGATTATCCCAGTTTAATGATGCTGTTCCAAATACTTGCAACAATCCCCATAAATACCCCTTGGCACAAAAGATAAAATAATCACAGGGTCTTACAGGAGAGATCGGAGAGAGGGAGTATCAGCATGGGTCTGCTTCTTTGGATCCAACAGCTTCACAATGACTGCTTGCTAAAACCAAACCAAACCAGAGAAAAGCTGATGCATGTTTCATACCAAATGGCATGACTTTAAACTGATACAGTCCAACTAGTGTTGCGAAAGCCAAAATTGTCTTCGCTCTTTCAGTATCCTTTGAGCATGCCCAACTTAGAAATGCAAGTTGCTTGGCTGACCTTTTCAATACAGGCTTCCAAACGTGGAATTAGAATTTTCAGTCTTTGTAATGGCATTGACTATTGGGTACCATTTGTTTTTGACACCATTACTGTGGGTGAGCTCCAGTCACTGTAACTCACTTTGATTATGTCATCTTGGAGCATGTGTTTAATCTCCATTTGAACCTGTGCCATCTTTAGAGGGTTATGCCTATAAGGATGTTGCTTAATGGGAACAGCATTTCCTATATTTACATCACGCATAATTAGGTTAGTATTTCCCAGCTTATTTCCACATATCTGTCCATGCGATAGTAATAACTCTTCAGGTCATTTTGATTTTCGTCTGGAAGGTAACTCAATTTATCCCAATTTTTGACAATCTCCTCTTTATCCAATTTAATTTGAGGAATGTCCAATTCAGAATCCTGTAAACTTGGTTCTTCACTCTGTGTTGTAACCAATAATAGTCTCCTTTGGCTTTCCCTCCCTTCAAAATATCTTTTGAGCACATTCACATGACATATTCTTAGAGATTTCTTTCTGTCTGGAGTCCTTTGTCAAATAGTTCATCTTACTCAATCTTCTTTCAACTTGACAAGTTACACTAAACTTTGCTTTTAAAGGTTCATATATTAGTTGAAATAACACTAACACCTTATCTCCGAGAGCAAAATTGCAAATTTTTGATTTGTTGTCTGCTTCCTGTTTCATTGTATGCTGTGATACTTTTAAATGCTGCCTAGCCAACTCCCTGGTTCTATTTAATCATTCTCCAAAATTTGACCCATAGTCAAAATATATGGTCTCCGAATTCTGACTTACCAATTTTTTCTCAATCAATTTTAGCAGTCCTTTCACTTCCATGCCCAAAAACTAATTCAAATGGACTGAATTTGGTCGATTCATTTGGTGCATCTCTGATCGCAAAAAGTAAAATGCAATTCCTTTATCCCAATCATCTGGATAGGCTTTACTGTAAGTCCTCAACCTGATCTTTAATGTCTGATGCTACCTTTCTTATGCTTCCTGTGACTCTGGATGGTATACAGTAGATTTGAATTGTTTTATTCCTGAGCTGTCTCTAACTTCCTTGAATAAGTTTGATGTGAAGTTTGACCCTTGACCTGATTGTATCTCTGTGGGTAGTCCATATGTGGTGGAAAAATTTGAATAATTTCACTATAATCCTTTTAGCTGTGATATTGCATAATGGAATGGCCTCTGGAAATCTAGTGGATACCTCCATTATTGTTAACAAATACTGATTATCACTTTTTATTTGAGGTAGAGATCCTACACAATCAATTCAGACTCTTGCAAAAGGTTCCTCAAATGCAGGAATAGGTATTAAAGGTGTGGGTTTTATTACTGCCTGTGGTTTTTCAATTACGTAACATATATGACATGTTTGGCAAAATTCAGTTACATCTTTGTGCAGTCTTAGCCAGTAAACCAAAATGTTTTTGTATTTCAGCTTGTTTTTCTCACTCCTAAA
Organism: Chiloscyllium plagiosum; assembly: GCF_037043375.1. NCBI lineage: Eukaryota > Metazoa > Chordata > Chondrichthyes > Orectolobiformes > Hemiscylliidae > Chiloscyllium > Chiloscyllium plagiosum. Next base: position 25,370,547 of record NW_028270154.1, read on the forward strand.
TGATCCCCTAGTGGTAGCTCGTGTGCTACCTGCAACACCTTTCTATAACCCACTGGCTATACAACTTGATGAACTTCTGCCCATTTCTCATTTGACTGAATATTTGATGGTCTCCATTTCCTCATTAAGATATGTTTAAGATAGTAACATTCAGGGATAAATTCAGATTATATTTCTGTGTATGCCTTTTGATACAATTGCTTTAAATTTTCATCTTTCCACTCTGATCTCTCCTGTTTCAACTGGTTACTCTATGACCTCATTACCACTCAGTCCGGACAAATCCCAGGATATGTGTCCTGTCATAGTTCGCTTGCCTGAGTTTCCACTGGCTTTTGAACCATAGTATGCAGCACTTCTACCTGTGGACTATCTATATCGTTAGCAAGGGCATATTGTATTCCTGGAGCTCAGTACTCCTACCATGATTTCTCCATTCATCACTGGACACTCTAACCTCACTCTACATAATTGAGCACTTCTGGTCTCACCATGAGTTCCCATTACTAACACCTTTTCTGGCATAAGTCCTTCTGAGTTACATACCTCCTCATCTTTCAACATCAAAGATTGAAAGGATCCTTTATCTCTTAATATTGTAACCTTTTTACCTGCTGCTCCTGGCCAATGCGAGTAAACTTTACCTTCACAGGTATATGATCTAAGAAGGTCTGGCACTTCTTCCTTAAGCAATCTCTGACTAGTTGTACATTCTGGTGCAGCTTTCTAGCTTCCACTGTGGTTTCCATTACCACTCCAACAAAATTGACTGGCTTATCCTGTTTCCTACATCAGGCTTCCCAGTGCTTTTCCTAACCCCCCAACACTGTGATTTCATGTGGCCTACTTTATTGCAGTGAAAACATCAGAGCTTTTTAACTTCTCTTTCCCCTTCAAGGATTTCCTTTTTCCCCTGTGGTAAGTTATCCTTATGATCTTCTTTGAAATCTACCTGTCCCTTTCCACTTGAGGATTTTCCTCTTTTCCCAATTTCTATCTCTCGTGGATTGAGATTTGATTTTGGAAGCCAAACTTTGATTTATGGACCAGCTCATAATCGTCAGCCATTTCAACTGCTAGTCTTGCCATTTAACTTTATACTCTTCCACATGAATTCTCGCTACTTCAGGAAGTGAATTTTTGAACTCATCGAAAATAATTGACAGAGGTTTACTCTATTTTTAATGCCCTTATCCACCTATCAAAATTACTTTGATCCCTTCAAACTCTGTGTAGGTTTGACCAGGTTCCCTTAGATTGCTGAAATATTGTAGGCTTTTGGCACAAGTTCATACCCACTTCAGATGGCTTTCTTCACCACCTCATATGCCCCAGATACCACCTCTAATACTGATGCGAATACCTCACTAGCTCCACCTACAAGTTTTGTTTGGATCAACAAAACTCACATGGCCACCGGCCACCACATTTGTTTAGACACCTTTTCAGATGAGATGACAAAGGCTTCCACATTCTTTTCATCAAATTTCGGCAATGCTTAAATGTATTTAAAGTTTCTCACCAGGTTTTTGGTTACCATTGGTTTGCTCATCCTAACTCTCTTCCTCACTATGCTTACCTTCAGCCTTCATCTCCATCATTTTAAGCTGACTTTCTTGTCTCAGTGCCAATTTCTGAAGTTCATTCTCTCTTTTATCCTTTCCTTTCTCTCCTTTTCTCTCTACTTTTAATTGTAATTGAAATTGTTTCATTCCTGTTGTCTTTTCCCTCTAACTCAAGCTGTTTTATCTTCAATTGAACTGTAGCTATCTCTAAAGATTCTGATGGTGTTTTCAGCAAATTTGAATGCTGAGCTATTGCTGTAATTATCTCTCCTTTCCTCACAGAAGGAAGCAGCTCCAACTCCAGCTTGTCTGCTAATTCCAGCAGCTTGGCCTTAATCACCTTTTGCAAAATACCAAAGTCACTTCTTCCACCCCCAGAAAACTCTTGGTGACTAAAAGAGCCGTTGCTATCCCAAGCAGTGTTTAAACCAACCAAAATCAACACCTGGAACAAAAGACATTAACACTTACCACTCGCTGCCTTCGAGTCCAGTAACCTTAATCCCAGTTTGGAACTATAGAACAAATCCTACAAAAAGCCCCCAATCTGTTATGGACCAAGCCAGCCCCCTTGAAAAATTTCAAGAAAGTAGCCCAGACCCTAACTTTGCTAGTTGTTTTAAACAGGTGTTAAGTGGATATTCCAGGAGTGATGTAGATGCTCAAACCACTTAGTTTTAAACAAAATAAAATTTGTTTACAAGATTACTGAATTTTTCTAAAACTTGAAAGCCTTTTTTTCTGAGGCAGCATCTGTTTGCTATAATCAAATTGGCCCTAAAGCCCTTCAAACCTAGATCTTACGGAATGACTGCTTCTATGACCTCTCTGGGGGAAACAATAGTGCCAAGGACATCATAACCTTGTTAAAGGAACAGTATCATCACAATTCTTAATTCCAGATGTTTGTTGAATTCAAATTCCATTGCCATGATGGGATTTGAACTCTGGTCCCCAGAGTGTTATCTGGATCTCTGGATTAACAGTCCAGTGATAATACTACCAGGCTATCGCCTCCCACTTTCTGCTCTTGTATTCAGTACCCTGCCCAATACAGAGGATCCCTGATTATCTGAACGAGATGGGTGGACAGGATTTTGTTTGAATAATTGATTCAATGCCTCTCTTCTGGGACTCTAAGTTTTCTGAAGTTTGCTTTTTCCTTGCTCTGTCTGCCTTCCACCCTCTGTCTGTCTCGGGGTTTGTTTTTGAGCAGGCACACACTTCAACATTGCTGAAGCCCCTCCCTGCTGCTGCTTCACTTCAATGGGCTTGACAGCGTGAGCACTTGCTATGTCTGCACCCCATTCAGGAGACTAGGTAGTTGCACACCACGCAACACTGCATCCTCCAACCCCCCCCCCCCCCCCCCCCAAACTTTGGACTGGATACCAACAGCAAAACTGTTGCTGCCACTAGCGCGCGCACAAAAAGCCAACAACACGTTTTGACAAGTTCCCACTCTCTGCCCTGGAAGGATAATGTTGGAGAGATTATCTGGGTCAAGGGTGTTAGGGCACGCCCCTGTGTAGAACTCTTGGGAGAGTGTGGGGAGAGAGAGAGACAGGGCAGGAGGTCAGTCATTTGGAGATGGTTCCTGAGCTCCCATCGACGTCCAGGACTGTTTTCGGCAGCATTCCAGTAAGCCGACTTCACTTTAAATAATTGTATACAAAAGACACGATCAATGTTGACAATACCTCTTTGATGTAATGTTTCTCTTGGGACCTTGAGATCTTCTTCAGATAATCTGATATTCAGATAATTGAAGTTCTTCTGTATAAGAGTGAATCCCAAATTTTGCCACATTATCCACTTGTCCTGCCATCTTCAAGAATGTGTCTCCAAGGTCTTGAAATACTTCTACCCCTTTCAATATCTTCCTGTCTGTTGCTTACCCACTTGCTTTGTCTGCCCTCCTAAAATGCATAATGTTACACTTCTGTAGATTGAATTCCATTTGCCAATTTTTCAACCATTCAACTGAATGTACATCTTCCTGCAGTTCTCATAGGTATTGCTTATAAGGCCCTGTAGGGTGAGTTGAGTTATTTTTAGTACATTAGTATGATCAAGTCTCATCTTTAAAGTCCTTTAATTGCATTTGTGGTGGGGATTTATAGTCTTGTTAAGTAGCAGGAGCTTGTAGATCTCATGGTATCGGCAAGTCTTTTCTGAGACTAAAGTTTGTTTATTACCATATGGATCCCCTTGGCTAAAATGGTGTAGTTCCTCAAGTGTGTTATGAAAGAGGAAAGGTTACAGTTGTTGAGATGCTTACTTTGAGCGAATCTGGGTTCTGAGGTATTTAATAAAGCATAAAAGTTGACAGATCTGTTTATTTCTCTGGGATACTTTCCGTTTTTCTCACTGATATGGGTGTTCTATTCTACATTTGTGTTATTGGTTTACAGCACTTGTTTTCCAAGTTTGAGTGATTTTCAGCAACAGCTGCCAACGCTTTGTTCTAATTTTGTAAATTGTTTCCCAGAATTCCAGAAAATTTATAACTGTCTGGATATAAAACTGATTGAAAGGGGAGAATCATACTATCAAGACATGATGGTTGACGTTGTTAAAATGTTTGAGGAGAAAGGTAATCATGAAACTGAAATGTGGTAATGCTGGAGCTCCTATTAAATAAAATTATTTTGAAATGTTTCTCTCAGTTTTTACATTTTGCACACAACTTTCTGAATCTACAACTGCTTTTCAGAGTTTGATTTTTACGGTCCAAATGTTACTCGTTCGCATTAATTGAAATTTGCTGTTCTATTTATCTGAAATCTTTGTTTTTTTAATTAATATGTAAAACAATGTAAAGTAAGGTGGAATGTAATGAAATCTAGCTATAATGATATGAGTAATGAACCATTCCACGTTTAACTATTTTACAATTATGTGAGGAAATATAACCTGCTGAGCTTTGTTTTGTATTATTGTCATTACTGAAGACAAAAACCAGGTTTCATCATTTTTCTGACAGGTCTGGTCCAACTCGACGAAGGCCGAAAAATTGTTTTTCCACCAGGATGCTCATTGCCTCTGACAATAGAAAAATCCGATGGAGGCTACACATATGACACCTCAGACTTAGCAGCTCTGCGACAGAGGATTTTTGGTGAGAAGGCTGATATGATCATCTATGTTGTGGATAGTGGGCAGGTAAGTTTGATTCTCAGGCACACTGCTACACTTTCATCTACTCATTTGGGATTTCAACTTTGTTACTTCGAAAGTAAACTTGCAGATTGCTGGATTGCTCAGTGAGCTGAAGATTAGAAGCAGTCATAGGCCATTTGGCCCATCTCATCTGTTGCCTATATTTGAAGTCAAGACTGATCTAGTAATCCTCAACTCAACTTTCCTGCCCTTTCCTCATAGCTAACTATTGATTGAAAATCTGTCCATATCGGCATCAAATGTTCTTATTGACCCAGCATGCACAGCCCTTTTTGGAAATGCAACGCGATCTGGACAATTTCTAGTTTTGGCTGACAAATGGCAAGTAACATTCATGCCACACAAATGCCAGGCAATGATTATCTCTAATCAGAGATAATCTAATCATTGCCCTTTGAAATTCAATCGTGTTGCCATCTCCAACAATCAACATCCTTGGGACTGCCATTGACCAGAAACTTGCCATTGTGTACAATCTACAAGATTGCACTGTAGAAGTTCACCCAAAGATCCATAGTACCTTCCAAGCTCAAAGGACAAAGGCAGCAAATACGTGGGAACACCACACCTGCAAGTTCCTCCCCCCAGGCCACTCTTCTTCCTGACCTGGAAGAATATTACTGTATATCTGTGTCACTGGATCAATATCTTGGCTGTCCTTCCGAAGGGCATCGAGGGTCAACTGGCAGCATGTGAACTACAGCAGTTCAAGAAGGCCGCTCATCATCACCTTCTCAAAGGCAACTAGGGACCAGCATCCCAGAGTGAACTTAAATAAAAGTATTCCATACCCTAATTAATCACTGAGTGAAAATGTTTTTTTTGCATAAGACTTGCTTCTTTTGCATGTCACTTCAGATCTATGCCTACTCCTTATTCCTTTTATAAATGGGAGCAGCCTCTTCCGATGTACTGTATTCAGCCCACTCTTGATGTTGGAAACCTTTATCAAATCTCCTCTCAGTCACTTTCTCTCTTCGAAGAACAATCCCAACTTCTATCTGAAGATGAAGTTTCCCATTGCTAGAACAAGTATTTTGAATTGCTTCTGCACTCTCTTCATGTATTCACATCTTTTCTTTAATGTGGCACCAACAACAATACTCCAGCTGACGGTGAACAAGTTCAATATCCCCTCCTTGTTATACTCTATGTCCCTAGTAATAAAGTTGATGACGCTGTATGCTTTATAAATTGCTCTCTTCACTTGCTGTGCCACTGTTTAGTGATCTGTGCACATATGCACCCAGGTTCCTCTACTTCTGTACCAAAACATATAGATTTCTTAAGGGCAAATTCCCAACTCAGCAAAGTCCAGGACCAGAGCGTATAGTTTCAGAATGAAAGGGGTGCCAATTTAAGGCTGTAATAAGGAGGAATTTCTTCACTGAGTCTTTGGAATTCCTTGCCACAGAGAGTGTGGGGCCTGAGTACTTGCTAAAATCAATAGATTCTTGATCAGCAGCAGAATCAAGGGTTACGGAGAAAAGGCAGGAAAATGGATGTGAGGAGTGTTGAATCAACCATGATCCTATTGAATGGTGGAATCATTGTCCCTTGAAAGGGCAAACAGCCTATGCCTATTCTTATTTCTTACGGTCTTGTTGTTTAATTCTTTATTTTGTATTGTCTTTCTACCATATTTTGTATTATCTTCCTACCATAGGCGGCACGGTGGCTCAGTGGTTAGCACTGCTGCCTCACAGCACCAGGGTCCCAGTTTCGATTCTAGCCTCAGGTGATTGGCTGTGTGGAGTTTGCAGATTCTCTCTGTGTCTGCATGGGTTTCCTCTGGGTGCTCCGGTTTCCACCCACAATCCAAAGATGTGCAGGTCGGGTGAATTGGCCATGGTACAATTGCCCATAGTGTTAGGTGCATTAGTCAGAGGAAGATGGGTCTGGATGGATTACTCTTCGGAGGGTCGGTGTGGACTGGTTGGGCCAAAGGGCCTGTTTCCACACTGTAGGGAACCTAATCTAATCTAATCAAACTGTATCACCTCACACTTCTCTGCACTGAACCTCATCTGCCAGCTCTCAACCCACTTCACCAACTTGTCAATATCTATTTGGATTTCCACACTGTTCTTCTCAGTGTACAATTCTGCCAAGTTTTGTGAAATGAAGGTAAATCGTAGTGCATCAGGTAATTGGAGAGTATCAAATTTTTAGTCAACTAAGCAAGTAGCTCCGCCAATAACAAGATTATTCTAATATCTATATCATAACTTTCATTCTGCTGTGTGTGAATTTGGAAAACTGAGCTTTAGAATGATCATTCTTGGCAACAATCTTATCAATTTTAAAAAGTGCTTGTTTTTACTTCCACTCCAGAGTGTCCATTTCCAGACGTTCTTTGCAGCAGCCCAGATGATTGGCTGGTATGATCCCAAAAAGATCAGAGTGGAACACACTGGATTTGGTGTGGTCTTAGGTGAAGATAAGTAAGTGCTCTTAATTCTTATTTTCATGGTTTTCCGGCATATAATCCTTTTAAATATTGAATTATGATTTTCCTCTGAAAACAGTGGATCTTTCTGACGTTTTTGCACTTTTTGAAGAAATTGTGCTAAGGTAACACACTCCTTTCATTTCTCAATGAGGTTAAATTCTTCTGGGCTAAAGGGTTTGATGAGGAGTGGATTTAGCCCCTTGCAAACCTGGGCCCACAGAGCAAAATTTAAGGCAAATGGGCTAAATTCAGAAATCCATCCAGCTATAGACAAAGTTGTGTTTTGAAAATTGAGTGGCACTGTTGGGCTTTAGGGAGAACTCACATGACAGAATTAGGAAAGGGTTTAAATCTCTAAAGCATGGCTACCAAAAATTCACTGCTATCCCTCCCCAACAGCAACCCATAACATATTTATTAGGTTCTCACAGACTTCTTGGAGGTAAAAAAAGTTTGAAAAATGATTTGGGTGATCTGTAATTTGATCAACAACAAATGAATACTTGAGAATTTTTATACATCAGATTTTGTTTTGACATTTGTTTATAGAAAGAAGTTCAAGACAAGGTCAGGTGAAACTGTACGATTGATTGACCTACTGGATGAGGGTCTGAAAAGATCAATGGAAAAACTGTTGGCGAAGGAACGAGACAAGGTAATGACTTTTAGTTGTAATAAAGTCTTTGCTACTCATTTCTTCTTCGTTTTTCTTCACCTTAAAAGAAAAGAAACATGTGGAAAGCTGGTGAGAATGAATGTATTCATAGAGGTAGTGGAGTTTTTTTTCCAATTGTCTTAAAAGAACAAAAGGGAAGGTTAGGATAAATCATATTTAAAACTTGTCATGAAAAATACTCCTCAGATCACAACATTTGATATTTATACAGTATCTTCATTGTAGAAAAATGTCTCAAGGCATTGCAGAGGTGGTATCATGAGACAGAATTTGACATTGAACCAAAATGGTGGAAATTAGGATAGGTGACCAAAAACTTGCTTAACACCCATCTCTTTAAGGTGTGTCTTAAAGGAACAGAAAAGGATGTTGCATGAAGGGGTTTAAAGAAAAGTTCTAGAGCTCAGGATCTCAGCAGTTATTGTCATGACTGCCAGAGGCAAGGGGAAGGTAATGTGGATTGATGTTCAAATGTGGGACAGTTGCAGAGACTGGGAAAAGCAAAACCATAGAGGCTTTATTTTAAATAAACTGAAAATATTTCTAAGTCCTGAATCCCGTCCGCATTTGTGGAAAGGATGATCAAGGTAGTGTTTCAACTCTTTCATCAGAATAGGAAGAAACGAAAGCTGAGCAGTAATAAGAAATGAAAAACAAATGCAGTGGAGCAGAAAAGAAACACATACATGACTATAGTAGTAGAATGTCCAGTAAAGTACTTAAGGAAGTGAGTAATTAGTTGAAATTGTAAGTGTGATAAAATTATACTTTTAATCATTCTTGGACATCATTGGCTGGTCAGCATTTGATGCTTGTCCCAAGTTGTCCTTGAGAAGGTGGTAGTGAGCTTGTTCCTTGAAGCATGGCAGTCCTTGTGATGTAGGTTCAGCCACAATGCTCTTAGAAAATTCCAGGATTTGGGCCCAGCGATACAAAATGCAGCAAACAATAACATATTTCAAAGTTGGGATCGTGAGTGGCTTGGAGGGGAACTTATAGGTGGTGGTTTTCTCACATATCTGCTGCTGCCCTTGTCCTTTTGAGGTTGAAGTCGTTGTGGGTTTGGAAGGTGCTTTCTAAGGATCTGTGGCGAATTTCTGCAGTGCATCTTGTAGATAGTACACACACTTTTGCTACTGAGCTTTGGTGGGATTGGCTGCTTGTGGATATTTGTGGAGCCATAGTCATCCAGGAAAATGGAGAGTACTCCATTACACTCCTGACCTGTCTTGTAGACGTTGGACGGGCCTTGGAGAGTCAGAGGATGAGTTGCACGCCACAGTATTCCTAGCCTATGACCTGCACTTATGGCTACTGTGTTTATATGGTGAGTCCAGGTGACCTTTTGGTCAATGGTAAACCCAACAATGTTGATAGTGGGAGATGGCGATACCATTGAATTTCAAGGGGCAATGATGAGGTTGTCTCTTAGTGGAGATGTTCATTTTCTGACATTTACATGACCCGAATGTTGCTTGCTGCATGTTACATTTGAACACTTTTTCTGCTGAAAGGGGCTGTAGAGGTTGGGTAGTTTAAGTATATTTGAGGCTTATATAGACAGAATTTTAATAAGCAAGGGAATCAACAGTTAGGTGATCAGGAACAAGCAGGATAGTGAGGTTGAGAATGTTATTTGCCACTTGTTGCATTTAAACATGGATTGTTTCATTATCTGAAGAGTTGTGAGTGGTCCTGAATATTGTGCAATCATTGACCATCCTCAGTTCTGACCATTGATGAAGTAGCTGAAAATAATTGGGCCTAGGACCACGGCCCTTAGGAACTCTTGCAGAAATTTCCTGGATCTGTGATACCCTGCCTCCAACAACCTCACCCATCTCCTAGTCTGCCAGGTATTACTCTAACCAGTGAAGACTCCCCCCCCCCCCCCCCCCAGATATCATTTGAGTCCAGGTTTCCCAGGGCTCCTTGATGCCACACTTCATTGAATACAGCCATGATGTCAAGGGTTGTCATTTTCACCTCACCTCTGGGATTCCATTTCTTTGTCCATGTTTGAGCTAATGTTTCAGTGAGGTCAAGATCTAGGTAGTCCTGGTGGAGCCCAAACTGGCTGTCAGTGAGCAGGTTATTGCTGAACAGGTGCTGCTTGATAATGCTATTGATGACATTTTCCAATATTTCACTGACGATTGAGAGTAGAATAATGGGCAGTATGTGGATGGATTTGATTTGACCTAATTCTTGTGTAGAAGACAAACTTGGGTAATTTCCCACATTGTTGGGTAGATGTTAGTGTTGGAATTATACTGGAAGAGCTTGGCTTGGGGATCAGCTTCAGTACTATTGCTGAAATGTTGGTAAGGCCCAATGCCTGTCAATAACCAATACCTCCAACCGTATTACGTGGAATGAACAGCCCCTTATGGATGCCTAGTCTTGTTTTGCTTGACCCATTTGGCATGACAGTAGTGCCACACAGCATGACGGAGGGTATTCTATGCCCTATAGGATCTGACCAGCTCGTTCAGTAGTACTACTGTCAAATCACTTAATTGTGGATATTAAAATGTCAATGTTTTGTACCCTTGCCACCCTCACTGCTGCACTACCTACAATGGTAGTGTTGTCCCAGTCAAATTCATGTTGCTTGTCGTCTGCGTGTGTGGCTACTAGGGATAGCTGGTCGTGTCGTTTCGTGGCTAGTTGATGTTCGTGGATGCCGATCGTTAGCTGTCTTCCTGTTTGTCCTATATAGTGTTTTGTGCAGTCCTTGCATGGGATTTTGTACACTACATTGGTTTTGCTCATGCTGGGTATCGGGTCCTTCGTTCTGCTGAGTTGTTGTCTGAGTGTGGCTGTTGGTTTGACTGGGACAACACTACCATTATAGGGCAAGCCAAACAAAGGACAGCCAGGGAATTCCAAGAAGCATGGCACTCATCCACAAACTCCATCAACAAACACATCGACCTGGACCCAATATACCGGCCACTACAGCAGACAGCTGAAACTGACAACCGGAAGCGGCAGGGACAGGCCACTATAAATGCCGGAGGAAACATCACAGAAGCGCTTCACAGGAGGCTCCCAAGCACTGAGGATGTCACCTAGACAGGGGACGAAACATTTGCAACAAAAACTTGCAGCTCGGCGAACAGTACCACAGCAACTAGCACCCGAGCTACAAATCTTTTCTCAAATTTTATATCACTGTCCTGCCAGTGGGATGGTAGTGTCTAGCACATGGAGGCATATGTTGTATCAAAGACTGCACCTCCATTTAAAATAAGGTATGATTCTGAGAGTATGACTATGTGGAGTTGTTGCTTGCCAAGTCTGTAAGACAACACTCCCAATTTTGGGAGTAGCCCCTGGATATTAGTAAGGATAACTTTGCAATGTTGACAGGGCTGTTTCTGGTGCCTGGGTTGAAACATTATATTTCAGTCTGTCAGTTCTTCTGTCCCTGCTTTCTGTGATCTGAAGTACCCACAACTTTTTTTTTCCTCCCCCTTATAGGTATTGACACCTGATGAGCTTAAGGCAGCACAGGAAGCTGTTGCATATGGCTGCATCAAATATGCTGACCTTTCTCATAATCGGACCAATGATTATATCTTCTCCTTTGATAAAATGTTGGATGACAGGGGAAACACGGCAGCCTATTTGCTGTATGCCTTCACTAGAATCAGGTGAGACACCTTTGAAGATATGTTACTCTTCATAGGATACCGTCATTGTTAGTCAGCTCCCTGGTATAGCTTCTTGTATCATTGACATGGGGCACTCAGCGGTATCGCGGCAGTTTCCATTATCATTGGATATTATGCATATCACCACTGGTGTGGCAAAGAAGTGTCATATTAGACTCAAAACATTAACTTTCTCTCTGCACAATTATTGCCAACCCGAGGGGTTTTTTTCTAGCATTTTCTGTGTTTGTTTTTATTTATATTTGAGGTGTCAGTATCACATTTGTACCACTAGAGGTGCTCAGAGAGCTGTAAAAGCAGCTTATCAATGTTATTTCATAGTGATATGTTTATTATGAAGATACATTTTTGAAAAATGTTTATTCCCAAAAGTTCACTTAGCTGCAGAAACTTTGTTCTTTATAACCAACCAGTCAGTCTTCAGATAAATGGGGTAATAAACAGAAACCCAAATTTATAAACAGCTTTCAATGAGTACTCCCACTCCAAGCGTCCACATATATTGAAAATGAGCATGCCAGCTTATCCAACCACCGCCAAGTATCAACCTTGAAGGTCCTCATGGGACTTGGAGAAATTAAAAGGGAATATCAATTTAACAGTTTGTTACAATAACATTCAACTTTTCACCCACTTCAATCTTTAGAATATCTTGTCTTTGACAGTACAGTGAGAGCCACCCGATACTGTTCACGTAAACAATATTCTCATTTTACTAACTGTGACTGGGACATCCAGGAGGCCTTATAAAATTGAAGTGACAAAGAAAACTTTCCTTAAACTGGAGGTATATGTTGTATCAAAGACTTCACCTCCATTTAAAGTTCAAATTAAAAATATGGTTGGATCAAAGTGTTCATCCTACTCAACTCCGATATAAACCACTTGGTACCTGCAGTGTGTTCTAAATAATGCTCAAGTTTGGGCTATAAAATGGAAAGTGATGTGCTACGCAAGTGTAGGCAACAATACCATTTCAAGCAAGAGAGAATTTAATCACCTCTTGACATTCAATAGCAATACCATCATCAAATTTGTACTGTCATTAATCAAACTCAGCTGGACAATTCTGTGGCTCAAGAGCATGTGACAGGTAGGGTATTCTGCAGCAAGTGAATCACTTTTCTGACTCCTGTAAGCCTTTCCACCAACTGCAAGATAGAAATCAACAATATGATCTGGATACTTACCTGCTCTACTAACACATGAGCCTGAAACTAGAACAAAGTACTGTTAAGATTGGGATCCCATCCAGCAGTGTAAACCTTCAGTCACTCCACAGTTTATCCCAGATTTAACAATAGCACTCTCCTTTTATCAATTCTTACCTGGAATGTGTTTAGATGTTCTATATCGATGGTGTAGTGCATCACGGAAAAAGAAAATCATATGGGTTTCTCAGTATGTAGGGGATTAACAAAGATGACAAAGTGTAGTCGCAGTCATAGTTTTTCATGTGAAATCTTTTCCAGATCCATTACCCGGCTTGCAAACATTGATGATGCAACACTGCGGAAAGCAGCTACAGAAACAACCATCCTTCTCAGTCATGAGAAAGAATGGAAGTTGGGTAAATGTATTCTGCGATTCCCAGAAATCATTAACAAAATCCTGGATGACCTATACCTGCATACTCTCTGCGACTACCTCTTTGAACTGGCCACAACCTTCACAGAGTTCTATGATAACTGTTACTGTGTAGAGAAGGACAGGCAAACTGGTAAGTTAAACTATATTTTTGCACCTTGGGTAGTTTTAGATTGACTGTGTAATAGTGGTGAAGAGATTCAACTCCTCTCAATAACACGGAAAATTGTAATGCTCATTTAACATTTTAATTGGGGTTGTCACAGCTTAACTGGGAAATGTGCACCACTAATCACACTCCACTTTCACAAGCTGTCACATTGGCACTTTGCTTGACTGCTACACAGGACAAAAAGGAATTCACATCAGGTTTTTTTCATTAACAAAAAAAAAGCCTTATTCTAACACTTACACAAAAATGAGTGAAAATGATTTCAATTTATGCATCTTAAACTATAACTTTTGAAATTCCAAACACGCACAGAAAACACTAATGATTATGACAGACAAAAACAAAACTGTTCAACAATATACTATAACTGGAAAAGAATATACAGGGTAAACAAAATGCCAAGGATAAATTGTCCAGACTCAAGGTGGAAAGTTATGTTGACCTCTTATTTTTGCGTTGATACAATGTTTCTGTGGGGTTACTTTAGTTTCATGGTTAATGAGGTGAACTTTTATGAATTACTACTTTTAAATCTTCATGGTTTGCCTTTTTCTCTACCCTCCCAGAGATATCCTTTGTCTCCAACCTCTGCATATTTTCTACTCTCTGCTGCCTCTTGGACCTTGCACGTTTTTTTTTTAAAATGGTTAATCACTCAGTGCCTAGCAGAATTTGCTGATCTCAAAAAGATGCTTGATGTTGTTTACTCTCATTCGGTTTTATTGTTTCAAAAAGATGAAAATTGTCTGTTGAAAGATAATGTTTAAACATATTGTGGTGCCTACAACCCCAGTGACAATAATGTGCACTGGTTAAAGGCAGATTAGTGGGCTCTTTTAGAATCTAAATACATGTAAAGCTAATTCTAAAATGCAGTATTTGATATTTCAACCTGTTCCTAATCCATTACACAATGTGTTTCTTTTTTACTCAGGTGAGGTTGTAAAAGTGAACATGTGGAGGATGCTTTTGTGTGATGCTACTGCTTCTGTCATGGCACAGAGTTTTGCTATCCTGGGAATTAAGCCTGTTGAGAAGATGTAATTTTGCTACAGTAAGAATGGCTTTCATAATCTTTTGATGCAATTACATATCTTGATTAAAATGCTACAGTAAAAAATGTTTGTGTCTAGCTCCACTATGTACTAACATTGAATATGATTCTTTTCATCTCAAATTTTGACAAAAAATACCAAAATGCACCATGTCCCCTCAAAGAAGATAATAGCTTCGTGGCAATGTTACTAGACCAGTAATCCAGACTGATGATCTTGGAGTACGAGATCAGATCAATCCCTGGCAATTAATGGAATTTAACTTCAGCTGTCAAGTATTATGATTATAGTCCAATCAGGGTCACCATTACTATAAGTGGCATAAAAATCCACCAGGTTCACTAGTACCAATCAATCAACCTTCGGCAAAGGAAAGTCACCATCCTTCCCTATCTATGGCTTCAGACCTCAACCACCCTTTGAAATGAATGTAGTCTCTTACCAGGCCAAAGAAAATTAGGGATGGGCAGCACGGTGGCAAGCACTGATGCCTCTCAGCACCAGGGTCTCAATTCCAGCCTCCTGTGACTGTCTGTGTGGAGTTTGCACATTCTCCCCGCGTCTGCGTGGGTTTCCTCCGGGTGCTCTGGTTTCCTCCCACAGTCCAAAAATGTGCAGGTCAGGTGGATTGGCTATGCTAAAATTGTCCATGGTGTTAGGTGCATTAGTCCGAGGGAAATGGGTCTGCGTGGGTTACTCTTCGGAGGATTGTTGCGGAAACAGGCCCTTCGGCCCAACAAGCCCACACTGTAGGGAATCAAATCTAATCAAAATGCTAGTCTTGTCCAAGATAGCCATGTGTCAAGAATGGATAATGCAGTGACCAAGATGAACTTTCACCTACTATTCCTTGCTATCGGAGGAAAATTGTACCTGTACCAGACTTCACATGCTCTCAAGCAGATCATGTATTTTTGTTACAAACTTGCCATGGTTGGAGGTTGTAATGGAATATAGCAGGAAAGCTAACAGCAGTCCTTATTTCCATATGAATAATTCTTTCATGACCCAATCTAAAGTGAAACAACAAACTGCAGATAGAGATCTGAAACAACAGCAAATTGCTGGCAAAACTCAGCAGGTTTGGTAGTATCTGCAGGAAGAAAGCAGTTCACGTCTCTCTTCAGAACTGAATTAAAGCAATTTGGTGAATAGGGTATTTGTTCACAAAAGTTCCAGAAGTGATCTCAACTGTTGTACAACCCTAGTTCCCATTTGCAGTAAAACACAATCCTATGATCTAGGTGCTGAGAAAAGTGCAATTCCATCTTGAAAGTTGATTGCTGGTCTTTTATTCTTAATGTTGTATGGCACAAAGAAACTGTAGAGACAGGGGAAACGTGAAACTTGTGCTTGTAATCTTACTCTAACGGACACAAGAGACCAAGGGAGATGATTTATAAACAATTGCTTTCATCATTACATATTTGGTAATTAGATTAATAAGTAGATTGAGTTTATGATGCAGTAAATATATTTACATAATGAAAATACAAAATGTATTTATGCACATAAATAGATAAAAATGTAATTTGATTTCCTTAATTATGGTATTATAATAAAATCAAATGTTACATAACATCAATAGCTGTAGTTTTGTTTAAAAATAGGAATCCAGCATGTTGAACGACAGGTCTTATATCAAATGAAAGTGAACAACAGCTCAGGTATCCTTGAAGTTACCAACTGGAGTATTATCTGTACACCTTTATTAAATGATACCACAATGTAAAATTGTTATACTTGTTACAAGAAATAGGAATGGAATCAATACTTGAGCAGAATATTTGTTTAGTTTACAATTGGTCCTACTTGGCATTCAGCATCATTGTGAGAAAGGTTGGAAAGAACAATAATCATTTGTGTAGTTCATTGATGTACAGTTTGAAATTATATGGGCCACTCATTTGCTGTTTTTTTTAAACTGAAGCAGGGAACAATGGGATTAATCTTAACTCTGTAAAATGGGCACTGCAGTCCTTACAATGACCACAAATGTGCACCCTGTGTAATTTGAATAGTAAATAACAACAAGAACCAGGGTAGTCACAGTTGACTAAAAAAAATTTTAAAAAAAATCAGTTAACCCTTTGATAAGTAAACTGATGAGCTACACCATTCAGGCAAGCCATCAAGTTACAAATTCCTCAATTACTTAGTATTGCTAAGCTGGAGGAAAGATCTTTCATCTTCTCCATCGCTCTAAGAATTTCTTGTCAAAGTCAGCACAATATCTCAAAAGGTCATTAATATACAAGCTTAAAAATACCATTTAAGAAATTTTGCTTCAGTAAAGCAAATAAAGTATCCCGTGAAATAATAAAATTCTCAATTTAGCTCAACTTACACAACACAAATTAAATCTATTTTTTTTACTCAATTGTCAACTGACAAATTCCTATTCATAATAAAAGTTTTATATCATTTGCGACACTTCTGATCGCTTTGATCATTATTTCTGATGTAGTTTGCCAAGACATGGAGATTGTCACCCTTTTCGTAGCAGAGGGTTGGAGAGAAGTGGAGGAGTTGCATTACAAAATTAGAATTAGTTTTGAAAGTTTAATATTGCAAATGCTGGAAATTCAGATTTGGTAGCACTGGGAGATAAACAAAATGACTGTTTCAGATAGTCAAAGAAAGGCAAGACTTGAAACATTAGGCTAGATTTTAATGGGTAAGTGTGGCCCTGCCACTCTGGCTAAAATGTTGAAGAGAGAGATCACTCATCGTATCAATTACTGCCCAAACGTAATTTCTTGGACTAGTGTTAATGGCTTTAAAGGAGAGACTGCCATTTTTTGGGAGAGAGAAAGTTCAGTCCTATAGAGCTGCCATCCCAATCATGAATAAGGCCTTGAAGGCGCATTCAAATAGGAGGTACTCCACCCCTTGCCTAATAACAGTTCATGAGTTACCTGCAGTGTGGATCTACCCTGGATAATGTCATGGGTAAAAGACTGATGATGGGATGAGACTTTTAAAGTTGTCATTAGTCACTTAAGGGCTTATATAGACCCAGAGGTCATGGTCACCCAACACCTCCCCTGCCAACCTCACCAAACATCAACACCCCACCCCCTCAAAAAAAAAATTGGTGCACTAGAGACAGTTCGATAAGCAGCAGGAAAGCAAAATACTGGATTTCATGTGCTGCATTGTACCCTCTCTCCATCTCTCACAAACTAACAGGTGTAAAAAAAAAAGCCCACTCACCTCTCTGATGCTGCCAGAAATACTCCCGTATGCCCAGCATTTTTTTCTTTTTTGTTTAAAATCAGTCATATGAAAATTTTGTGCATATACAAATTAAGCAGCCAATGAGAGTGAAATCTTTTGAAGTTAATCAATTGGGCTATGAACACCTAATATCCGTTAAAACAAAATGGTAAAACAACAAAATGAGTGGTTCGGATTAATTGACTGCACTCGCGGTCGTCGTCTCTTTATACAGAATGAAAGAAGGATTTGCATCATTAACCAGTTGGGAGCATTATGACAATCAAGTGACCACGCACAGATATTTTCTATTGAAGAGGCACATACTTAGATGATCATTTTGCAAGTACAGGCAGAGAGCCTTTGCTTTTCGGTGTTTTGTTGACCTACAGTGCCAGGGTTTAAAAAGAATTTAAAGCAATTTTTCTTTTAAAGTACTCTTGTTAAAGATCTGTTAAGAAACCAGCAACCCTGAAATGTGAAATTAGTCAAAAAATTTCTTTGCATGAGTAGATCAGTGTTTCCATGGATGTCTGCCATTACAGATGTCTCACTTTCCCCATTGCTGAGGTGTTAATGAACCCAGTACTGACATGTTGCCATGCTGTTGTCACCCACAGCAACTGTCCAGCTGCTTGTTACACCTGTTTGCAGCATGACAGTTTGCTGTGGATGTTGTTTTCAGCCAGTCTACAGCCTCCTTTGCAGAAGCCAAAACTATGCTTACATGTCAAAAAAACACTGAAGAAATGCTTATAATTAGGAAGCAAACCTTATAGGTATTTGACCAAACTACAACAATTTCAATAGCAAACTTTATGACCTAAAACTCCATTAGTGATGTGCATTAGTACTTTTTCAAAGCCCACCTTTATTTCCCCAATTACAACACATTCCCTCCCACCCCCATGAAATCAGGAGCAGAGAGAGTTTGCTTTGGGTATTTTCGCTTTCCCATTGTCCCCCACTTCCATCTGTCATTACCATTGCAGTTGTTGGCTTGATATCCCAGTTGTGGATGAATGGCACTTACAAAGTATTGTTGGGTTGATGAAACAATCATGCTGTTCTGTTGTATAAGTGTTTTCAAATTTTTGTTTCCCGTAGTTCAGCATCAGGTGCTGTGAAGGAGTCTCTAATCTTGAGGAGTTCAGCAGCGCAGTGATAGCCAAATACTTTGTTGTACCATTCTGGAGTTCGTCCTCTGCAAGAAACCAGGACAACAAGATGAACGTGAAAAGTTTTGAATTTTGGCTTGCATCATAATTTCTAGTGGTCTGAAACAACTATGCATTTATTATCACATCTCGTGGTAAAATGTTTAAGAGTCTTCAACGGATTAGAACAAACCTTATATGCTGCAAAGCATGGTTTGTGCACATGCCCCTTTATATATATAAAAAAAAAATCAGATGAAACAGTTACTGATAAACTAAACTACTATTTTATTCAAGGATGATGTTTAGGCTGCAAAATCATAGTGAATTGTGATGATTGAAAATAGGAGTTGCCAGTATGTTTATGGGCATTCATGATTTTGAAATATGAAAATAAAATCATTGGTAATTTAAATGACCTTTTCCCAGGAGCTTAAACTGTTTGGGTTATCTCACTTGGGAACCTCAAATGGGGATTGGTCATAACACTCTCCATCCAATGAATTAAACATCCTGCATTTTTCTGAATCATCTGATGATCGTTTTTGCTAGCAAGTTTTGAGAAGGTTTGTAACTCAGGTTGAGGTTCTGGCTGTAGGTTTGCTCGCTGAGTTGGAAGGTTCATTTTCAGATGTTTTGTCACCGTACTAAGTAACATCCTCAGTGAACCTCCAGACAAAGCATTGTTGGTGTTTCCTGCTTTCTATATAATGTTTGTGTTTCCTTGGGTTGATGATGCCATTTCCTGTTGTGATGTCACTTCCTGTTCTTTTTCTCAGAGGGTGGTAAATGGGATTACAAGTCAGTGTGTTTGTTGATAGAGTTCCAATTAGATTGCTATGCTTCTCAGAATTCTTGTGCGGGTCTCTGTTCAGCTTGTCTTAGGATGGATGTGTTGTCCCAGTCGAAGTAGTGTCCTTCCTTATCTGTATGTAAGGATTGTTTTTGCACTAAGCATCCTACAATTTGATATTTCATTATCATACGAAGTAGAATACCTTTCCACTCTGAGGAAACTTCCTCTGTCAATCATCCATCTATTGCATTCAGTCTGAACATGATCCTTTAACGAATTGTTGAGATATTAGTCTAAAAAGGTTGATCCAGCAATGTTAGACCTCAGTATTACTGCAATGTGAGTGTTTTCTTTTTGTGAAGAGTTCTTGATTATCGATACTTTTGACATGACTTAATGGGTACTCATGTCTCCCACTGTCCTATGAACCACTAGAATTTGGTTTGGCATTGAGGCAATCTCTTGGTAATCTTAGAACAATGTTAGTCTTCTCTTAACACGAGACTAGATTTGTTCAAAACCTAGCTACCTCGAATAGCTATTGCCCTGAAATCTGCTGGATTTAGAGTTTGATTTGGCCCACTTAAGCACACATATATACCTTGGATTTTTGATGACAATGTAGCCGTTTGTATGATTTTCAAGGACCCATTCAGATGTGCATTTCTCAAGATCAGGCTAGTGACTGGTTTTGTTCTGATGGTGCATTTGGTCATTAGCATCTTCTCTAGGCCAGATTCTTCCTTCTATCCTTGGACCAGTTTTGCACTTACTAGCAAATGATTCCATCACTGCAGTACAAGTTAGCAAATGTTATGATTTTTAAACTTGAAAAAAGTATTGTACCAAGTTCTTTATTGCTGGGCCACAGATTTCATGTGTTGTCACGCCTAAAATTCCTGCATATATTCTTCACAGCATAACTCATCCTGCCTGCTTGGTCTCATACAAACAAAATAGGAGAAGTAAACCATTTTACTCCTTGAAGTCAATCCACCATTCAATAAGGTCACACTGATCGTGTGTGGTGTGTTTCAAATTCTACATCTCCATCACACCTTAAAAACCTTCACATCCCTTTTCTAAGGGCAATCTATGCACTCCTGCCTTAAAAATATTTCTTGAGCTCATTTCAGAAGCAGAGAATCCCAAAGTTGCACAACCCTCAGAAAAACTCTCATCTCCTCTAAACACACTAATTTTAACAGTGCCCCTACTAACTCTGAGAATGAAACATCTTTTTCAAATCCACTTTATCAAGATGGTTCAGGATTTTATACACTCAATCAGGTCACCCCTCACCTGTTCTAAACAGATGTGAAAAGAAGCCTAGTCTGACCAACCTATACTCAAATTAAACCAATAATCCAGATATATTCCAATACTCAACCTATACTCAAATTAAACCAATAATCCTACTCTGAACCATCTTCAATGCATTTTATATTCTTCCTTAAATTAGGAAACTAAAACTGCAAAGAATATTTGGGAATATGGCCTCATCAGTGGCCTGCATAAATGAAGCATAACATAACATATTAAATTTATATCATAATAAAACATAGCATTGCATTACTTTTTTTTTTGTATCTACGTGCTTTTGGTTACTCGTGCAGTAGAACTCCCGAATCCCTCTACACCTCTAAATTCTGCAGTCAGTCTTCATTTAACTAATTCTTTATGATTTCACTCTTCCCAAAGTGAACAACTTCACATTTTCCCACATGATATTCCATCCATTAATTTCTTGCCCACTGAATGCATCTTCATCCACCTGTAATCTATGAATACTTTACAGCATATTTTCCAACCCATCTTAGTCAATTGTGAATTTAGCTACCCTGTCTTCACTCCTCTCATTAAGTCATTGGTGCAAATCACAAAAAGGTAAGGCCTAGACACAGATCCTGTCAATCAGATAAACACTCAATAATGCATACTGTTTTCAGCCAATCTCCCATCCATTCTAAATGTCACCTCCTATACTTTGTGCTTTTATTTTCTACAATAACCCTTAACATGGTACTTTGTTATCCTCTTCTTGGATTTCCTGAAGATACTTCTACAGGTTCCCCTTTAATCGACAGCTCATGTTACTCCTTCAAAGAACTCCACTAACATTGGTTACGGATGGATTCCCCTTTGAGACCTTGCGGACTCCTCCCAATTACATTAAGTTTCTCTAAGTGCACAGCTGTAACCTCTAATCAGAGATTCTAACACTTCGCCATGACAAACATCAAGCTAAATGGCCTGCAGTTTCATGCATCCCTCTCTCCTTGAATAGAGAGGTTTATATTTGCTGCTTTCCAGTCTTAAGGAACCTTTGCTGATTTTGGAGAATTTTGAGAAGTTAACACCAATGCATGTACCATCGCATCAATAACCTCTCATACCCCAAGCTGAAATCCACCTGGACCTAGATACTTGTCAGTCTGCAGTTCAACAGTTTGTTTAGTTCTCCTTCCCATGTCATAGAGATGTACAGCACGGAAACAGACCCTACGGTCCAACTCATCCATGCCGACCAGCTATCCCAACCCAATCTAGTCCCACCTGCCAGCACCTGGCCCAATCCTTCCAAACCCTTCCTATTCATATACCCATCCAGATCCCTTTTAAATGTTGCAGTTGTACTAGCCTCCACCACATACTCTGGCAGCTCATTCCATATACATACCACCCTCTGCGTGAAATAGTTGCCCTTTAGTCTCTTATTATCTTACCCCTCTCACCCTAAACCTATGCCCTCTAGTTCTGGACTCAATTTCACTAGGTTTCTCTCTCCTTACCCCATCCTTATTTACAGCTAATACTGAAATAATGTTAATACCCTCTCAAGTGAAAGCAGAAGCAAAATTCTTATTTGTTTAAATCTGCCATTTCTTACTTACTATTAACTCCCCATTTTCGCTTTCAAAAAGGGCCACTCATTTCATGTATGCTTCTCCTTTTTAAGTAATCGCAGAAACCTTTGCTATCTGTTTCTACATTCCTAGCCAGATTCCATGGATGGTGGGTCATCCCTTTAGATTTCTTTGACAGCAGACTAGTACTTATTCTAAAATCCCTCTAAAATGCCTGCCACTGTACATCCGTTGAGTTCACCCTAACTTAGAAAAGTCAAATTTACTTCAATTAGCTCAGTCTATGTATTCACATGGTTACCCTTAGAGTTAAATGACTAGTCTTGAACCTAATATTCACCCTTTCATTCTGGATATAACAAGTAATCATGTGAAAGCAAGGACTGCAGATGCTGGAGATTAGAGTCGAGAGTGTGGCGCTGGAAAACCACAGCAGGTCAGACAGCATCTGAGGAGCCAGGTGAGTCAATGTTTCAGGCAAAAGCCCTTCTTCAGGAATCCCAAAATAAATCAAATCATATTGCAGTCACCGTCACCCAAGGCAGCCTCCGAGGTTAATTAATCACTATACTGTATTAAATCTAATATTACCTGCTCTTAAAAGCATTAATTGCACTCCTTATCCAGGCTATTAATGCCAATTGGATTCTCCAGTTTATATGCAATTAAAGTCACCCACAATTATTGTCATCGCTATAACACCCACCCAAGATTTATTGTTGCATACTTTGTCCCACATTGTAGCTATTCCCAGCACTGCCCTCTTTCTCTTACTACTATTTTTCATTATCTCAAAGCAATTCTTCATCTGATCTGCTGTGCCAAGGTCTTCTCTAACTATTGCACAAATGCCATATTTGATTAACAGTGCGCTCTCTCTCCATTAGGCAGAATAGCTCCAAAAAGTTGCATGAACACCTTGGTCTAATGGTATCCCCTAGTGTCTTTTTGACTGTCTAATCTCCTGAGTTGCAACAAAAGAACACATATATGAAATCAATTTTCAATTGTATAAGCAGCACAACATTATGTGTAATACTTTTTCAAGAATGGTTTTGTGCAGGGAAGGTCATGTCTTACCAACCTAATAGAATTCTTTGAGGAAGTGACAAGTTGATTGATGAGGGAAAGGCTATAGATGGGAGAAAGTGAGGTCTGCAGATGCTGGAGATCAGAGCTGAAAATGTGTTGCTGGAACAGCGCAGCAGGTCAGGCAGCATCCAGGAAACAGGAGAATCGACGTTTCCTGAAGAAGGGCTTATGCCCGAAACGTCTATTCTCCTGTTCCCTGGATGCTGCCTGACCTGCTGCGCTGTTCCAGCAACACATTTTCAGAAAGGCTATAGATGTCATAAACATGGATTTCAATAAGATGTTGAGAAGGTTCCCCGTGGTAGGCTGATGGAGAAAGTGAAGTCGCATGGTGTCCAGGGTGTACGAGCTAGATGGATAGAGTACTGGCTGGGCAACAGGAGACAGTAGTAGTGGAAGGGAGTTTCTCAAAATGGAGAATTGTAACCAGTGGTGTTCTACAGGGATCCGTGCTGGGACCACTCTTGTTTGTGATTTTCATAATTGATCTGGAGGAAGGTAAAGGTGCTCTGATTAGCAAGTTTGCAGATGACACTAAGTTTGGTGGAGTAGCAAATAGTGAAGGGGACTGTCAGAGCATGCAGCAGAATTATTAGATTGGAGAGTTGGGCAGAGAAATGGCAGATGGCAAATAAGAGGTGATGCATTTTGGAAGGTCCAATTCTAGAGCTACTTATACAGTAAATGGAAAAGCCCTGGGTAAAATTGACGTACATAGAGATCTGGGTGTTCGGTTCCATCGTACCCTAAGGTGGCAATGCAGATCGATAGAGTGGTCAAGGCGGCATAAGGCATCCTTCCCTTCATCAGATGGGGCATTGAGTACAAGAGTTAGCAGGTCATATTACAGTTGTATAGGACTTTGGTTTGGCCACATTTGGAATACTGCATACAGTTTTGGTTGCCATGTTACCAAAAAAAGGAGATGGGTGCTTTGGAGAAGGTGTAGAGGTGGTTCACTAGGATGTTGCTTGGTATGGAGGTTGAGTAGAGTAGGTTTATTTCCATTAAAAAGACAGAGGTTGAGGCGGAACCTAATTAAGGTCTACAAAATCATGAGGGGCAGAGGCAGAGACAGAGAGGATAGCAAGAAGTTTCTTCTCTTCTCCTCCTCCTCCTCCTCTCTCTCCTCCCCCCCCCCCCCCCCCCCCCACCGGATCACAAGTTCAAAGGTGAGAGGGGGGAAATTTAAGGGAAATATGCATGGGTACCTGGAATGCATTGCCAGCAGAGGTGGTAGTGGTGAACACGATAGCAATGTTTAAGGTATCTAGACAGATACATGAATGGATATGGGAGCAGAGGGATACAGATCCTTAGAAAATAGGTGAAGGTTTAGATAGAGTATCTGGATTGGCGCAGACTTGGAGGGCCGAAGGGCCTGTTCTTGTGCTGTAATTTACTTTGTTCAATTGAAGAAAAAGAACTCCCTTAGAATCTCTAAAGAACTCACTGGCACCCAAGTCAACTCCCTTTGAACCCTTTCCACTTACCTCGTATCTATTCGACAGACATGAGAAAGCTTGGATTTTGTTGCTCCAATCGGCTCGATGAGATGTTGGGATGTGATCACATTTGCTCGGACTCCAATTAAAGGAGCTTCTTTAACATCCACACTAGTGGCAGCTAAAAGACACATTCCTGTTTGAGTGTCTGTCTGCCACGTCCTGGAATTAAATAAAAATATAGAGTGATACAGTATAGAAACAGGCCCTTTGGCCCAATTCATCCATGTCTGTATGCTGAACTGAACTAGTGATTCTCCTGCCTTTGGCCCATATCCAGTTAGAGTACTGTTTAAAACTTTCACAGTATGTCAAAAATTCATCTGCACTCAAAACATTATGCACAACTTCATGAATTAATTTTTATGCTAATTTATACATCAATATATTTTGAGTAGGATCAGGACAACAGCACAAATATTTATATTTAAGTCAATTTTAAAAATGAACATTCCTGTCTTAACCTCAAGATTCTGGAACTCCCATCCTGACAGCACATTGTACCTACAACAGATGGATCAGTGGTTCAAGACAGCATCTCATCATCACCACCCTGTCAAAGGCAATTACTGATGGATACAATTACTGGCCTAACCAGCAACACCTACATTCCATCAAATAATTTTTAAAAATCATGCTAAAGGGCTCTTATTAAATGGTAATTTTTGTTGAGGTACATCACATCAAGTGACTATACAGTGTAATATTAGGACCATGTTTCCTGTAACCACGTCACCTGAAAATTGTTTACGAGTCTACAATTTAGCATTTTACAGATTTCACATCCTACGCAGGGAATCCAAGTTTGCCATGACCAGTATTTCTGTCTGTGCGCCACAGATATTCCTATGTAGACTTGGTTATCACTTCTGAACCCAAATGGTCGCAGGATGTGGCAGCCTGTGAAAAGACCATGGGCCATTCCATTGTAATGCTGCAGCAAATTCTGCAGACATTTTTGTGAACTGTTAAGCAGAAATTACAAATTAGGTTTCTCATGGCAATACCACCTTTAGCTCTGAAGTCTGAGCAAATAATTTATCACCTAAAATGTACATTTTTAATATAGGATCACATATACATTCTGAAATTAAATCATTGGAGCTCACCTCAATACAGTGTAATCTCTCGCTGGATGAGAGAATTCACTACGGATGGTGTAATGATATATCTCAGTCTCATCATCCAGATTCTCAATGACCTTTGACTGAACAAGGTCTTTCTCCCAAAGATGATGCTCCCTAAGCAAATGCTTCAGAATCTCCTCTGGTGTCTTGTCCACCTCAGTAGATACTTTCCATACTCTCAATGGATGGTTGTCATCAACCTGAAAATATGGATCAATACAGACTTCAGGTACAGAATAATGTGCCGTCAATGCCAAATGTCATAATTAAATCTCTAATGCTGACTTAAGGCTCAACTCTGAATTATATGAGGCATCAGAATCACTCTTCCCACCAGCTAAACGTCAAAAGGGAGAACACAGCAAGGGATAAGTCAGTCATCCCAAAGCAGTTTAACCACAGCTTGATTGGTCAGTGGCCACTCACCAACTATTTGGAACAGACTCCAGTGGCACTGGATCAGGATTTGGGTACAGGGCCTAGAAGGGACAGGAGGGGACTGGGGTTCAAGAGATCATGGAGTGGGGCTAGCTGTTGGCAGATGGGAATGGCAACCTAAAGCCTCGGGAAACCCTTTGGGTGACCAGAGGACCAATTCAGGAAGGACACTGCCCTGCCCGGCATTAGTCCCTGCAGAGAAAAATCGGTCAGAGTAGCAAAACGGCACTTTGTCTTCTGACAATTAACCACTTAAGGCCGTCACATTTGAATCTCATGGATGCAGATTTCCCCACACCAATGGTGTAATGGGGTGTCAGGTAGACTCTGGATTAAATGAATGCCTCACTTCAAACAAATTGGCAGGGAAGCATTAAATTTAGCCCTTCCTTTCCGGAATCCCAAATACTGCAGGATTCATTAGTCTCAATCCAGTGGCATATATTTACAACATCCCTGGATTAAGGGGGGGGGGGGGAAAATAAACCTTCTAATTGCAACAGGAATTAATTTGTGTGTATCAATTAGAAAAGCCAATGTGGCAAGTGGGGAGAAAGTAGGAACAAGATTGGATGATCACCGTCAATCATACTGAAGGGCTGATTGGCCTATTCCTGTTCTTTCCTTCTATGTTTAAACAGATCTGATTGTGTAATTTGTATTTTCACATGAAGAAATGGGTGCTGCTGGCAAGGACAACAATTGCTGCCCATTCCAGACTGCCTTTGGACTGAGTGTTTGCTAAACTATTTCAGAGAGGGCAGTTAAGGGTGAAATATATTCTTGTGGGTCTGAAGTTACTTGTAAACCAGACCAGACCAGACATTCCTCCCAAAAAGAAAATGAGTCAGAATGGGCTTTGTTTACTTTTATACAGCACTTCATGGTCACCATTACTAAGGCCAGCTGTAGATTTCGGATTCATTCATTGATTTTAAGTACCACCAGTTGCCATGACCCCAGAACATTCATGTGGATCTCTGATTTGCTAGTCTAGTGTCCTTACCACTATGCCATCATCCCTCAGAAGAAAACATGGAGCTCAGCTCAGAACATCATCCCAACCGAATCAGATCTGACCTGCGACTGATTCCATTCAAGCCTGACACTAAGTCTATTGGTGTCAAAGTGTAAATGACATTCCTGAACAAATTCATAGTATAAAATTGGATAGTCTGTATAGTTTGTCATCTTGTGCCAGAAGACCACAAGAATGGTCTGCTGTGGGATTTAAATTTTTTTTAAAAACTGATTAAGTACCAGATGAAACAGGAGTTAGATTAAGCCAACATTAGACAGACAATCCGAACGCTGTTTTAAACTCCAGACCTGGCATTATTCAAGGTTGGCTTGAGGAGGATAGAATTTCACATTGTATTTTTTTTTATATAATCTAAAGCCAAACAATGTCATCAGCATGAATAATGTTTTCCCAAAAAAAGTATAATGTACTTAGGATCTTTTTGGGTAATATGAAGTTTAAAGTATTAAATATTTCAGTGAAAGTTAATATCAGAATTAGTCTGTGCATTCTAACCCGGACCCTCATTCATTCGGATAGTGGATCGTATTACCACCTGGCAGCTGTGATCGAATTCCAACATTGCAAAAATTGATATTTTTATTTTAAAAATTTCAACAAAATGAGGCCTGATGCTATGTTAAATGACTTGTGAAATAATCAATCCAAACGCTCAAGTGTACATATAAAAAGAGAATTATTTTGCAACATGTGGAATTAATCAGGCCATCATGTGTTAGTGCAAAGAGGTGCCAGATGACAAGTGCCTTCACATGAGACTAACCAGGAAATGTCACAATTATTCACACGTACCTTTCAATCATTCTACAAATGGAATGGTTTGTTGTGTGACTTGCTATCTGCTACTCAATATTTATTCCATTGTCTCTTTGATGGCTTTTACCAACTATGGCTACGTTCCTCCCTACCTTGATAACCTCCCGCAAACATGACATTCCCCTCCAAAAATACTTTCTAGTCCTTTGACTCCTCTGGCCCAGTATATTTAATCAGTCTCATTGCATTTGGCAGTCACACCTTTAGCTCCATTTTCTGGCATTCCCTCAAAACAAAACTACTTGCTGTATTTTATTCTCATCCCGCAAAATCCTTCACAAAAATAAAACCCCACAACTATTCACATTATGTATAAACGATCTGGATGAAGGAACTGAGGGCATTGTTGCTAAGTTTGCAGATGACACAAAGATAGGTGGAAGGACAGATAGTGTTGAGGAAGGGGGGAGACTGCAGAAGGATTTGGACAGGCTCAGCGAGTGGGCAAAGTAGTGGCAGATGGCGTGCAATATGGAAAAGTCTGAGGCGAAACACTTCATGCTTCAGATTTCCAAAGCTTTTCTCCAGTTAGAAACTAGACTATGCCTCTATTCTTCGTACCAAAGAGACTTGCGTGTTCTAGTTTAGGATTCTCGAAGGTGAACTTGCACGTTCAGTTGGCAGTTAGGAAGATAAATGCAAAATTAGTATTCACAGAGTCATAGAGATGTACAGCATGGAAGCAAATATCTTTTGGTCCAACTCAGCCATGCTGACCAGATGTCCTAGATTATTCTAGTCCCATTTACCAGACTTGGCCCATATCCCTGCAAATCCTTCCTATTTATATACTAATCCAGATGCCTTTTAAAAGTTGTAACTGTACCAGCCTCCACCACGTGCTCTGGCTGCTCACTCCATACATGCACCACCTTCTGCATGAAGTTATTGCCCCTTAGGTTCCTTTTAATTCTTTCCCCTCTCACCCCAAACCTATGACCTCTAGTTTTGGACTCACCCACCCCAGGAAAAAGACCTTATTTAGCCTATCCATGCCCCACATGATTTTTATAAATCTCTATAAAAGGTCACCCTTCAGCCTCTGACGCTCCAGGAAAAACAGCCCCAGCCCATTCAGCCTCTCCCTATAGCTCAAACCCTCCTAACTCTGGCAGCATCCTTCTAAGTCTTTTTTGACCCCTTTCAAATTTTACAACATCCTTCCTGTAGCAGGAAAGCCAGAATTGAATGCATTATTCTAAAAATGGCCTAACCAATGTCCTGTACAGTTGCAACATGACCTCCCACTCCTATAATCAATGCACTGCAACTCACTTTGACCAAAAAAAAAGCACTAGAATACAAGAGCAGAGTTGTTGCCATGGCTTTATAAAGCTCTGGTCAGGCTGCATTTGGAATATTGAGGTGGTTTCGGGCCCAACATCTAAATGGAGAACGTGCTAGCATTGGCGGGGATCCAGAAGAGGTTTACAGGAATGATCCTGGGATAAGGGGCTTGTCAGTTAAGGAGCAGTTGAGAAGTCGGGTCTGTACTTGATGGAGTTTAGGAGGATCTGTTTGAAATCTATAAAATACTGAGTGGTCTGGATAGAGTGGAGTTGCAGAACATGTTTCCCCAGTAGGAGAGACTAGGGCCCAAGAGCACACAGTCTCAGAGTGAAGGGATGATCCCTTACTATAGGGATGAAGAAGTTGTTCTTCAGTAGGAGGCTGGTGAATCTGTGGAACTCATTGCCGCAGAGGGCTCAGGAGGCCAAGTCATCGAATGTATTTAAATCAAAAGATAGATAGGTTTGTGATGGATAAATGGATCAAGGAATACGAGAAGGCAGGAGAATGGGGCTGAGAAACATACCAGCCATGATCAAATGGCAGAGCAGACCAGATTGGCTGAATGACCTAATTCTGTTCCTATATTTTAATGATCTTTGACTAAATATTTTGGTCATTTTGCTCTAATATCTCCTCTTCTGACCTTGCCTCTATTTTCTGATTACTACTCTGAATTGCATTTATATTAACATAATAAATCCCTCCAGTCTGCTTTACCATTCAATAAGTTATTGGATTGAAGCTGCACACCATCATCACATCCATGGATGCTTTTAGTATCCAAATTTCTATCAAATCTTAAAAAATACTCAATAAGCATCCACAATTCCAAAAGGTTTGTAATCTCAATGGCTGACTCCTTATTGTGAGTATAATGACCCCAGACTCTTCTGCCAGGGGATGTATATCATCAGAATCCTCTTCTGTCCAGTACCTCAAGAATTTTATATGCTCCAATAAAAAACACTTTTTGAACAGACTCACCTTCCCATCATTATTACTCACCTTTTTGTACATGATTTCCACATGTTCTACACTGGAGCAGCTGGTCCAACCTTTAAATTTCTCTTTCCCCTCCTTCAGCGTGTTCTGTAAAGAACCCTGCAATGTAGCCTTGATATTAAAATACAAGTCAGAGTTGTTTGGACTATCGTCACATTCAATCTGGAAATCCTGGGTGATGGACAAGCTCTGGCACTGCTCTACCCATTGCTCAGGAACCTGTGAAAGGAAATAAAAATTGCTGTTACCTCAAATACATCATAAAAGCTAAATTACCAGTATGGAGATCCATGACAGGAAAGGGTAGCAAATAAATAGAAATGGATATAAGTAGAAAGTTGCTAAGTACATACAGTTAAGTTTAGAAAAGCAAGTGAATTGGGAATGCATCAAGGATGGAGGAAAGGGAGTTAAAAATTCCATAACTAGTTCACCGGGATATTACCAGGAACAGAGTTGAAAGGGAAGGCTGGATAAGGTGGGACTTTTCTCCTCACTGGAGTGTAGGAGGTTTCTCAAATCAGGATGAGTATAGATAAGGTGAATGGCAGGTGTCTTTCCCCTAGGGTGGGGTTTTCAAGACTAGGGGACGTATTTTTAAAAGGGAGAGGAGAAAGATTTTAAGAATAGATTTGAGAGACAATTCTTAACTCTAATTGGTTTGTGTGTGGAATGATCTTCCAGAGGAACTGGTGAATGCAACATTTAAAAGATATTTGGATAATTGCATGAATAAGAAATATGTGGAGGGATATGGGCCAAGCGCAGTCAGGTGGGACTAGTTTAGTTTGGGATTATGGATTGGATGGACCAAAAGGTCTGTTTCCGTGCTATGGGATTCTATGACACTTCCTCCTTTTTAGGGATCCAAAAAGAAAGTGCTGCATGTACATTAAATCTTTCAGTCTGAAAACTAATCATGCTTTAACTGATCATTATTGCACAGCCATAAAATCAGAATATCAGGTGGGATGGGGGTTGGAATTATTTATTATGCTCCAGGGATCAGACGATTTATGTTTTTTTTTTAAAAATCATCCAAGGGGAAGAGATTCTTCGCAGTTTGAGGGAGTTTTTTTTTCGCAATGAGATCTTGCTGTATATTGACTGATACCTTTGTGTAAAACATGCAACAGTACAGCACAGAAATGGGCCCTTCAGCCCACATTGCTGTGCCAAATTAAACTAATTCCTTCTGCCTGCCCTTAGTCCATATCCCTCCATTCTTTACATATTCACGTGCTGATGTAAAAGTCCTATAAACACCTCTAGTGTCTCTGCCTCAAATCATCCCAGCAGTGCATTCCAGACTGCTACGACTGCTTAAAATAAAACTTGTCCCTCCCATTTCCTTTGAGCTCCACCCCACCACCTCACTTTAAAGAATTCCCCCTTGTTTTCGAATTTGATTTTTGCTTCAATTTCCTTGTTGTGAGGTGTACAGAAGTAGTCTTGTCAGAGATGTACAGCATGGAAACATACCCTTCGGTTCAATCTGTCCATGCTGACCACATATACCAACCCAATCTAGTCCCACCTGCCAGCACACGGCACATATCCAAACCCTTCCTATTCATATACCCATCCAAATGCCTCTTAAATGTTGCAATTGTACCAGCCTCCACCACTTCCTCTGGCAGCTCATTCCATACACATACCACCCTCTGAAAAAGTTGCCCCTTGGTCTCTTTTATATCTTTCCCCTCTCACCCTAAACCTACGCCCTCTAGTTCTGGTTCCCTGACCCCATGGATAGGGTAAATAGACTTTGCCTATTTACCCTATCCATGCTCCTTGTAAATTTTGTAAACCTCTATAACGTCACCCCCTCAGCCTCTGATGCTCCAGAGAAAACAGCCCCAGCCTGTTCAACCTCTCCCTATAGCTCAAATCCTCCAACCCTGGCAACATCCTTGTAAATCTTTTCTGAACCCTTTCAAGTTTCACAACATCTTTCCGATAGGAAGGAGACCAGAATTTCATGCAATATTCCAACAGTGGCCTAACCAATGTCCTGTACAGCCACAACATGACCTCCCAACTCCTATACTCAATATTCTGACCAATAAAAGAAAGCATTTCAAATGCCTTCTTCATTATCCTATTTACCTGCGACTCCACTTTCAAGGAGCTATGAACCTGCACTCCAAGGTCTCTTTGTTCAGCAACACTCCCTAGGACCTTACCATTAAGTGCATACACCCTGCTAAGATTTGCTTTCCCAAAATATAGCACCTCACATTTATCGGAATTAAACTCCATCTGCCACTACTCAGCCCATTGGCCCATCTGGTCAAGATCCTGTTGTAATCTGAGGTAACCCTCTTCACTGTCCACTACACCTCCAATTTTGGTGTCATCTGCAAACTTACTAACTGTACCTATTATGCTCGCATCCAAATCATTTATGTAAACGACAAAAGGTAGAGGACCGAGCACCAATCCTTGTAGCACTCCACTGGTCACAGGCCTCCAGTCTGAAAAACAACCCTCCACCACCAATCTGTCTTCTATCTTTGAGCCAGTTCTGTATCCAAATGGCTAGTTCTCCCTGTATTCAGTGAGATCTAACGTTGCTAATCAGTCTCCCATGGGGAACTTGTCAAATACCTTACTGAAGTCCATATAGATCACACCTACTGCTCTGCCATCAATCTTCTTCGTTACTTTTTCAAAAAACTCAAATCAAGTTTGCGAGACATGATTTCTCCCGCAAAAAAAAAGTTGACTATCCCTAATTGTCCTTTCCTTTCCAAATCCATGTACATCCTGTGCCTTAGAATTTCCTCCAACAACTTGCCCACCACCGACGTCAGGCTCACTGGTCTATAGTTCCCTGGCTTGTCCTTACCACGCTTCTTAAACAGTGGCACCACATTAGCCAACCTCCACTCTTCCTGGACCTCACCTGTGACTATCGATGATACAAATATCCCAGCAAGAAGCCCAGCAATCACTTCTCTAGCTTCCCACTGATTTCTAGGGTACACCTGATCAGGTCCTGGGGATTTATCCACCTTACCCATTTCAAAACTTTTAGCACTTCCTCCTCTGTAATATGGACATTTTGCAAGGTGACATCATTTATTTCCCTACAGTCTATATCTTCCATATCCTTTTCCACAGTAAATACTGATGCAAAATACTCATTTAGTCTCTCCCCCATTTTCTGCGGCTCCACACAAAGACGGCCTTGCTGATCTTTGAGGGGCCCTATTTTCTCCCTAGTTACCCTTTTGTCCTTAATGCATTTGTAAAAACACTTTGGATTCTCCTTCATTCTATTTGCCAAAGCTATCTTATGTCCCCTTTTTGCCCTCCTGATTTCCCTCTTAAGTATACTCCTACTTTCTTTATACTCTAAGGATTCACTCGATCTATCCGGTCTATACCTTACATACGCTTCCTTCTTTTTCTTAACCAAATCCTCAATTTCTTTAGTCATCCAGCATTCCCTATACCTACCAGCCTTTCCTTTCATCTTAACAGGAATATACTTTCTCTGGATTCTCGTTACCTCATTTCTGAAGGCTTCCCTTTACCTGCGAACATCTGCCCCCAATCAGCTTTCAAAAGTTCTTGCCTAATACCGTCAAAATTGGTCTTCCTCCAATTTAGAACTTCAAATTTTAGATCTGCTCTATCCTTTTCCATCACTATTTTAAAACTAATAGAATTATGGTCGCTGGCCCCAAAGTGCTCCCCCACTGACACCTCAGTCACCTGCCCTGCCTTATCTCCCAAGAGTAGATCAAGTTTTGCACCTTCTCTAGTAGGTACATCCATATACTGAATCAGAAAATTTTCTTCATGTACACACTTAAAATTATAAACATTTCATTCACAACAGACTTTAGTAGAAACAAAAATTGAAAATTAATTTTTGTTAATCAGCACTCATTAACCAAAGAGGAACAGTTTGCAGGAGGTGGTTATTACCAGGAAGAGATTTGTACACTCAGCAATCATGTGGGACAATCCCTGGGCAGCAGCAAGGTTTTCACTCAGATCCCTCTGATCAGGCTTCCCGAGACTGTACTTCCTCTGGCTCACCCTAGGAAGAAGAGGGAAAAAAAAGACTCTAAATTGCTACCTAGTTAGCCAGTGTTGTTTACAGCACAAACTGTGTAATATCTATTCCAGGGATATCAACTGTCAACATTCCTCCACTCCAGCACAGAATCATAGTTATCAGGAGACGATAAGCAGCCAGCTTGCAGCCTGGCTTTGAAGATTTAAAGCTAAGCTCAAGAAATAAAAGAACAGCTTTATCTGTAATTATAAATTCAAAGCTGCCCCTCTTGACTGGAGATAAAACGAACATTCTCTCAAGGGGGAGAGCATTCAGCTTGCATTACAGAATGGAACTCAATCAGGCCTGTGTCAGCACATGAGCACAGTTCATTGTACAATCCATTTAGTTGCTGTAATCTTGAGTCAATTAAATCATAGAATAATCCTGACTCTATGCACTGATGTAATGGGAGATGACCTGATATGGTGTCTGTATGTATTTTACAGTGCACCCATTCACATCCCCACTGATATTACAGTATTTCACAAAGCCTCCTAACCTAATAAAAGGGAGCGAGTCTGAAGCTCCTACCACTGCTGCCTCTTCAGCAGTAATTAACTTGTGGCCAAAGAGAGGGATAAAAATCAACTTCATGCACTTTAATCAATTGTCTATCCATAACCCATTGTATGCCTTTTAAAAGGTGCACAAACATGGAGATTCCTCTTACTTTCACATCTCCAAGGGAGTTAAAAGTCCTACTTTATAAAAGATCGCAAACCTACCGTGAGGTAGTGCTTTCCCTTCTCAGGGTGTTGAGGTGGAAGAGGGATGGAGCCAGGCAGACTGCAAGGTTTGTAGGTGTCATTTGGTTCTCATTGACACAAGCTACGACATCACAGAGAAAGAAGAGAAGGGTCTGCAGAGCTTCGCGATTTTCGTCTGGAAGCAGCAGAATGGCCGACTGCACAGCTGGAAGCTGTTGGTCTATTGGCAGAACTGTAGACACACACAGAGACAAAAGTCAAAAGGAGGATCACCAAACGGGGACAAGCAGCAACTATTCCTTGCACTTAGGGTGGGATGGGAGGGGAGGGGGTGGAAGAGAGAGAAAAATCAACTTCATGAAACATAACTGACCAAAAAAAACGGGATTCACATTCTATTTGCCAGAAAAAGATCATTCAGCACATCAGACTTGTGGTCGATCCCTGGCTGAGGAATGCAGTGACACACTTGGTTCCAATTTCCCAATATTCAGCTACTTTTCTGACAAAAACTTAACGATATAGGTTTCCTCTGCCATTTCTAGTAAGGTCCTATAAATTGCATTAAAATAATTAGTTTTTACAAAAATAACACTAACCTCCTTAAACCACAAAATATCCAACTGCAATGTGCACATTCATCTTTTTATAGTATTGTCAGTAAGAAAGCACATAATTAGCTTAAGAAACCGGCACATTCTAAAATCAATGAGGCTACATTAATACTTTCATATCTGCCCAAGATTTCCAACTTGCAGAATCAGAAAGATTCCCTTCCGGCATAAAGGATCATTAAGTACAAGGCATCAAGGGAAATGGAGAAACGAGCAGCTAAACTGAACTGTTCAGATGTGGCCTTAGAGACAGAATTGGCTCAAGGGACTTAATGGCTCACTGTTGCTTCTTTGGTACATTAAATCCTTAACACTGCCCATGTGTTTGATCACCCAAGATCTTACAGAATTTGGAATTGAGGATCCGCATCACCCCATCTGTTCTCTCATAAAACAGCCATTTGGCACACATTTAAAAACAGTTAAGTGTCCTTTTGGTACAAAAGCCAGGGAGAAAACTGGTTGCACTGTTCCATTTGAACAGAAGGATAAAAGATTACCTCATTGGCTTTAAATTCTGAAATGAAAGGAGATCTGGCAATTCAAATCCCTTTAATAGTGAGAAGAAACGAAACAGTGGTTTGAGTCAAACTGCTTTTGGCTAAGTGCAAGTTATGTGGAGTTCTTTTGGAGGGATTTTTGCTGCGAGGCTTAAGTTTTGTATCTTATCAAATGTGTCTCATCAACTACTTGTCCAGCCGTCATGGCACCCCTCACATCCAATTCTAGGGCACTCCTTACCACACGCTATTCCAATAATAACTTGGTCTTTTGGCAGATATCAACAGAGTATCATAATTTATTGTGCCCATGCCATCTTTGAAAAGCTGCTGTCACCACTTGTCTGTGTGCACAGCCTGGCATTGCCCCTCATTATGGCATACAGACAGCACCCACAAAGCCATGCCACACAGCTGGCATGGCTGACAGCCCCTCACACAAACAACTCTATTCTCTCACCCTGGTTACCGTTTAACCACCAAGCGATTCCTGGTGAATGGTTTTTGCCCAAAACGTTGATTTTCCTGCTCTTCGGAAGCTGCCTGACCTGCTGTGCTTTTCCAGCACCACACAACTCTGATCTGTAGCATCTGCAGTCCTCACTTTCGCACATTACCTACACTCAGGTACATCCTGCATTAATACCCTCGGAATCCCCGCTCCTCTTACCCCAGAGCTCAGCATCACCCACAGAGTCATTGCCAAGTAGCAGAACCTCACATACAGGCAGATCTTCAGACAAGTCCAACCATGGGGTTTTATTGGCAGCTAGTAAAAGGGATCCCCAAAAGGAACAAATGCAGGCTGAGGTTTGCCCCCACAATGTGAAACAAATGCAGCTATCGTATCCATGGTGGTGTTCTGCATCTGGCTAGCTTTGGTTGGTCATGTCCTGCTAGCCTTGTAGGGCCCAATGCAGCCACCTCTGGTCATCCACAAGCGCAGCTCCCTCCATCTCAACGTCCTCAAACTTCTCCCCAGTCAACTGCTCCCATTATCCTGGTTCCTCAGCATCTATTCACCTCACCGCCCTTTTTTCCCCCCCTCATTCAAGTGAGGAGGGCATCACTGGCTAGGGAGCATTTGTTCCCCATTCCTAAATACCCAGAGGGCAGTAAAGAGTCAACCACATTGCTGAGAGTCTGGAGTGACATGTAGGCCAGACCAGGTAAAGATGGCAGTTTCCTTCTCAAAAGGAGATTAGTGAACCAGATGGGCTTTTACAACAATCAGAAATGGGGTCATGGTCAATAGATTCTTAATCCCAGATATTTTACTGAATTCAAATTCCATCATCTGCTGTGGTGGGATTTGAACCCATGACCCCAGAACATTACTTCGGTCTCTGGGTTAACAGTCCAGGGATAATTCTACTCGGCCATTGCCTGGTTCAATTATGTAGAGCATAGCACGCAAGGTTAACCCAGTGAGGGTGCTCCCAGCTTGCTCTGAGCTGCAGAGCACGCCTTTCAGCAACCCTGTTACCTGATCCATCATGGTAGGCCCTGGTAGGATTGTACACCAATATGGTGAAGGTGCTTTGTCACCTGAGTGATCAACAAAAAACACCCAAAACTAAGTGCTTGTTGTGTTCTCTCAGCCCCACCGCCCCAGACTTCCCATCCTGGACCCACCTCAATCATTCCATTTCCTAATGCCTTCATTAGAGTCCACCGTCACACTTTCATGACAAATAATGCAGCAATATTCTCCTTAGCCCTCAACACCTTTAGAAGTTTCACAAACAATGGGGCATTTTTGTCCAGCATTCACCTCCTTTTAATTTACTGCTGCTAACTTCAGCAATGCTAAGGTTACAATGTCAGTTTAGTCAGCACCAATGAGATAGTGCAAACTGCCTTTGACATAAATTTGATATATTAGCATTTTCACTCTATATGCCCCGCATAGGTTCAATGAAGTGTTTGAAAATGATATGTAATGGAGTTTGCAAGCTTTTCCTTCATGTCTTTGCCCCTTCAATATCCTCACCTCCAACAGACTTGGATTCTAGGCTAAGAGCTAAATTACTGCAGATGCTGAAATCTGCACTGAAAACAACAAATACTGGAGATCACAGCGGGGTTATACAGCATCTAGAGAGAGAGAGAGCGCGAGAGAGAGAGAGAGCGAGCGCGAGAGCAAGAGCTAACATTTCCAGTCTAGATGACTCTTCAACAGAGCACAGAGCTGAAGTTATTTGTAGAGAGAATAGCATTTATGTGAAGGTTTTTTTTGGGGAGGGGAGAAGAAGAGAGGGTTCAGGTTGTGCAGGTAATGGGTGTGGGATGCTGATGGAGAAAGAGGTCGATAGTTCAGATTAGTGATTGAAATGTGAGAATGGTGTCTCTCCTGCCTGACCGGAAAGGACAGTAAGTGGAATTGAGGGGTTGTGGTGGTGGTGGGTTGGAGGAGGACATGATAACAAGCTAGAAGAAAAGGAAGAAAATGGGAGCTAGTTCACAATTTTAAAACAAGTGTTGAACTCAATATTGTTCCTCTAATCTGCATTGTGATTCACTGGAACTCTGCAGCATGCTAGGCTTCTAGGAATTAGGCTGTTGCCCATCAAAAGTGACGCTGACTCTGCCCACAGAGTTGTTCAAGCCATTTGGCTTCTGGAGAGCAGCAAGTGATTTCAGGGAGCTCTATAAGCACTCGGTCTGGTCAGAAGGCTCTCCTCCTGCAATTTCCCCAGAGTCTCCATGCTCCCTTTTACCTAGCATTATCCCGACTCCCCATTTCCACCCATTCCCCAAAGTAGAGAGCTTCCAAGTGTCCCCTGAACTATAACATCATATCTTAAGGATGCTCACCCTAGTTCTTTATGCTCCCTTTGTGGAGGTCATTACCAATAATTAACCCTCCAGGAGATCCTTTGATGTTATTCTGCATGCCCCACTATATACAGAAATTCACCCCATCCTGTTACCATTTTGTTTTCAACCCCCTCCCAATGCCTCTGCTACCCACCCACCTGCCCACACCAGCCTCAACTGTCCCACCCCTTTTGCCAATGCCCCCACTGCCCTGACAGACTATCCCTTGCACTCTCCTCAACAATTGATTGTCAGACCCTCAGGCTTTTATTCACCCCAGACCCCTGAAAGACTTTGATGAGCTGACCCTATATAAATGACTGATCAGACCTTAATTGCTGCCTTTGCATCTCCGCAACACCCTCGGTCTGTTGCTTGTGGCCCTACAGGCCAGACCTTTGCCCCTTCCCTGGGCTGCAGTCACATAGATCCTTGTATACACGTCCCAAGTGGACGAGTGGTTGTGCCAAGCCATGAGACTGCATGCTGACGATGCCCCTAACTGCCTGTACTGGGGCCTCTGAACCACTCGCAGAATTCCCTGCTTGAACTGAGGACCAGCCCCCACTCAGTTTTCCAATGTGGCTGTTTCGGTGAATACACTTGCACTGCACTTGCTGCTCAGGCAGCTGGCTCATGCTGATGTTAAACTGAAGTTTTGGCATGCTGCACATCAAGAGGTTTTGTTGCTCCCCATTCAGCTGGTTTCCTACCAACTAGACCTTCTGCGTATAACACATCAATACAGTAGCACTAATAGCCTTTGCCGATGTGTCATGTGCCTTGCACTAATACGCACAGTAAGGCAGGGATACTGTGAGAATGCAGGCTGTGTTAAGTGTACAAGCTTCAAGAACACAAGTGAGCAGCCCTGAAACGCAGCCTGGAGCAGTCCATTATCCAGGCGCTTGTCCTTGAAGCTCCCTTTGCTGCCTGGCCCTTCAACCAGAGTTGCTGCTGCAACCTGAAACGCAAGTCTGAGCCTGATCAGTGAATTGGGGAGGTGCCATGATGGTCCTTGGGAGCTGGCAAATTCCAGATGCCAACATCCATGGACAAGCCATGTGCACGTCAGAGCCCGTGGATCATGGCTCGAGATGCTGTTCGGCACCAAACAACGTGGAAACTCTTTGCAGCCCAGTGATGAGCTGAAGTTGACAGGTACTCACGCAGATTTCCTGGTCAAGATTTCTAGATAACTGGTTTGCTTTGAGAGTTTGGTAAGATAGGAAACTGAATATTAATAAGGCGAGTTGAGCTATTAATGAAACTTTTTGTTTTATTCATTCACCGGGTGCGGGTGTCACTGGCTAGACCAGCATTTATTACCCATTCCTAATCACCCAGAGGACAGTTAAGGGTCAACCACATTGTTGTGGGTCTGGAATCACATGTATGCCTGACCAGGTAAGGACCATACTAGTTCCTTCCCTAAAGGACATGAACTAGATGGGTTTTCTCCCTGACAATTGACAACAGATTCACAGTCATCATTGAACTCTTATGGAGTTCGAATTCTAACATCTGCTGTGGCCAGATTCAAACCCAGGTCCCCAGAACATTACCTGGGTCTCTGAATTAAAGACCATCAAGCCATTGCCTAGTAAGCTCTAATCCACCTTAATAAGCAGCTTGCTGGTGCCTAATGTGAAATTGGCTGTGCTAAAGCATTTACAAAAACAGAAACATCTTCAGGTTGCAAGTTTGCTCACTGAGCTGGTAGATTTGTTCTCAGACATTTCGTCACCACGCTAGTTAACATCAGTGAGTCTCCGGTGAAGTGCTCGTGTTGGGTCCAGCTTTCTATTTAAGTGTCTTGGTCTTTTAAGTTGGGTGATGTAATTTGGGTAGCACGATAGCTCAGGTGGTTAGCACTGCTGCCTCACAGCACCAGGGACCCGGGTTCGATTCCAGCCTTGGGCAACTGTCTGTGTGGGGTTTGCATATTCTCTGTGCCTGCGTGGGTTTCCTCTGGGTGCTCCGGTTTCCTCCCACAGTCCAAAGATGTACAATTCAGGTGAATTGGTCATGCTAAATTGCCCAGAGAGTTAGGTGCATTAGTTAGGGGGAATGGGTCTGGGTGGGGTTCCTCCGGACGGTCGGTGTGGACTAGTTGGACTGAAGGGCCTGTTTCCATACTGTAGGGAATCTAATCTAATTTCCAGGTTTTCTTCTCAGAGATTGGTAAATGGGGTCCAAACTAACATGTTTATTGATAAAGTTGCAGTTTGAATGCCAGGCTTCTAGGAATTCCTGTGCGTTTCTCTGTTTAGATCAGAATGGTTCTGGAAATGCACAGTAGGTCAGGCAGCATCCGAGGAGCAGGAAAATCAATGTTTCGGGCAAAAGCTCTTCATCGGGAATAAAGACAGGAAGCCTCCAGGGTGGATAGATAAATGGAGGGGGGAAGGGGAGAGGCAGCACTGAGAAGGTAGCAAAAAGTACAAATTGGTGAATGGGGGCGGGGATGGAGGTGATAGGTCAGAGAGGAGGGTGGAGCGGATAGTGGAAAGGGAGATTGGCAGGTAGGACAGATCATGAGGACAATGCTGAGCTGGAAGGTTGGAACTGGGGTAAGGTGAATTAGAGGCTCCCTGTCTCTATTCCTGATGAAGGGCTTTTGCCCGAAACATCGATTTTCCTGCTCCTCGGATGCTGCCTGACCTGCTGTGCTTTCCAGCATCACTGATCTAAACTCTGGTTTCCAGCATCTGCAGTCCTCACTTTTGCCTCGTTTCTCTGTTCAGCCTGTCCTAGGATGGATGTTTTCTCCCAGTCAAAGTGGTGTCCTTTGTCTGTGTCAGGATACTAGTGATGGCTAGTCATGTCGAACACATCTTACTAGACCTCAACTGACCTCTCACCGGATTCTGCCACAGCCCACATCACTCTGGCCCTTGTAAGAGTCGGCCTGGTGTTTGGAAATAAGTTCTCTCTTGCTCAGAAGGAATAAGCATCTTTTAATGGGAGGGAATATGTTTATATTGAAAGAAACAACATCTGGGTATCAGTGTCAGAGTCAATAAAAACCATAGAGAGGAATTAATGACTTAAATAAGAGTACTCTTACACTGATAAATATGGAGGAATGACTCGCAGAGCTTGGTGGTCAACAAGGGTTCAGGCAGATCCCGAAAATACTGTTTTACCATGTCTGCTACATCGAATGCAGATTGGCCTTCATAGCTGACTCCATCTGGGCAGCTCTCATTCATTTCACGTAGTGCCTGGATCCTTGACTTTACTCCAGATTTTCTGAATAATCCAACCTAATATGATGAACATGAAACAGACGATTAAATATCATGACATTAAAAGTAAACAAACTTTTAAAAATCATTTTAAGAAACATTTAACACAGCTTTATCATCAGTTACTGGAATAAAAGTCAAAGTCATCCTAAATCAAAAATATAACCTAATGCTTCATTTAAACCTTTATACAAGTGTACTGTAAATGGAACCAAATTTAACAAAGTATACTCAGGTGATTCTTTTAAATATAAAGCCTTTAAATAAACACTTGTTAAATTGCTTTACACTGTTTTACATTGTCTTATTAACAAACACACCAGGGGCAATGTCAATGGAAATAAAATATGGGAGAGAGGCACCATGAACTGTCTTGTATGGTCCCAAGATCCAAAATCTACCAGATTTTTAATTCAGGTCACAATGATGTGCAAATTTCATTTTGCTACAAATTATAAGGAATCCCAAGTTTGAAGTATTCTTGCTTAGCAAGCAGGAGTTAATCAAGAAAATAAAAGTTGCCATAAATTGGCACTAAACTACCTGTTTCACTCAGGAGGCATTAACTGATTGATTAAAGTGGAGTCCAAACATTTAGAGTGAGTACTTCTGAAGCTGGGGGTTAAGACACAAATAGGTCCATTTTATATTTGACCAGGACATACCAGCCAATGGTTTCACTGAGCTAAAAGAAATTGGAAGTTCTTAATTTTCATTGAGCATAAACATGGATCAAAATCATTTTTAAAAAATTTACACAAACCTGATCAAGGCAATGGCTCCTGAGGAAATACATGGCCTGCAGAATACCCTTTGGTAACGGATGCCCTGTACGCTGCATGTTTAGCAACAATGGAACGCCAAACACTACTTGATCTTTGTAATCAGGTGCTT
Organism: Chiloscyllium plagiosum; assembly: GCF_037043375.1. Classification (NCBI taxonomy): domain Eukaryota; kingdom Metazoa; phylum Chordata; class Chondrichthyes; order Orectolobiformes; family Hemiscylliidae; genus Chiloscyllium; species Chiloscyllium plagiosum. The sequence continues at coordinate 25,414,132 of NW_028270154.1, forward strand.
TCATCTTCCTGATAAACTTTGGAACTGTCCTATAAAATCAGAAATTCAATAGCTAATAAGATTTTATTTACAACTATTGTGGCAATTTTTGGACTGAACAGAACACACAACATATTGGACTGCATTTTACAGTCAGTCAGTCACTCAGGAAAGCTGCGATGCATTCTTAGTTGATCTGTAATAAAACTGCCCAGAAAGATTCAGCGAACTCTAGATTTCCTCTGACATTGATTTGAATTTTAAGCTGCAAAAACGATGCATGGAAGTAAACACAGACTGGTCAGCCAATAAGACAGGAGGATTCTCACAAACAGCAAAGCAGGAAATTTAAAAGTAGGGTTTAGAATACACATTTTAACATGCATAATATTTAAAAAAGGGAAAAAAACTAAAATATAAATTGAAGGAACAAAACTGAATACATGTTAGTTAAAGAGCTATTTAGCAAGAATTACAGCTTAAAATTTAATTTTCAAAGCAAGAATGGTACAGACCTGGTCAATTTCCCATTCAGAGTCTGTATTAGTTGCATTTGCAAAGCCTGAAACAATTTATGTTTGGCGGAAAATCAGGGCATCAGTCATAGTAGCTTCCAGATTGCAATACGTGACTGCCAATTCTAATAGATGTGTAATCAGCTTTACACAGTAACAGGGGCCAGTTCTGACAGTTTCATTACAATACAGCTGCTAACTATATTATTAAATTGAGAGTGAGAGTACTACAAGTCCTCTTTGAGGCTAGATAATAAAAATTAAATGACTGTCACTTTAAGACAGTTATTCTGTGCTGAATTACAGGACCCCCTAGAAGCCAGTTAAAAAAGGAGAGTTCACAAAATCTAGGCACAATGCCCTTTAAACTACACCAACTGCTTATATACCTGTCCCTGCAGAAATTTTCACTGCAGCCTGACTCTCATACCTCCCGAGTCCCCACCTGCAAGGCAGAAATCAGCAGTGTGACAGAATATTCCTCACTTGCCTGGTTGAGTGCACCTTCAATGACACCCAAGATGCTTGACACCATCTAGGATAGAAACACCCTCTTGATTGGCATCCCATCCACAAACATTCACTCCCTCCACTACTGTTGCACAGCAGTTGTAGTGTGTAGTATTTACAAAGAATACCGCAGAAATTCAACAAGGCTCCTTAGACAGCACCTTTCAAACCTCACATTCGCTAACATTTAGAAGGCCAAGAGCAACACAGAGGCAATGGGACACAAGTGTCTGCAAGTTCCCCTCAAAGCAACTCACCATCCTGACTCAGAAATATATCTGTATCACAGGGTCAAAGTTCTGGAACTCTATCTAATAGGGTGGCACGGTGGCTCAGTGGTTAGCACTGCTGCCTCAGTGCCAGGGACCTGGGTTCGATTCCAACCTCTGGCGACTGCGTAAACTCCACACAGACAGACATTCTCCCAGTGTCTGCACGAGTTTCCTCCAGGTGCTCCAGTTTGCTCCCACAATCCAAAATTGCCCATAGTGTTAGGTGCATTAGTCAGGGGTAAACGTAGGGGAATGGGTCTGGGTGGGTTACTCTTCGGAGGATCGTTGTGAACTTGTTGGCCCTGAAGGGCTTGTTTCCATACCTGTAGGGAATTTAATCTAATGGCATTTTGGGTTGTTTGACGCCAAATGAGCTAAGGCAGATCAAAGCCACAGCTCAACACCATGTTCTCAAAGGTAGCTATGGTTTGAAACTAAATACTGTCCCAGCCAGTAATAACAATACCCATGATTAGATAAAAACAATGTTATCAGCAGAGAGGCCCTTAGGTGGCCATAAGGGCATCAATATCAGCACTACTCAGATTTAACCAGTAGAGGGAGAGACCTAGATTGTGTGAGAAACCCAGGAGCTTTCACTACGTGGGCTAGTGACAAGGAATGAGAGTAGTCCACCTTAACAAGCTTCCTGGATCCACCAACGCCTTTCCAAGCCTTCTGTCCTGCTCCTCTCTATTCCTGGTTAGTCCACTTCATCCCACTAAACCCCTCACCAGGTGCCTGACCCCACAGTAAAACTGGAAGTGAGGACTGCAGATGCTGGAGATTTGAGTTGAACGCGTGGTGCTGGAAAAGCACAGCAGGTCAGGCAGCATCCAAGGAGCAGGAAATTAGATGTTTCAGGCAAAAGCCCTTCATCAGGAATGTTTTGCCCGAAACATTGATTTTCCTGCTCCTTCGATGCTTTTCCAGCACCACATTCTCGACTCACAATAAAAGCCTCTACCTCACCTCCATTTACCCCAGCACTTATTAGGTTTAACTCTAGCTCCTTGCTCTTCAGAGCTGGGAATAGCCCCAGCAGTGTTCATCACTCCCAATGATACTGCTGGGACCAGAGAGTTGCAGACTATTTAATTAGCATAGGCAGAGTTCTCCTTTAAAAAAAAAACAAATGGCCAAGAAGCCATTAAACTGCTATGGGGAAAGCCAGAAAATCCAGGGCAGGGCGTCCAATCCCCACACCAATTGGTATGCCAGACTCTCATGGTCCCTCTTACACCATAAAATCTAGCACAAACTATTCAGGAGCAACTAGAAAAGGCACATGCCATGGCATAATCAGTAAACATCCAAACACTAAAAAAGTTTTAGTGCTGTCAGGTATCTCATCATAAGGGAAAGGATGAATACATTAACTAAAAATATAAATTATCTGCAGTCGTGTGTTGAAATCATACAAGACAGTTATAAAGAATTGTCTGGTTCAAACGGTGCCATGGGCAATCTGTAAATTGATACAATGAAAAAGAGAAATATAATCCTTATGCAACAGATAACATTTTATTTCAGCTAATATTTTAATACTATAAAATGCAACATTAAAGAATGCTGCTTTGATCTTCAAAGAGACATTAATCATTAATAATTTTACAAAAATAGTTTCTTACAACCTTCAATCCACGTAACTTTAACATTCTTTTTAAATTAATCCCTTGGGGTTGGTACAATTTTAGTCAGGTCGTTTTATATACACACACACACACACACACACACACACACGTAAAAAGTGATGAATAGGAAAGACCAACTAACCAGGTTGCATTTAATTTGAGGGGTACAGAGGACATCAATAAAACATTTGAATTGTGTTTGTGAATTATAATATTTCACAAATCAAGTTTAAATTATATCCAACAGCCTACCAATTCCAGCCTTGCTTGCTGGAGGGGGAGTATTTGTCCATCAGGGTGGTGAGCTTCAGGAGTGCCAATTTCTGTAAGAGGTTGAGCTGAGCTGCAAACTGGCTATCAATCTGGAGATGTAAGTTCTGAGGATTTAAGTTCAGTTCACCCTGCCAGCATAACCTCTGTTGCCTGCAATATAAAAACAACATTAGTCTGGCAATACCTTTCTACCAGAGAGGTGGAGGAGTTCTATTCTTCCCAAAATAAAAAAAAGGTGTCAAAAGATCCTGTGATTTAAACTCGAATGAGTGCGTTTAGATTAGAGTTGAAGTTCTTATTGTATTAAAATAATCAAAAAAAAGGTAAATTTTTCAAGGAACCAGTACAATTGGCTGGTGTAAAAGAACAGTTTTCTCTTTGCATTAATAACCCCTATGGGGATATTTATGAAGGGGAACCTAATACAGCTTTATTAATACACTGGAAATGGCTTTAATCACAAAAAAACATTAAGCATGTCTAGCTCTCCATGTGAGTAAACCCGTTTGAAATCTGAAAACTTAAAATAAATCAGTTTCATTTGTGCAAATTAATTAGTTTTGGTTAAAAAAAAATTCACGTTGGAACTTTTAAAAGTGTGCCTACTAGTGCCTGTGTCCATATGAAAGCAAGCTCAAGTGTACAAGGTTCATCTTCAGTGTCATGATTTGGAGATGCCAGTGTTGGACTGGGGTGTACAAAGTTAAAAATCACACAACACCAGGTTATAGTCAAACAGGTTTAATTGGAAGCACACTAGCTTTCAAAGCGTCGCTCCTTCATCAGGTGGTAGTGGAGGGCTCAATCCTAACAGAATTTATAGCAAAAATTTAGTGTGATGTAACTGAAATTATACATTGAAAAATTGATTGTTAAGCCTTTCATCTGTTAGAATACCATGATAGTTTCACTTCTTTCATGTGTAAATCACGAAACCTTTTTTTTAAAAAAAGGTTGCATTCTTGGGTTAGCTGTTAACAATGGTGATAGCTAGACAATATGTTGAAGGTGTTAGCCCCCTGTGTTCTCGGTCTATGCCATGATGTTTAGATTGATTCTAATCTAAAAAGTGAGATAATGGAGTTTTACATGAACTCATGCAGTTTTTGAGCAAAGTACAATGTAACCCTCCATCTTCAGTGTGTAATAGTGTTAGAGGTTAGAAATGTAGTTTCTGCAGGTGGGGGGGGGGGGGGGGGGGGTGTTGCGGGGGTGGGACATTATACAAACGGTCGCGGAATTCTTGTAGCATGTAGCATACTTAAGGCTAAGACTTTAATGAATATAGATGGTCTTTTAAAGAAAAATAGTTTTAAGCTAGGAAATAACTTTAAAGTCTTGCAGTTGACCACAAAAAGCAGCAGCAGGGGCTTTTCACAATAAAGCTTATAGCATGATAAGAGAAACTGGATAAAAGAACAAGCTGTAACAAACAAGGAACAAAAGAATGCAGACATACAAGGACAGCAGGATGCCCAGATAAGAAAATAGCTAGAGGAAAAAAAGCAAGTGAGGTAATCGGCTTATATAAGATGGGAAAAAGGGAGGAGGAGTGATTCCGCAACTTGTAAACTGAATAAGAATGCTAACATGCTCGGTTTTCGCGCGCATTTCTGCTTGATTGCAGAAGCTTCCGGTACTTGCAAGGCTGTAATAAATTGTTCTTGTTTCCAAGGCTTTGTCTCAGGCTGATTCGAGAGTGAGTTCTGTTTCCCACAATAGTAAGACTCAGATTTTCTGAAAACTACTGATTATCTTCCTCACAAAGCCAAATAAAAAATCAACATTGTTCATATACTTTTGCAAGTTCATCTGACTTTTCTTAGAATCTCACCATTGCAATGGGATGAGTTTGCTTTAGGTCACATTATTAAAACCTTAAAATTAACTTCCAGAGTCCGCTACAAAATTTACACAAGTTTCTAATGAACTGAATTCCTTCTCAAATCTGAAACTGACATGCATCACAAAACCTATATTATTCTAAATCAGTATGCTCCATGGCCTGGATTACATACATAAGGTGAGATAAAGTAATGGGGGAGAGGGGACTACATTCTATTACCCAGGTTAGAAACAATGACAGCTGAAAATGTGTTGCTGGAAAAGCGCAGCAGGTCAGGCAGCATCCAAGGAACAGGAGAATCGACGTTTCGGGCATAAGCCCTTCTTCAGGAACAAGAAACAATGACAGACTGGACAGCTCAAGAACTAGGGAAGTTGAACCAGGGAATTTATGATCAATGGTTAGTTAGCAATAGTTATGTCAAGGGGTTAGTACTATATAGCATATTATAATCACAATAATCAGTTAAAATAATAAATGTTTTATGAAAAAAAGATTTTGCACTTCCAATATACTTCGAAGAGTAAAGGTTCCCAAGTGTCGTTACCCATGGGAACTTGAGTTGATTACATTATTTGCATTTGCACTAACCCAAGTCACTTTGTTTGATTATATTTAAAAGGCACATGACTGTAATATCATATCATGACAGTAGTTCTCTATATTTAATCTGGGAATATAAATGGGAATTAGAAAACTTAAGTGTAAGTAAGAGCCTTATTTTAGATAAGGCATATGGTACAAAACTTAATATAACTATTTTATTTGCATATGTAGTGTGCATTGGCTAACAGCAAACGTTCAACAGCACAGGTTTTTGAAAGTGATCACAGTAATTGATTCATTTAACACAATAGATGATGGTTACACCAAATACATCCTATAATATTGTAAATATAAATGTAAAAACCTCTAGCCCTTGCAGTTCTACATCAAAGAAAAAGATCAGTTGCTAATACCTGTGACTGTGCGTCAACGATGAGCCAACTCCAGAGTCCCTTTTGTAATGCATGACTGACGGGTCCAAATCATTGACAGACTTTTCTGTAATATCCAATTTACTAGCTTGCATTTCCTCATTAACACACCCAAGATGTTTCTCTATCTCCAAATGAATGTCCTTTGGAGAGGATGGATAAGGAGATGCTGAGTCATTTGCAGAATCAGATTCTCCTTCATCAGAAAACTTTTCTGACCATTTGTTCACAAGTCTTTGAAGGCCATTCACATGCTCCATGACATCATCCAGTTCTGCAAACACGTCATCATCAGCTGCATCTGCTACCACTCCATTGTTCAGGTGAACAAGGGCCCCTGGAATGTTATCATATATACTCATGCGATTATCTAAGTCATCATGGGAGTCATGCCTACAGTCAATCTCCTTTGAACTGCTCACCCTACTGTCTCTGCCAAATCTACTTCGACGATAACCATGGAAACTGCCAGTTCTCCAGTTTACTGAAGTGTCTATTGGTGAGACAATACCATGCTGAAGTGCTTTCGGAAATGTTCCTGGTTTGTGGCCTTGTGGAATCTGAAAAAGAAGATGGTCATGCTGACACTTCTCATTTATAAAGTTCTGTTGGCTAATACTCCTGCAGGGTGGTTGTGCTGAATCAAAACTTTCCATATACATCCCATCCCGATTTCGACTTAAGGTTTGACTCCGTGTTCGAAGGACAGGGCTTGGTGTGCTTACTGTACTACTGTTCTCGGATTGACTGCTACTACTGCAGGTTTGGGAGGAGTATGACGGGTTCTGTCTAAGAAAGGTCTCATCAAGTTCAGCAACGTCAAAACAATTGAGATTTCTCATCTTTTCTTCATCAAATCCTTCTTGAAGTACAGGCGCACTGATAAATGGCCTACATTTTTGTTGATTGTTCCTTTTCTGACTAGAACTTCTTAATCGAAGCCTTTCCATTTTCTTTAATAAACCCTTTCCCCTGGTCTTTGAGAACTTTTGAGTGACCTTTTCATCAGTACCAAAACTGGAGAGCTCATTTGGAGATGGTGGGCCACTCAAAGAGGTGTCTGCAGACGGCAACTTAATTGAGGAACATCTTGAGGAACTTCGACTAGTCTCAAAATCTGTAATGTGCATTTCAGAATTTTTTGGCAAGCTGATACTATCAGTGCCCGCACTGCTGCTACTGTGAACTGATGAAACTTCCTGCTTCTCTTCCAGCTCTGGGAATATATCATCACAGTCAACTGTCTTCAAACATGGGCTACTGGGTAAGCAAAGATTTTCCGAATGGAAAAGTTCTAATGTCTCGACACGAGACCACTGCTTGCTGTGCCTTTGAAAAGTCCATTTGCTACTGATGGCACAAGGATCTTCATCTTCAGAATCATCGCTCTGAAAACAGAAGACAAACATAAGCACTGATTGATTGCAAACACTGATGAACAGATATCACCATCACTGATGGGGCATGAATCTTTGGTGGTGAACTTTTTTTTTGGTATTCAGGCATCAAGTCACAATCAAGTCTGACAGTGAATGGCAAACTTTACTCAAGCTTGTGTTTGAGGAAACTCAAGTAGAATTTGGTTTATGATCAAAATCAAAAAGATCCTGTATTTATATTGTTCGTGAACTTGGACACTTTCAAACAAGAAGGATCATATGCAGTGTCAAGAGGAAAGAAACGGGAGGGGCTAGAATGCCATTTATACAGCATGGCTGTAAAGAATGGTTTGGAAAATGATGGGAGGAAGGAAAGAAGAGAGAAAAAAAAGAGTGCAATAGAGAAAAAGACAGCATACAAGGGAGAGAGGGAGGGAGAAGAAAGCAAGAAAATGAGAAAAAAAAAGTGCACAAGAGAGCGAGCAAGAGAGAAAGGGAGAGAAAAAGAAAGGAAGAGAACAAGTGCAAGAGAGGGTTGGGGTGGACTGGGGTTTGAGAGTTAAAGAGGGAGAGAGAGAAAGAAAAAATGGATAGAACTGAGCAGTGTGTGCCAGAGTGAGGAGTAGTGGCAAATCTCAGCTGCAGGTGGTGAAAAAGGAAGAGGAGTGGTGAATGATAAGAAATTGTGTTAAAGGAATGGACAAAGCAGGCTAGTATGAGGCAAGGTGATGTCATGGAGAAATTTGAAACAAGAATTCTGAAATCAATATGCTGAGACATCAACTACCAGAACAAGGCAGAAGTGAGGACGATGTACAACGTTATAAAGCTGGTGAAATGATTTGTGACTTCTTAGATGAGTTGCGACATTCACAGCGCTGAGGTAAGGAGGCGGCCAATGACAGGGTTGGACCACTTGAATAATGGAAGCATGGCTTTTGGAAATGGGAGGTGAGCATTATAAAATTAGAAGTAAATCAACCATGGTAATGTAACTGGTGCAAATGGATTTAGAGCTCAACCTATATGGAGTACAATATTTCACAAATCCAGACAGGTTGGAATGGATGAGTATCTTCAATAAGCCATGTACAATGAGTATATAGCTAATCACTTCTTAGCTACTACTCCAGTTGAGAGATTAAGGGATTTTCTCAACCATCTTCTGTAGTAATGTACATACATTTTAAACACTTATTTAGTATTAGTTTTACTTAGATCCTTGCAAAAATGTTACATGATTAGTAGATCACAAAAAAATGAATATTTAATCATGCCTTTGCAGAGTTTTCTCAGAACACCTCAAAAAAGGAAGGACAGACTTACCAGAGGGAAATCACTGAAGGTACATTGGTGGTTTCATTAAAAACAAATTGATTTGCAGTTAGGGTGCATTTTGCTTGCAAGTAAATTGTTCTTATTTGGAGATCAGTTATATTGGCAGGCCTAATTTGTCTATGTATTGAAAAGGAACATGTATTACTTTCAACTTACCTGTACATAACTATCATAGAACATAGAACAATACAGCACAGAACAGGACCCTCGGCCCACGATGTTGTGCCGAACATTTGTCCTAGCTTAAAGCACCCATCCATGTACCTATCCAATTGCCGCTTAAAGGTCACCAATGATTCTGACTCCGCCACTCCCACAGGCAGCGCATTCCATGCCCCCACCACTCTCTGGGTAAAGAACCTACCCCTGACATCCCCCCTATACCTTCCACCCTTCATCTTAAACTTACGTCCATTTGTAACACTCTGTTGTACCCGGGGAAAAAGTTTCTGACTGTCTATTCTATCTATTCCTCTGATCATCTTATAAACCTCTATCAAGTAAAATTCACAGCTTCATATGTATTTGGGGAAATTTGTAGGTTTTTTTCTATTGTTTGCAAAAATAAAAGGCCAAATACACAGTGTCAGAGGTGTTAAAATTGAACATAACAGGGTTTTATGCTCCAAAGAATGTTCTTTCTATTTAGGAAGCTGCAGAAAAAGGGTCAGTAATTCTTACTGTGCAATTTAGCAATATTAATTTCTATTACTAAAAACATCTATTTTTGTTACTTTTAATGCAATAATTTGGTGGTAGTTCTTAATATTAGTTCTGAATAAGTGAAAACACATGAATAATTTAACCAAAAAGTTAAGAAAATGAACATGAATAAGAATTTTGTGCAAGGAGAATTTTCTGGCATCCCTACAATTGCACAATTTCACTGATTGGAAATGTTTTAAATGTTCATTCTTGAATTAATCAAGTTTGAATCTTCAAAGTAGAACAATATCAGATTTGTACATTTGCTTACAAGATAAAATACATTTCCTTTCTTTTCCAATCATTCCCCCCCCCCCCCCCCCCCCAAGGCACCCATTCTCTGTTCGCAAGAATAACCTATGAACTTTGGCCAGGTCAATGATGTATTTCTTTTGAAATATAGAAGTATGATGTTATTTCACCTTCAGATCTTTCTTCCTCTGAAAAGTCTGATCCAAATTGGGAACTCAATGGCAAACTATTTCAGCTTACAAATCTATTGATAAATCAATAATACATTCTTGAACCTTCAACAGCCTTACTTTCTCAAACAGACCATGCATATTAAGAAATTGAATCTGTATTTTAAACTCCAATCCAATGGTGAAAAATAAAGTGCCAATAAATTGAACTCACCTTTCTTCTCTCTCTACCAATTTCCAATTTCATCATTGCACATTTGTTCAGTGTTTTCAATCGCCTGGAAGAAATAAGTATCCAAATTAAGAGTGTCACAGACAGAATGTGCTTTTTTTTTTTAAAAAAAAATGTTTGTAATCAAAAAATTGTGCAAGGTGTGCATATTTTTTTGCCAGTGTGATTGTTCCAATCTACTTGTTACCAGCAACAAGTTATATTGAAATTTAAAATAAAGAGGGTATTTATTATGCTACATCTTCTCCAGAGGTTTAAAAAGAATATGGCGTACCCCTCACTTGATTCACACAGACTATCACACACAAAATTAGATAGAGGTAAAAAATAACATTGGAGTTACTTCAGTCTCTTTCTTACAGAAGTTTTTGTTTTGGCTATAGTGAAGCAGTTGATTTTCATTAAACCATGTGGCTTCTTATAGTCAAGCTAGCAGAAGTTTGAATTTCAGGAGAGTTTGAAATTACAGACACCAGTCTAGTTCCCACTGTTAAGGTACAATTTTTTTTTATTATCCTGGGTGCATACCTGTCCTGCACCTGGTTGGATAGCTTTCAATTGGCATTCATCTACACAGCTGCTTTTTCTTGTTTTAAAGCAGAAAATAACATAACTGTTTCACCCATGTGAAATTGAGAATCCTTTTCCAAATAATGTGATATATTAAACCAATAAGCATCTTGTTGTATAGTTTTTCGCACCATGAGAGTTTGAGACAGCCCATGTCAGTGTCTGGATGAGGACCCTACACAATACAATGAATGGTTCATGGGATTCACTTCACTTTCTTCTAACACCTCTCTGGTTCATTACAATATTGCAAAACTATATTGTCTATAGGATTTTTGGTCCATCATTAAACAGCGATGTCTGAACTTCAGAAAAGACTGTAGTTTCTTCAGTTTTCAGATTTAATTAGGTATTAGACCAGCAAGTGTGTGGCTACAGTGTCAAAATTCACATGGCATGCTATTTTAAGAGCTTGTGTGTTAACTTTTTAAAAAAGTTATATAGCATTAAAATTTGTAATCTCCTCATACCTGAACTGAATAGGACAGCCGCCGATAACGTTTAACAACAACTTCTCTCTTTTCCCCGTCCTCTCCCAATCTCCATAGCATTTTGGCACATAAATACACGTCTCAAGAAATTGTAATTAACTAACTTATATTGATCTGCCAAGGTTACTTAGAAACAAAAACAAATGGATGTTGGAAACCTGAAAAGATGGCAAAACGCTGGAGAAGCAGTGGTTCTGGCAGCACCTGCAGGGAGACATGGAGTTAACCTTATAGAGCTGAAATTCTGAAGGAGGGTTGTATTGGACTCAATACGTTAATCCTGCTTTTTTCTCCACAGTTGCTGCCAGAGTCACTAATTTCACCAGCAGTTTTTGTGTTTATGACCATTGGACAAGTTATGGAGTGCATGATGAATGTGGATGAGGAAAGATATTCAGTTCACCCAAATGTAGAAAACCTGACCTATCCCGGCATGTCTCCTTTCGGGATAAACATAAAATTATGACACTCTCACAAGAATCTTGCAACTCAGCAAAACAGAGGAAAATATAGCAGAGTTTATGCAAATCCACACAAAAACAAGGCTGTGCAGATTAATTGTTCAAAATTTGAATTATTGACAACCACAGGCAAGCTGCTGGAAGACTGGAGGGCGGATAATGTTGTGCTATTATTTACAAAAGGCTGCAAGGAAAAGCCAGGAAATTATAGATCAGTGAATCTGACATCACTGGTGGGTAAGCTGTTGGACAGAATTCTGAGAGAAAGGATTTATGTTCATTCGGAACGGCAAAGACTGATTAGGGATATTCAGCATGGCTTTGACGTTGTCTAGATGGACTTCAACAAGGCCTTCGACAAGGTTTTGCACAGTAATTAGATAGTAAGATTAGATCTCATGGGCTAGCTCACCCTAGATACAAATGGATATAAAATTGGCTTGATGCTGGGAGACAGAGGGTGGTGGAAGAGGGCTGTTGTTCAGACTGGAGGCATGTGACCCAAGGATTAGTGCTGGGTCCACTGTTGTTTGTCATTTATATTTTTAGATTTAGATTAGATTCCTTACAGTGTGGAAACAGGCCCTTCGGCCCAACAAATCCACACCGACCCTCCGAAGAGTAACCCACCCAGACCCATTTCCCTCTGACTAATGCACCTAGCACTATGGGCAATTTAGCATGGCCAATTCACCTGACCTGCATATCTTTGGACTGTGGGAGGAAACCGGAGCACCCGGAGGAAATCCACGCTGACACGGGGAGAATGTGTAAATTCCACACAACCCAAGGCTGGAATTGAACCTGGGACCCTGGTGCTGTGAGGCAGCAGTGCTAACCGGATGAGAATATAGGAGGTTTGCTTAGTAATTTTGCAGATGACACCAAAATTGGTAGTATAATGGACAGTGAAGGTTATCTAAGAGTATGAGATCTTGATCAGCTAGCCCAATGGGCTGAGGAGTGGCAGCTGGAATTTAATTTTGATAAATGCAAGATGTTACATTTTGGTAAGACAAACCAGGACAGGACTTATACAGTTAGTGGTAGGGTCCTGGAGTGTTGTTGAACAAAGAAACCCAAGGGTGCAGGTACATTGCTCCTGGAAAGTGGAGTCATACGTAGACAGGGTGGTAAAGGCAGCACGTGGCACGTTTACCTTCATTGGTCAGTGCATTGAGTGTAGAAGTTGGGACATCATATTGCAGCTGTACAAGACAGTGGTGAGGCTACATTTGCAGTACTGTATACAATTCTGGTTGCCCTGCTCCAGGAAGGATGTTATTAAACTGGAAAGCTGTAGAAAAGATTTACAAGGATGCTACCGAGACTGGAGGGTTTGAGGCTGGATAGCTTAGGCTTTTTTTGTTGGAACATAAGAGACCGAGGGGTGACATTATGGAGGTTTATAAAAATTAATGACATAAACAAGGTGAATAGCCAAGGTCTTTTCCCAAAAAGGTAGGGGAGTCCAAAAAATGAAGGTATAGGTTTAAGCTGAGGAGAAGAGGTTTAAACGGGGCCTGAGGTGCAACTTTTTTTTCCACACAGAGGGCACGGAATACATGGAACAACCTGCCACAGGAGGTGGTAAGTGCAGATACAGTTACAACATTTGAGCGAGATTTGGATAGGTACATGAATAAGAAAGGTTTACATGGAAATGGGCTAAATGCAGGCAAACTGAGACTAGGCAAATGAATGAGGCCAGGAATGAGCATGTTAGATGGATTAATCACGGGGAAAGCAAGGTTACAACAATAGGGTGGGTCTGGGTGGCATGCTCTGAGGCTCAGTGTGGACTCAAATGGGCCAAATGGCCTGTTTCCACACTGTAGTGATTCTATGACATAACAGTTATAGATTTCTTTGCTCAACAGTACTTTTCCAGAATGTGATGCACCACAACACTATTTTTATCATCGTGCTTAGAATCAACCTTTAATTTATGCTAACCACAAAACCCTGTAATTTCCTTCAATTAACTAGAATTACATCTCAGTTCTTCGTGAATATCTCTGGTGTAAATTCTGGGTGACGTTTAGGATCCCAGGTTCTAGACATTACATAATAATAGGTTTTAACAACTGCTGCCCAGAAAACTGCAAGCTGAAACAGACAACCCATGCATTAATAACTAGGACAAAGAGTTCAGGTTGTTTTGCAGCATAAAAAAAAAAAGTAGTAGCTATTCCCAAAACACTACTCTCAACTATTTCAGTAAGATCAACGGAGATGGCCAGTGGTAGTTTTTAGATTGGTGTCTTCTGTTATACTAGTGTTTTGCTGTGACTTCAAGTATTACATTTGACACCCATAAGCCTTCTATTGACTACAAGAAATCTAAAAGAAGCTGAGGAAATAGTTAGTATTTTTATATAACAAAATTACTGAGCTGCACACTTTACTGCTGTTAAGACCATAAGAAATAAAGAACTGGAGTAGGCCATTTGGCCCCTCGAGCCTGCACTGCCATTCAATAGGATCATGGTTGATCTGACATTCCTCACGTCCTATTCAGTGTTTTCCCAGTAACCCTCATTTCCCTGAATGATCAGAATCTAGCTTTAAACTTCATGCTTTGTAAGGGTTAAAGGTTTTATTGAAGGACAATGCAATAACTGCCAAGTGTTTAAAGAACACAACATTATGTATAATCAATTCAGTTCTTCACAGTAGTTAGGGCCACATGGATTGGATAGGGTTCCTAGACTTCCTCAAATATGACCATGCACTACAGGTCTAAATTTAAGCTCTGTAGCTGGTCACACAAAGATTGCTTTCTTTTTGAAAAAAAAAGTAGAATTCAGGCCAAGGTTCAATTAAGTAGATTAACCAAACTAGTACATCGATAATACAAAGTTGATTTTGTAAGCATGCAGTCCTCCTGACAGATGGTTTACCTGAATGAGGAGGTTAGCGTTAAAGCACTGGAATCAGCACTGACTTTGGGGGGGAAAAAAAGCTGCCTAATACCACCCAGTGATTTCTGGACAGTGTTTTTTTCCCCCTTTACTGATGCAGTTTAAATATGGAGTGAAAGCAAGGAGAATGTCATTTTCAGTGAATTTACAAGTGAAAGCTTATAGCTTTGCTGTCATTAGCACCACAAACTCCAGGCAAACACATTCAGAGAACTTGTGTTATGTACTCTACATTTATTATAGATATATTTACATAGAATGGCAAAAACATTCATTTATGACTTGTGAAATGGAAGGTTTGTAGAATCCAGATTTACGGCACAGCATGAATGGATACAAGTACAATGCATTAGTCTATGCCTGCAGTGACTTTCAATCTCCGTCTCAGAAGAATATCTCCTGAGAACACTTAATTTTGGACTTAAATGCAAGGGGTATGAAGTAGTAGTTTGCAGAATACACAAAAACAAATGAGGTGGTAAGTAGTGAGGAGCAAGGTTGAAACTGCAGGAAAAACCAGAGTGGTCAGCAAGAGCAGTAGCAAATAGAATTCAACCCAGAAATAAAAAGTGTGGTAATGCAGTTGGGGGGAGGCGAACAAGGCTTGATGAAACTCCTGAAAATGGAGTGCCTAGGGCACTACTGCAGGTGTTCCTCCAAAGTCAAGTCTTGAGACTGGGATAACTGACCCCCAACAGCCACAAACACCTCCCTTTGAGCAAGATAGGACTCCAACCAATTGAGATGTTCACATTCTCCATCCCGCTGACTAGTTTGGATAGGCCTCCTTGATGTAACACTCATCACTAGATGTTAAGTTACTCTCATCTCTTGAATGTAACAAACTTAAATTGCATATCTTGAAATAATTTTTTCATAAGCTTGCCCAGTCTGCATGTAGAACAGTGAAAACACATCCTCCCAATGCCCAAATCCATACCCCTCTATTGGAGAAAAATCAATAATTCCTAAATGGGCAAGCCTGGATCACTCCCTGCATGTGTGTAGGGAGAAAGGAAATTAACCTCAAAGTAGCCCACTTTTATTAAGCTCATTGCCATGCTCCATATTGACTTGTTGCACAAGTATAATGGCTTTGTCTACACAGAATTACATTTCTAGAACAAGATCCTACCTGCACAAAGACTCTGTGGCATCCTGGTCTAAAAACTCATGATCATTTTTCACAACTTCAATATCAATAGGAAACAGGGAGGCTGTGAAGAATGAAATGGGAGTGGTTAAATTCTGTGAAGTTCTCATATCAAAGAAACGTTATGATAAATCACTTAGAGGCTTTGAAGCCACAATTTGCTCCGGAGGAGTTTTGGCATATAGTCATGAGTCTATAATGGATAGTGATCAGAATAAGGAAATGCTCAACGAAACTTGTAATTTCATTTTAGGTTACTTTATTCTCCATGTGTACTCAAACCTTTAGACAGTAGAGTGAGAAATAATAGTGCTGAGATAGCATAACAAATTTGCTTTTGCAAGTTTATTTTAGCCATTTAGGGCTGATATTACAGTAACAGGACTACTCTGAATTTAGTAGATTTTGGTGTCAGTTGTAGCACTCAACAGAACAGCACAGAACAGGCCCTTTGGCCCTCAATGTTACGCCGACCTGTGAGCTAATTTAAGCCCATCCCCCTACACTATCCCAAAATCATCCATGTGCTTATCCAAGGATTGTTTAAATCTCCCTAACGTGGCTGAATGAACTACGTTGTATTCCACACCTTTACCACTGAGTAAAGAACCTGCCTCTGACATTTGTCTTAAATCGATCACCCTCAATTTGTAACTATGTCCCTTCGTACAAGCTGACGTTATCTTAGGGAAAAAAAGACTTTCACTGTCTACACTATCTAATCCTCCGATCATCTTGTATGTCTTTATCAAATCCCCTCTTGGCCGCCTTCTCTCTAATGAGAACAGACTTCAGTCTCTCAGCCTTTCCTCAAAAGACCTTCCCTCCAGACCAGGCAAATCTCCTCTGCACCTTTTCCAATGCTTTCACAGCCTTCCTGTAACAAAGCGACCAGAACTATACACAATATTCCAAGTGCAGCTGCACTAGCATTTTGAATAGTTGCAGCATGACATTACAGCTCCAGAACTCAATCCCTCTACCAATAAAACCTAACACACCATATGCCGCCTTAACAGCACTATCCACCTGGGTGCCAACTTTCAGGGATCTATATGGATTCCAAGATCCCGCTGCACATCCACGCTACCAAGAATCTTTCCATTGACCCGGTATTCTGCCTTCCCTGTTATTCTTCCCAAAGAGAAACACCTCACATTTATCTCCATTTGCCACTTCTCAGCCCAATTCTGCATTTTGTCAACATCCCCCGCAACCCGCAACATTCTTCCACACTGTCCACCACTCCGACTTTAGTGTCATCTGTAAACTTACTAACCCATCCACCTATGCCTGCCTCTAAGCCATTTATTAAAATGACAAACAGCAGTGGTCCCAAAACAGATCCTTGTGTGAACTGAAACATGAAAGGAGGAAAATGGTCACAACCCAAGACATGGAGATCCCAGAACCTATTGACAATTATGTAAAAGAATAGGAAACTTAAAAATCAAATAGTTTACCTTCAAATAGTTGGGAGTACTGTGGAAATCCAGCAGCTTTCAACCAGTCACAAGCATCCTTTGCTTCAATTTCTGAGGAAGAGAGGAGAGATAGGAAATCAACATTTATTGCATATAGTCCAGCAATAAATTATGGCAGTGCACACTGAAAATAAAAAAATATAAAATTCCAATCCAGTCATTAGGTGTGCAAGTTGTTTTGTTTTATGACTAAAACAGAAATGCACACATTTCCAAACAGAACACAGCTTGGCAAAGGTGGATCAAGATGACTTATTTTGAATTTCAAAGCATGTTATTATAATAGAACACATACAGCAAAAGCATGAATTGTGCAGCCCAAGCATTTCTGTACATTAATGTCCAAAGCCATTTAATCTTTGTGAATGGTGGGAATGCAGAGTTTCAGTGTCAACCTGGGTATCCCAATTAAGTCCCGTTTTAACAAAAACAACTGCTCGGAGACTAATTACTAACTGGATCTGAAAGCAATATCAAAATTTGGGCTTCCTGGTCTGCCTCAACTTTGAATATCAAGCAATTGTTTGTCCCTGTGTACTTCTACTTTGTAAAAAAAAGAGAATGCAGTTTCTGTATTTCGTCATTTCTACTGAATGCTGCTTAACTGTAGGAAGTATAAACATTGCTAAAAAGAGACAAAGTCAAAGTTTTTCCATCTTGTATTCATAAA
Source organism: Chiloscyllium plagiosum (assembly GCF_037043375.1). Lineage (NCBI taxonomy): Eukaryota > Metazoa > Chordata > Chondrichthyes > Orectolobiformes > Hemiscylliidae > Chiloscyllium > Chiloscyllium plagiosum. Next base: position 25,431,967 of record NW_028270154.1, read on the forward strand.
GACAGACATGCAAGAAACCAAAAACTTAGAAAGAGAGCAGAAATTTATACAGTATGAGAAGAGGGTGCTGATTGGTTAACAGCTCCTCTGCTCCTCCATGTTGGAATCAGTCATCTCAGTTATGAGAAAAAATCCTCCTGCTCCTCAGATGCTGCCTGAACTGCTGTGCTTTTCCAGCACCACTCTAATCTAGAATCTGGAAAAAATACTCTGACCAGGCAGGTGGACTCTGATTGGACACGAGTTCTGTCATGGGGACATGGAACTGTGATTGACCATTTCCATAATCCTTTTGTCAATTAAAAATATGGATATACTTACTTTGCTTACAGTCCTGTACTGGATTCTTTTGGACATCTAATATTGGATACAGGATCCTGAGGGTTTCAAGCAGACAGTATGCTGATTGTGCTCAGTCAACTAATGCATACAAAGCTCAAAATACCATCTCCACATTAGATGTGATCCTGCTATTGGACCAGGTTTACGAAATCATCCTGACTGCGTTAAGAATTACACCACAAACCATTATAAGCTCACGAGTTAGGCTCACAATGTGATGAATTTGTGCATGGCAGAGCCACCTATCAACATACATTACCTTGTTCTGTGTGGGCACAAGTAATTCAGCCATGTGTTGCTGATTCTTCAATGGAGGATAGAGCCATGGAGACTGCCAACACCTGCTGCATCTTCCATGACAACATGAGACCAATTAATCTGAACGCTGTTGAGGACAGTACTTATTAATGATCCCCAATACCCTTGAAAAGGCTTTTTCATAGCCATGCCTGATGCTGCTATCATGATGCACTATATTCCTCAACCAATAAGTCACTTTCTGGAACCTCTGGCATGCTGTAGGTATAGGCGCAGTGCTATTAGGGCAAGAGGTCTAGGATTTTGACACAGTAATGAAGCAAAGGCAACATTGCTCCAGGTCCAGATAGTATGCGGCTTAGAAAAACCCGCAGGTCCTTTTGTTTATATCACATGCTGGCCTTATTTTTCCAGGCTAAATTTGGTTAAAAGTGCCTTTGTCTGGTCTTCTTCACTTATATTGTACTTTGACATCAGAGGATGGGAATGCTTATATAACCTCTTCCTTACCTTATTTTGCAACTGACACCATCATTCACAGCTGAATGAGACAGTACTATCCAGATTTAATGCAGTAGGTCCACTGCCTGCTTCGCACAATTTATAGCACACGGATTGTATTATTTAAAAAGAATGTTGTCCAGTGCTGTAGCTTCACCAGACTGGCTTTTATTTTTAAAAAGGCTATGCCTTACACTGCTCCTATCATGATCTCCTATACTCCTCTACCAAGGCGGGTCCCCTGACTCAAATGGTAAATGACAAAAGGAGGAGATGTGGGCTCTGGAGGTTACAGATGATGATGAATACAATATTGCTGATGATGGTCCCTAGCCCTCATTGATGTTCAGTTTAAGGTGATACATCTATTCTGAATATTGCCATACAGGTTAGACTGTGCAGTGGGCATTTGTAGTATTACTATTATGGACAGATGCATCTACAAATGTTGATTGGCAAGGATAAAATCAATTTTTCCACACACCCCCCCCCCCCCTCACCACCTGTTGCCCAGGAGGAGATAGGTCCTTGAAGACTTGGCTGGTATCCATGCTACTGGAGCCACTGTTAGCGATTGTTTATGAAACTGCTGACTGGTTCTCTTGTTCTGCACCCTTACTGTCCCCAATGGCTCTTCCAAGTGGCATTCAATATGCAGGAGCAGTAATTAAATCAATCAGTTAAGGGAGGGCTGTAACTGACAGTCAAAGAGGCTTCACAATGGCAAACAACACCTCCATTTCCTCAGCATGTTTTGTTTTACCAATTTTCTGTTATTTAAGATCTTGCGATTGAAGCTGTAATGCTTTAAACAGTATAGCAAGACAATCTACTTCAATCCTATTAGGGACATATCCACATACAAATTAAATCAGCAGACTTTAAACCAGCCTTTTTAAATCGTACACATTATTTATTACAAGTCCTTTTCTTCCCCACTTGTGGAGAAAGGGAAATACACCAATCATTCTTTATATAGGTACTGAACGGGTGCGAAAGGAGTCAGTCAGTCATAAGATCAGATCACAAAGTTGAAGCCTGGACCTACAGAGCTCCAGGTAAGATTGGTAAAACAAACAAGGGCAAGACCTATACAATTAAATGTAGGGTGTTGGGTAGTGTTGTAGATCAGAGACACCTCAGGCTTCAGGTACAAGATTCTTTGAAGAATGTGTCACATATAGGCAGGGCAGTTAAAACATTTAGCACACTTGCCTTCATTGCTCAGACCTTTGAGTATAGGGGTTGGGACATCATGTGGAGGTTGTACAGTATACTTGTGACACCTCTTCTGGAGTACTGTGTCCAGTTCTAGTTGCCCTGTTTTATAGGAAGTATATGAAGTTGGAGAGCATTTAGAAAAGATTTAGCAGGCTGTTGCTGGGAACAGAGGGTTTGAGTTATAAGGAGAGGCTGGATAGGCTGGGATATTTTTCACTGGAGTGTAGGAAGTTGAGGGCTGACCTTATAGAGGTTTGTAAAATAAGGTGAATGGCAGGTGGCTTTTCCCTAGGCTGGGGGATTTCAAGACCAGAGGCATATCTCTCAGGTGAGAGGAAAAAGACTTAAAAGACTCTTTCTGGGTTAACAACAGAGTGTTTCATGTGTGGAATGAACCTTCTGATGAAATGGTGGATGCAGATGCGGTTACAGCATTTAAAAGACACTTTGATAAGTACATGAATGACAAATGTTTGGAGGGATATAGACCAGGAGCAGGCAGGTGGGACTAATTTAATTTGGGATTATGGAAGCCAGTTTCTGTTCACTCACATTACCACCCATACAATTTTACAGAAAAATATAATGACTAGCTTTAAAGTTAAAACCTAGTGTTACTTTTCTTGCCTATGATGAATATTTCACTGTTTATATATAGACTCAGTCACAAACAAATTTTCAGGAAAGTATCATTGTTATGCAAACTTTACTTCTCCCACCCCTCCTCCACCCCCCTTCGAGTGTCAGAGTGCTGCGTTGAATAATTCTAAGTCTTTCCTGTGCCCAGAAAACCAAAAAAAAACTAATGGATAGCAAATGAGTTAAACTGGTGAATATATTTTGTGAAGTTTATGGAGATGTGGCAGGTGTTTTCTAGTCACATGAACTTGCCTGTCACCTACCAGCTGAATGTAGCTCTGCAGTAGCTGGTGGCATTGCCAATCACCTGTTACTTTGGACCTTACTAGTCATCGGTCATTAGAATATAAGAGGTCACATGGACACACATATTGAACAAGAAAAAAACTAGATGGCATCAATTTCTGCAATCTTTCAGTGGAAGCAAAATTCTCTAATGATGAAAAGGGTTTTCCCCAACAAAAAACAAAATTATTTACAAGAATAATAGAATAGGATATAAAGTAAAGACACAATTAAGAAAGTAAAATACTTCATAATTGGCTTAAAATAAAAGTTACTTCAATTGCATAACTAAACTTAAACCTACTTAAATACAGTCTTCAAAGAAAGAAGGGTTCTACTGAAAATCAAATAGGGACTTTGACGAGTAATCACACAGCACTACATTTTACAGAGAAGAAAGCTTCTGAGTTCAAAACATTGCCCATGTTAAATGGCAAAATGCAATTCTGACAACGATAAAGTGCTTTGATTACACTTTGTGTTTATAACGCTGTGAATGGCAGGGAGAAAGGAGTCAAATATCCCATGTTTGATCATTGCTCAGCAATCCTATCATAAGTGGACACCAAATAATAGATTTGAACGCCACTCTAATAGCAATTAAATAAATCATTAACACCTTACCAGCCACATGAGTGCTCTGGGAAGAATAATGCAAAATGGATTTGGACCAAAGAAACTCAATTCCAGTTCATAGACAGGAATTAGATGGTACCCCATTTGTTGCCTACCCAAAAAGTTTTATTTGGAAAACTTCTCACCTTCGGTCAAATTGGTAGCGGTTTCTAAAACATCTCCAAATAATTAGCAAGAAACACTGAGAACAGAACAAACTGCTTAGTCTTATAGAACCTGGAATTTTTCAAAGAAAAAGTCAGGTGGGTTCATCAACAAACAGACAATGGTGGAAAATGGTCCACTGGATCCTCCTAACGCAATACATACTTGTCACTGCATGGGGCAGAACCCTAAAGTACTTTAGGCATTTTGGAATGATACTTAAAAAAAAAAAATGTACTTTTTAAAAAAAGGGTTGAAGCAACCAAAAGTGACTGACGTAGACCGCTTGGCCGCCTGGAAGGAGAAACCATCACAGAATGTCACACCTACAGCTGAGAAGGAGAAGTAAAACTACAGCCCTGTAAAGTAAGGGTGGAGGAAAGTAGGGTGGGGAAAGAGGCAAGTCAAGCAGACTGGGCTATGATCTTTTGTGGCTAATAAAGAGATGTTGATAACCTGCTCATAGAATCCCTACAGTGTGGAAACAGGCCCTCCAGCCCAACAAGTCCACACTGACCCTCCAAAGACTAACCCACCCAGACTCATTCCCCGACATTTACCCATGACTAATGCATCTAACCTACACATCTCTGAACACTATGGGCAATTTCACATGGCCAATTCACCGGACCTGCACATGTTTGGAATGTAGGAGGGAACTGGAGCAGCTGGAGGAAACCCACGCTGACCCAGGGAGAATGTGCGAACTCCACACAGACAGTCACCCAAGGCTGGAATCAAACCTGGGTCCCTGGCACAATGATGCAACAGTGCTAACCACTAAGCCACCATGCCACCTCTTGAATAGTACATTGCAAACTGCAAATACATTATATATTCTTCAAAACGAAACATCTCTCACTAAGTGTCAGAAGTTAGCTAGCAACAGCCAGGGAACAAGACGAGAACAAAAAGGACATACTCATCCTGAATACTGGAATTCAATTATGGTCAAAAAGGAATTAGAACTGCAGAATCTCAACTAAATCAGCAAAACAGAGGATCGTGAAACTGACTGTTTTACAACCAATGTCTATGTTACCAGTAATCCCAACTGCAACTGAGTCAACTTAGACTCATCCATGTGTGTTTTGGTTTAATTTATCTTCTTGTACTCTTCTCTTATTTCTAAGAATAAATTTTGTTAATTCAAGTAAGCCTGGCTAAACTGGCTCCTTTTTAAAAGGAGAAGCTCATTTGGGCCCATGAAGATGATATCCATAAATGGAAGGGATCCTTTCTAAAGTAAAGTAATCATTTGCAACCAAAGAGGTAGATAAGTTTTTTTTTTAAAAAAAAAGGAACCAAATAATCCCTCCTCACTCAGGGATCAATGGTTTGCTTACCTTATCTAAAACCATAAAGAATTGGGGAACCTTGCTTGGGGTCCTATCATAACACACAATGGGGTGGTCAAAAAGCTGTATTTTGCATGGCCCAAAAATTCATAAGTTTAAAAATAACACTGAAAAACGACTCCCATGTTAAATGTTGAGCTATCATTACATTGTTAGTACTGCACAGCTGAAAACAATGCTGTGACTTCAAGTACTGCACTGCTAAATATTCCTAAATTCTTTAAAACTCAAAAGAAAACCTGAAATTAGGATTTAAAATTATGGAATTTAGAGGTCTAAATACAGAGCAATTAAGCTCATTTTGGCAAATACAAAGGAGCAGGAAGTCCAGCCCTTTGAGCCCCGGTTCAATTTAGTCTAATGGATGCTTTTGGCTTAATGTTTGTTGGACAATCTGTCTCCTCCCAAAAGTAATCAGGAAACCTGGCAGCCTTTGAAAACTTGGCAGTGCTGACGTTGGCTCCATCTATGATACATGTAGATCCAAATCATTCTTATCTAGTATCTACTGGAGTCTTGGATTGCTTGATTAAGCATAACCGTCTCCAGAACACAGTAGCTTACCACACGCAGACGCACGTACACACCAGCTGCCAGTGTTCTCAAGCACAATGCTTTCCCTGTATTGGCCAGGGATTTTTTACATTCTTGCAGCAGATTCCTTTGACATACATTCTATATAGTACAGTGTAAGTAGTGTGCTCTGGAACACATCAGGACACACCACCCGTGTGCTTTGCCTTTGGGGCAGATTTGAATTAGTCATACCCAAAGTCATGCCCTAATTTCCGCTCGAACTATATTTTGAATTACTCATCATCATCCATTGCACACCAGGACCCATTTTGATATCCCTCACTCACACTAACATCTTCAATAGAAAATTTAACTGAGCATCTATTTTCCTTTACTTTAAATCTCCAATAGTCCAAGTGGATGATATTTTCAGATCCTAAAGTCCGGTTTTCAACTCTTGACAAAACCTAAAAACAGAACGGATTCAAGACGGTTGGAAAGTGAAAGCCTCAAGAAGTGCAAACATCTTAATGACACAGATTGTGAGGTAAAAGAACAATGGAATTGGCTCAATTTAGAGAAGGCAGGAATTCCTCTTTGGTTCCAGTTCACGCAGTTGTGGTTCAAGAGATGTTTCCTCAACAATCAGCATTTATTTTTATTCTTTTTTGTGGTACGAAGGTATCATTGCTAAGGTGAGCATTTGATGCCCGTTCCGAATTGCCCTGGAACAGAGTCAAACTCGGCCATTACAGAGGGAAGTGAAGAGTTGGCAACATTGCTGTGTACCTGCAGTTTCATGTAGGCCACGCCAGGTAAGAACAACACATTAGCAAACGGTGTTGGGGAAAACGGTGTCAATGAGATGCACCTGAACAAATTATCATGAGACTTCAGATTCTTCACCAACCAGTTGCCAAAATTTGCACAATCCTCTGTGGATTCTAGAAGGAAAATACAAGGCAGGCATGCAAATGCCTTGATGATCTCAATCTTTAAAAAGAAAATCAACATATGTGTCACTCTTCAGAAACTGTGGTGTGTGAGTCAGCCACTGTCAGAATTCTCCATCCAGCACCACCCCATTCCAAATCTCAAAGACCAAAGCATCATTCCAAAGGCAGCGGACACATTGCCATTTAAGGAGGTTGCACGATTCCTCATGGGTTGTTGGGAGGCAGGACAGGGTTTCACCAATAGAATATGCTGTTCTTTCCAAGATCATTCTGACCACAACGTATACCAATTTCTAATCGGCGGTGTGAAACCATTCTGGCCAAATGTATTTCCAAATTTTAAAAATTTAGTTTTAAACAAGAGATATATATGCAATGGTAATTAACAATACACTAGATTCACAACTACTTTTGAAATGAGCCTTTAGTGTGTTTAACAAGATGACATCATATAAAAAAAATGTAAGAACATGGACAGCTTTAAGGGAAAGACTCAGCTAGGCCCTGGGAAACCGAAGGCACAGCCGCCAATGATGCGGTGACGACAATTAGAGACCCATAAAATGCCCAGAATTCAAGAAGGGTAGAGCTGGAGGAGATTACAGAGGCACATGGAGGAGGTCGAAATCAGATATAGAGTTTTAAATTCAAAACATTGCTGAACCAGCAATTGCAGTAGGTCAGGGATGCAAAAGTGATGGTGAATTGGAGGTTATGCAAGTTAGGATGAAAACAGCAAAATTTCAAATGAGCTCAACATCATAAAAAAAGGTTCATAGTAGGAAGCAGAGCCAGGTATTAATTGTAGAGAAAAATATTAAGTATGAAAGTCTGAACATTTGTGCCAGTGCTTCCCAAATTTATTCCCACTGGGATCTCAACATGTTGCTGGAGATGAGCTCCCTTGAGAGAGTTGAGGTAGGGAGTTGCGTGAAGAGGGGAAAAAGATCTGAGGGGGTGTAGGTTGGCAAGTGTGTTCAGTTTAGACTCTGAACTAAAGAAAATTTACTTTTTTGCATTGTTTACATATCTACCTCTCCACAGGGCTTTTCAACATAGCATTCAAACCTCCATATTTAATCAATTAGGATACACCCACTTTAAAGACAATCTTGGCGATTTAGAAAGGACCACATAGCTTTTCGCACTATTAAAGCTCCACAGCAGTCCTTGCTGCCTGGGAGCTTGTAATGCCAAAATTAGCGCTCAATCTCTACTCTATTTGGAAAGCCATGTTTTATGACCTCTAAGGATGAAGTATCTTGGAACGTATCCCCCTTGGATTTGAATTAAATAAGCTTTCCCACCCAGTTAGAGACAGGCGCCACGCAGACCTGGTACAATAGAAAGTGTCAAAAGACTTGAGGAAACAATGTGTAAACTCCAAGCTTAGAATTACATAATTTCCATTTCCCAAACTATTCAGCCACATGGCATTATACAGTAAAAAAAAGTGCCATTTACAATATGTACAATGATTGCATTGTGGTGTAACATTATGTTCACAGAGAGCCAGCATAACTCAGCTCAATTGAAAAATTCAGAGTTAATGGAGCAGTCCCCTAACTGTGCTGTTCTTAAAATTACATTCAATTATTTTCAAAACTTAAACTTTTGAAGTAATTCCTGAATTTATTATTGTCAATGCTGGAGTTTAATTTTTTAACAATGCTAAAGAGATTTCCTTACGACAAGGCTAGTTCAATAAGAATAATTTTTTAATGTTGTGATGCTTGAGAGAGATTTTCTGCATTCTCATTTTTAAGAATGAAACCTCTGCCCAATGACTGCGCTGTTAAGCAATTTAATTCCTGGTCCACTTAAGCTCTGGACCCTAATTATTTCCCCAAGGTTATGACATTACTACATGCACAGTGTAATCAATTGGGCATCAAAGTTCACAGAGCTATACATCAAACTATGACTTTGTTTTCACTAGATAACATTTATTCTTAACAGCTTTGAAAAATCATTTGCCAAAAAAAGAGGGAATTTATCCAGGCAAATTACTTTCAGGCTTTGACCAATTTATTTTAGAAAAGAAGCAAAAAAAAAAAAGGCACTTACTTAGTTCTCTCACTGAATCTGAAGAAGGGTAATACAGTCCCTTTTCATTAGATCAAAACCTTACTGAAATAAAGATTCACCATGAATGTTCCAGTGCATACAATACTGCCCATTACTCAAAATGTTACTCAACCTGGGAAAGATATATTTTCTCAGTATGTATGTGACAATAATGTAATGTCATTTAGTCACTTAGAATCCAAAATTCGCCAATAGTCATGTGACAAATGAACCTTGAAGAGATGAGGTCTTAAGTTTGGGAAATGTTCAGACCCCATGCCTGGTCCGTTGTAAGTGAGCTGATTTCAACTAGAAAACAAACTTACCATGGTGCTCAATTTAGAGAAGGCATAAATCAGCAAGGATTTCTGCTTTCCAACATTGGGTACCATGTAAAAGGTGTATCACTATGGATATCAAGAGGAGGAGAATGGAATTGGTCTATAAATGAACAAATACTGGTAGTGCCTGAAATAGTATCTTAGCAGGAAAATAGACATGAAAACTGGAAAAGCAAGTTATGGAGATCTCCCAAGACCACACGAAAGAGACAAAAGATTGATCTTCTCTTGGCTAATGATGGTGGCGATCTCCCTCAACAGAATATTTCTTGCATAACTCACATTTTTTTAAGTCACCATGAATCACCCCTTGGAGAAACCAATAATCCTACATCTTTCTCTGCAATAGCATCAATTTAGAAATTAAGTTTACAACAAAAACCAGGACAGCAGAACGCCTACACCATTTCTATAGATTTGGAGAAGTAGTGTTGGACTGGGGTGATCAAAGTTAAAAATCACAACACCAGGTTATAGTCCAACAGATGTATTTGGAAGCACTAACTTTACTAGCACTGCTCCTTCCAACCACCTGATAAAGGAGCAGCGCTGTTAAAGATAGTGCTTCCAAATAAACCGGTTGGACTATAACCCAGGTGTTGAGATTTTTAACTTTGCCCATTTCTATAGACATATAGCTCATTATTTAATAAAGCATATTGTTGATAGCTCAGCTCAAACACTTCTAAACAGCAGCTCTTTTTACACTGTTTATCTCAACTTCACTAGTACAAAATCAAAAACCTAATACTTTCCATTGCTTGATAAACACAGTCGCTTTCCCAAATACAGACAGATCGTAATAAATATTTAACCATTTCAAAAGTGGCATATTTTCAAAATCACAGTAATGTTTATCAGCTTAGTAAATATGTCGTATAAGTTTCAGTCTGAATGGAAGGGAAGATGTGAGCATCTTTGGTCTTCAGTCCATGCCTCATAAAGGGAATGGATTCCACTGCCGATCATCCCCTCCTCATTCATCTAAACTATTAACAGGCAAAGCAATAACCCCTCAGATTTGGAAAAACATTAAAAATTAAAAAGATTTTGGTAACTAACTATAAAATGCATTATACATGCTTGAAAAACTAAAGATTTTTCAAAATTTTTCATATTTATTTGTTCCTTTATTAAAAACTACTCAAGCTGGTGAGAAGTTAATAAAACTAGATACCTTAAAATCAGAAATTTAGCTTATTTTAATGAATTAACTAATTTGTTCTACCAGCAGTTCAGTGAAAGTCAAACAAATTACATTTCAAGACCAGGAATCTCATAACATTATAATACTTATAGATTCGTTCAATAAAACTAGATAATCAATATTCAGTAGTTACTCACGTTTTACAATCATCTTACTAAGAGGGTTCACAGCATTTAGTCTTGCAGAGATACCAACTTGCTCAACAATTAAACAGAGATCTTATGTAGCACAGATGTCAAATGTTGATTTCTTTGTAGCTCGGAGCCACGTTGAAGTTTTAAAATTCAAACGTCTTGCTTAAGTGATCTTACTTCCTTTCAACAAAAGTAAAAGTTACTTTTGCTTTACACAACCCAATTCCTTGCAAAGACATTACTTTGCAACACACTCCTGCAAATTCCCTGCACAGCTGGTGTATGTATCACTTCAAGCTCCAGCATTGGTATGAGCACTTACTGGAATTTTCCATTCACAAACTAGGGGTAACGAGCTGTCAAATGTAAGCGGGTATTCTCAGACTTCTTACACCATTTCAAAGTTAAAGTAAACCACATCCAATTCCTAGCTGAAGTCTAGAGAACCCTTCCCCTTTATTTCAGAGAGACTGTGTGTGGCATTGAAAGAAACATAGAAACAGCATTTCCGTTCCTGTGTCGCCCTATTCTACAGTGGAACACTCCAGGAGAAATGAGTTATTGCCTGCAGAGTGGAAGGGAACAGTCATCCAGATGACCAGCACTGAAAGAGACTTTACCTCCAGGGCGAATGGATTGCATTCAGGCACAGTTCAAATGGTTGCACTTAACTGAAGAATCTCCTTCATAAGAAGAGAATGTGTCACAGTATTGTGAATCCAAGTAATGTTAAAAATCTGCACTTTAATAGATTCACCAATATTTGCCCTCCAGAAAATATTCTTGCTCTACAAGACTTAGAAATCAATCACATGTCAAAATTCAGATCAGACAAATGATTATTTAAACAAATTATTTAGAAGAATGAAACTTATAGGAATGAGCTGCCAGAGGATGTAGTGGAGGCTAGTACATTTGCAACATTTAAGAAGCATTTGGATGGGTATATGAATAGGAAGGGTTTGGAGGGACATGGGCCGAGTGCTGGCAGGTGGGACTAGATTGGGTTGGGATATCTGGTCGGCAAGGACGGGTTGGACCGAAGGATCTGTTTCCATGCTGTACATCTCTATGACTCTATATGAGAAAAAGGCTCCAGGAGTGAGATTTAATAAGCTGGATACATTTAATGTTGGTACCAGTGTACTCACATAATTGAAAAAAAAGTACTCTAGCTGCTATGAAAGCTGCTTGGGTGGAATCCACTGCTCTTGGCCAGAGGTCAGCTAGGAAGCTGGAAGGGCATTTTAAATGAGGCAGGATGGTTTCATACCTGAATACCACAGCATCTCCTCCTCCACCAGAATTAAGATCGGTGTGGGACAGTCCATGGTTTACCTTCCGGCCTAATTTCCATTTGAGACTCTTTAGAGGTGAATCAATGACCATTTAAACATCACGGACCACCACCACTAGTTTTGACTTGTGGTTAGGCATGTTGTCATGCATGCAGCACCTCAGACGGTACAACCACCTTGGCATCTCTAGGGACTCCCTTTAATAAAGGCTGCCAGTGCCCAATTGAGGGGCTGGACATTGCAGGGGCTCTGCAGCAGCCCTTCTTCCCAGCTCTCTCTCCAGGTCTCCTTCCTTGCAGAACACCAAAACCTCCCATTATTTAGTTGTGACCAAGGTTGCTCGATAATCCTTGGACATGTGCAATCGTTTTCCCTGAAATAGCCACCACCTGCCTTTGTGGCCTGCTGAGCACAAGCTGCCATTATCTGGCCCCCAACTTTTAATATTTACCTTCCCTTGGGGAGGTCCACACCTCATCAGATTCCCACTGGCCTATTGTTCAGCAGACAATCCTTAAGTGAGACAGCATGTCATGTTCAGACCAGACTCTCCAACTGGTAGATGAAACTCTGGATACATCAAAAAGATTGGGCCCTTATGTCAGGCCATTAGATGTTGGAGCAAAAACAGGTTATTCAGTTCATTGAGTCCACGTTCACCATTCGGTTAGATCATGGCTGATCGGATAATCCTCATCTCACTTTTCTCCCTCACTCTAGATTCCGTCACTGATTTTAAAAATTTGTCTATTTCCACCTTAAATATACTTCGAGTCATAGAGACGTACAGCATGGAAACAGACCCTTCGGTCCGACCCGTCCATGCCAACTAGATATCCCAATCCAATCTAGTCCCACATGCCAGCACCTGGCCCATATCCCTCCAAACTCTTCCTAGTCATATACCCATCCAAATGCCTCTTAAATGTTGCAATTGTACTAGCCTCCACCACTTCCTCTGGCAGCTCATTCCATATATGTAATACTTAATGATTCAGCCTCTACAACTCTCTGCAATAAATAATTCCACAAAATCACGACCATCAGGGAAGAAAGTCTTCCTCATCCCTGTTGGGAAAAAGGGACTGCAGTAGAAAAATCACTTATTTTTCATTTATGGGACAATACAAGAGCAAAATACAAGTGCGAAAAAAAAAGCTAACATTCAAATTCTTCCACCCTTCTCCAGGCATGATTTCACAGCAGGGAGAACAGATGTGCAGAGGTGAAAGCCCACATCTATGCATCCCCCCCATATGATGGCAAGTGATCAGGTGCCAAAATCACCAGCCTGCTCAACTTAAACTGTTTATGTAAATATAATTTCCAATTGAGCTCGTTACTAAGTTAATTGACATTACCCATTCCACAACACAGTGGAGGTACAGTGATAGTTTGCCTACCTCGGGGCCAGAAAATCTCTGTTCCAGTCCCATCTTCCCCAGATATGTTTCATCTGAATGGTCGACTAGAAAAATCTATAGTGGGCAGGTCGTCAATTTTAGACAAAAATGAGAAGGAACTTCTTTAAAAGAGCCATTAATTCTTGGAATTGTCTTTTCCAGCAAGCAGCAGAGGCTTAGTTAATGAAAATATTCTAGGCTAATGGACAGATTTTTCATTGACCAGGGAATCAAGGGCTTTAAGGGCCAGAGAGGAAAGCTGGGTTAAAAATAATTGAATAAAGTCCAATTTGTGTGGTGCCTATCAACTCCATTTCAACATGTAAAGTTTCTATCACACTTGAATTCCTAGAAATAGGATACAGATCAAGGGATATTTGAATATGTAGTTGACAAGTGCTCCAGTGAACAGTACATACAGAAACAGTATATAATAACAAAAATGCATCATATAAATGTGCTAAGGTACTTCATAGCAGAGTCAACAAATTCAAAAATATGTCGCATAATAGGAAGCTAGAATAGTTTACAAAATATTGGTCAAAAATTTTGATGAATATTGTGGCAGCGATGAGAGAAATAGAAACAAAAAGGTTCTGGAAGAAAATTTCAGTGCTTAAGTCTTAGGAGGCTGAAGGTACAGCAGTTATGGTAGAACAATTCAAGTCTCATGTGTCTTTAATGTGAGGAGCACAGAGATCTCAGTGTTACAGAAAGTGACAGGAAAAAAAAAAGGCTGAAGAGATGGAGGAATTTGAAAACGTGGATGAGAATTTTAAAATTGAAGCCTTTCCAGAACAAAAGGTAACTGGCGAATGGCACTTCCTGCAACTTGGGTTATAATAGTACAAAACACTCAAACTATTGTAGGCGACTGTAAGGGGGACTGCAAGTGATGCAAAAGCATACAAGTAGATTACACAATTGATGTTGAATTAAACTTACTCAAATGAGAACTTTGGAAGAATGTCTAATGACGACTAAGGAAGTACTAAGAAGGATTTAAAAATTCAGATACACAAATCATTATAAATGAAGGGCAAGTTTACAAAAGCTATTCAAAAGTAGTATGAGATGCTAGATTTTTGAATTGAACCGTGGAGTACAAAGGCAAGCAGAGAACACTCAACCCAATTAGGAGTTAAGCCAGTTATTTAATATGCCCTGTCTGAATGTCCTAGTTGAGAGGAAGTCAAGGTATTCGATATTATAAAAGCTTTATATAAGAAACGGCATTAAGTAAACTGGGATTATATGAATTAGTATGGAGATGGAAAACAATTCATAGTGTTGAACACAAGTGAAAAAATAATTTTCCCTCTGTTGGTAATGGACAGGCGTGCATTAAAAGATCAAAATCATAAAGAATGAGGTTGGAAATAGTTTAAGCAAAGGTTGTGAATTTCGTATCAAAAGATTGTGGATATTAATCTAAAGTAGCTTTTAAAAGATGCAAGTAGATAAATAGTTCAAAGAAAATATTAGAAAAGGGCAAGAGAAAGGGCATGGGAACAGGACAAAAATGGCTAAAATCGGAGAAATGGCATGGGGCATAGGATCTTTGTGCTGTAAAATTCTATGACGTTAAATGAGCTTTGAAGCCTGATAACATTTTCACGCATGTGACCAAATCTCTAAAATCCTTAAACAATTTCTTATTCACAAAATCTGGACATTAGAAAATAAATGACATATTTAAGTTATCATAGATCAGTCAGACTGGTCAATAAAATCCAACTGGCTCACTGATGTCCTTTTAGTGAACAAAGTGTATCATCCTTATTTGGTTCAAGTTAAAGGTCTCACGCTGACATGGTTGCATCTTAACTGCCCTCTCTGGCTACCCCCCAGCAACGTCAAAATGACCTGCTCTTGACTCAAGCACACTATTGCTATCTTTTTAAGGGTAAGGTTAAAAATCACAACACTAGGTTATAGTTCAACAGATTTATTTGGAACCACTAGCTTTCGGAGCGCTGCTCCCTTATCAGATGGTTGTGGAGAATAAGTTAGTGCTTTCAAATAAAGCTGTTGGACTTAACCTGGTGTTGTGATTTTTAAACTTTGTCCACCCAGTTCAACACTGGCACCTCCAAGTCATTTTTAAGGGCAGCTATAGATTTCTCTCTAACACAACATTTACATTTGCATTGATGTAATTTTCAGAAATTTATTACATAATTTACAGTGTTTGACAACAGAGGGAGACAAAAAGGAGAAACAGGTGATTTCCCAAAGGAACAGTAAGATTTTAGTGAAAAGTGGGATCAATCTTTTAAAAACAAAAAATCAAAAAACAGAATTTGTGACAATTTTGATTCTCACTCTCGATTTCAGTTATTAAAAGGGTTATCTGTACTGGAGGAGTTTTTTTTCTGTAAGTAGCATTGATCAGAATGAATAAGTTTCCATAAGTAGCATGTGATTTTTTGGGAAAAGAAAAGGCTACAAGTAGCAGCCACGCAACAAATCAAGGTTTAGTGCCATGACTCCGTAAAAGGGTCAACTAAAAGCTAGTGTCACAATACAGCTTGCAATGCAACTCAAATTCAACCATAGCTAATTTGGTTTATACACGGAGCTACAGCATTGTAATCTAACCTTTGCACAAAAAAATGGGACACAGCTGCCCAAAGTACTTTGCATTGTTCATTATCGGCTAAGCTTCCTAGCATTAATCTCTGTGGATCCAGAAGGCAAACTGGCCAGATGCGTAACTGGCTGACATCATGTTCATCCATCCATCAGTAAATATTCTATGGGACACCTGCTGTCTCTGGGGACTGATTTGACTATTGATTTTCCTCATTGTTAGTCAGCAGGGATATGATACACAGCACCACTTGTGGGTGTTTGACTTTTAAAAGTTTCAATACATTTGACCTTTAAAATATTTCAGTATTTTCCCCACCTAAGTGTAAATCTGATCATGGTGAAAGCTTCAGCAAACAGCTGTTTAGGATTAAGCAAAGAGAAAGAATGGCTTCGTGATTCACATTGGACGTGTAACAAGTCAAAAATAAAGCTTGTTTTTTGTCACCTTATATTATGCAATGACAGGATGAAAAGTCCTCGCTACATGCTTCTAATGAGTTACTGATTAAACATGTTTTATTTAAAAGAAAGGACTGGTCCTGGAAATAGATATGTCTAACTTCATTTTTCTGGTAATTTTATAATTGGTTTTGACAAACTGGATAGGTACAGGATGTGAATTATGTAAATTGGTGAGTAAACTCTTACCTGCTGGCCAACAATAAAGTTGATACAGTCTAGACAAAGATGGACTTGAACAATCCAACAGTTCTTACAATATGCAACAGCATAAATATCAGTTGGAATTTTATCTTTTTTAAAAAACAGGACATCATTGTAGATTAAAAATCCCTATTTATGTGCCCCATGCAGTAATAACTTTTACCAGCATTGGGTGGTTCATTTACATGTGAACCAGTTGAGGCCACTTAAGGCAGACTTCCTACTGTTGCTGAGATGTTACCAGTGTTAGGGAGGCTAACATCAGCGTGTAGCCACCAGTGAAATCTTTGAAGTGGAGTTCTTTTGTTTGAGATTGTCTCCTGCAATTCTGGTAGTGGTGGCCAGAACCAGTGCTACTGTAGGGTTGAAAGATACCATCATTTGATTGGCTAGCAGCTCTCAGGCGCAAAGATTCCTCCCCAGTGGAGGCCGAAGGCCCATATTGAGCCAATTAATTACCCAAAAAGGTGTGAAGTCGCTCAAGTAAGCCAATCGCATAGTCATGGCTCACCACTAACCTTTTATTTAGGGGTGGAAAGTCCACCTCAGCCCTTAAAATGCAACACAAGATGCAAAATTTCAACTCTTGTTGAAAGAGGGCACAGGAATGTCAAAGTGGGAAATGAAATATTGCACTAGAATGCTACCATCAGTTGTGCTATAGTTGAATTAAAATACTTTGTTGGAACACTAGAGAGAAGTTATCAGGGGGAGCATCATAGTCAAAGGTTCTCAGAAGGAGAGAGAGGGAGACAGGTGAAGTTATCAAAATCTCCAGAAAAGCTGCAGACAATGGGAGGGTCGATGTCAAGGAGAATCCTCAGGAGATGAAGAGCCAGAAAACCTCAATCTTTGCTTCAAAAGTCTCCAAGATAATCTTCTGGTCCAGAGTCCACACCGTGGAGTGGGATGAGATGTGCTCACATTTCTTTTTCCAGAAGGTGCACAGGGAGTGCTCAGTGCTCAGTAGTCTGAAGGAAAGTGGCAGCTCAGTAACATACTCCCAGTTTGACATCCTGAGGATCAGCAAATCCTTTTGTGTCACACTCATGACACAGTCTCCCAGTTGTTCCGGTCATCTATCATGGAGGTCTTAGATTTGACATGTGGGTGAGGCTGGATGGCCGTTAT
Source organism: Chiloscyllium plagiosum (assembly GCF_037043375.1). Classification (NCBI taxonomy): domain Eukaryota; kingdom Metazoa; phylum Chordata; class Chondrichthyes; order Orectolobiformes; family Hemiscylliidae; genus Chiloscyllium; species Chiloscyllium plagiosum. The sequence goes on from NW_028270154.1 coordinate 25,449,662, forward strand.
TGGTTAAGCTGACAGAGGCCCTTAAGTCCTTTGAAAAGAATAAAACTCCCAGAAGGGATGGCTTACTGACAGAGCTGTATTCAGCGCTTTAGTTCTGGATTGTCCGGGACCTGCGAGAGGCATACAACATCATGCTTCTGGCAGTAGCATATGTGAACCCATGAGGAAAGGTATTACCACCCTCATTAACAAGCAGAAAGGGGAAGAGGGAGGAAATTAGAAAATCAGTGACAAATTTCACTGAATGCCAGGTTACAAAATCCTGTCTAAAACCATCACCAACCAGATCAGGTCTGCTCTGGGATTGATGATGATTCACCCCACCAAACCTGTGCTGTGTTGGGCAGGACAATCATGGAGAGCCTCATCTCCTCAGGGATACAATCGCCTATGTGCTGGACAGGGAGGTGGAAGCTTGCCTTCTCAGCCTGGGCCAGAAAGCAGCCTTTGACAGGATATCACACACCTACATGTGGAATGTGCTCTCCAAAATGGGCTTTGGAGGAAGGATTTCAAAATTGGATCTAACTGTTCCACACCAACATTGTTAATGTGGTCTCAATCAGTGGTTGGGAATCAGAAAGCTTCCCAATCAGATATGGAGTCAGGCAGGGCTGCCCACTATCTCATCTTGTTTAAAGTATCATATATAGCGTTTTTCTGAGTCCATCAGAAAGGATGCGAGCATGAGAGGGGCAACATTTCCAGGCAGCGGGGGCCTGCAGATCAAAGTCTCCCAGTACATGGATGATGCCACCATATTTTGCACAGATCCGCTGTCAGTTTACAGACTCATGAGCATGTGCAATTTGTTCAAACTGGCCTTGGGAGCCAAGGTAAAGAGCGAGGCCACTTCTTTGGGAACTGGGACAACTGATCCTTTCTACCCTTTACCAGCAGGACAGGTTATCTGAAGGTGATGGGAATATGGTTTGGAGAATAAAGCATGTCCAAAGACCTGGGAGGAGAGTGTTGCTGACATGAGGCAGAAACTGGGCAGATGGAACACTACCCCTTTTCCATTGCAAGTAAAATCCTGGTCATCAAGTGTTTTGTACATGGCGCTGTGCCAGTGTAGTCACTCAAGCCATCGTCCACTTCATCTGGAGTCAAGCTCTGGATGGGGGAGGGAGCATATCCAATGCCACCCTCATCAAGTGGTGTCTGGACCCTCAGTATATAAACACAAAATATGACTAGTTTCAGACGTGCTACCTGTTCCTGGTGTTAAAAGGACGGATGTGGTCTCCAAGTAGTTGCATCATTCCATATCACCAGTCCTTCATGGGAACACATGCAAATAAAAACACTTCTGGTCACAATTCTATATACACAGCCCTGAGACCCCAGAAACATGGCTCAGGGATGGGAAGGAATGGCAGCTTAATGTTCCAGGATAAAAATTTAACAGGAAGGATAGAAAGGGAAGCAAGAGGGGAGTCACATTTTTGATAAGGGATAGCATTACAGCTGTGCTGAGGGAAGTTATTTGTGTGGAACTGAGAAATAAGAAAGGGATGGTAACCTTATTGGGATTATATTATAGACCCCCTAATAGTCAGAGGGAAATTGAGAAGCAAACTTGTAAGGAGATCTCAGCCATCTGTAAGAATAATAGGGTGGTTATGGTAGGGGATTTTAACTCTCCAAACATAGACGACTGGGACTGTCATAATGTTAAGGGTTGAGATGGAGAGGAATTTGATAAGTGTGTACCAGAAAATTCTGATTCAGTATGTGGATGTACCTACTGGAGAAGGTGCAAAACTTGACCTACTCTTGGGAAATAAGGCAGGGCAGGTGACTGAGCTGTCAGTGGGGGGAGCACTTTGGGGGCAGCGACCATAATTCTATTAGATTTAAAATAAATGATGGAAAAGGATAGACCAGATCTAAAAGTTGATGTTCTAAATTGGAGGAAGGCCAATTTTGACAGCATTAGGCAAGAACTTTCAAAAGCTGATTGGGGGCAGATGTTCGCAGGTAAATGGACAGCTGGAAAATGGGAAGCCTTCAGAAAGGAGATAAGAATCCAGAGAAAGTATATCCCTGTCAGGGTAAAAGGGAAGGCTGGTAGGTATAGGGAATGCTGGATGAATAAAGAAATTGAGGGTTTGATTAAGAAAAAGAAGGAAGCATATGTAAGATCTAGACAGGATAGATTGAGTGAATCCTTAGAAGAGTATAAAAAAAGGAGTTTACTGAAGAGGGAAATCAGGAGGGCAAAAAGGGGACATGAGATAGCTTTGGCAAATAGCATTAAGGAGAATCCAAAGGGTTTTTACAAATACATTAAGGACAAAAGGGTAACTAGGGAGAGAATAGGACCCCTCAAAGATCAGCAAGGCAGCTTTTGTGTGGAGCCGCAGAAAATGGGGGAAATACTAAATGAGTATTTTGCATCAGTTTTTACTGTGGAAAAGGATATGGAAGATACAGATTGCAGGGAAATAGATGGTGACACCTTGCAAAAATGTCCAGATTACACAGGAGGAAGTGCTGGATGTCTTGAAACAAAGGTGGATAAATCCCAAGGACCTGATCAGGTGTAACCTAGAACTCTGTGGGAAGCTAGAGAAGTGATTGCAGTGCCTCTTGCTGAGATATTTGTATCATCAATAGTCACAGGTGAGGTGCCAGAAGACTGGAGGCTAACTTGGTGCCACTGTGTAAGAAGGGTGGTAAGGACAAGCCAGGGAACTATAGACCAGTGAGCCTGACGTCAGCGGTGGGAAAGTTGCTGGAGGGAATCCTGAGGGACAGGATGTACATGCATTTGGAAAGGCAAGGACTGATTAGGGATGATCAACATGGTTGTGTGTGGGAAATCATGTCTCAAACTTGATTGAGTGTTTTGAAGAAGTAACAAAGGATTGATGAGGGCGGAGCAGTAGATGTGATCTATATGGACTTCAGTAAGGCATTGGACAAGGTTCCCCATGGGAGACTGATTTGCAAGGTTAGATCTCCCTGAATACAGGGAGAACTAGCCATTTGGATACAGAACTGGCTCAAAGGTAGAAGACAGAGGGTGGAGGTGGAGGGTTGTTTTTCAGACTGGAGGCCTCTGATCAATGGAGTGCCACAAGGATCAGTGCTGGGTCCTCTACTTTTTGTCATTTACATAAATGATTTGGATGCAAGCATAAGAGGTACAGTTAGTAAGTTTGCAGATGACACCAAAATTGGAGGTGTAGTGGACAGCAAAAGAGGTTACCTCAGATTACAACATGATCTTGACCAGATGGACCAATGGGCTGAGAGTGGCAGATGGAGTTTAATTCAGATAAATACGAGGTGCTGCATTTTGGGAAAGCAAATCTTAGCAGGGTGTATGCACTTAATGGTAAGGTCCTAGGGAGTGTTGCTGAACAAAGAGACCTTGGAGTGCAGGTTCATAGATCCTTGAAAGTGGAGTCACAGGGAGATAGGATAGTGAAGGCGGCGTTTGGTATGCCATCCTTTATTGGTCAGAGTATTGAGTACAGGAGTCGGGAGGTCATGTTGCGGCTGTACAGGACGTTGGTTCAGTCACTGTTGGAATATCACATGCAATTCTGGTCTCCTTCCTATCGGAAAGATGTTGTGAAACTTGAAAGGGATCAGAAAAGATTTACAAGGATGTTGCCAGGATTGGAGGATTTGAGCTATAGGGAGAAGCTGAACAGGCTGGGGGTGTTTACCCTGGAGTGTCGGATGCTGAGGGGTGACCTTATAGAGGTTTACAAAATTATGAGGGGCATGCATATGGTAAATAGACAAAGTCTTTTCCCTTGGGTCGGGAGTCCAGAACTAGAGGGCATAGGTTTAGAGTGAGGGGGGAAAGATAATAAAAGAGACCTACGGGGCAATCTTTTCACACAGAGGGTGGTATGTGTATGGAATGAGCTGCCAGAGGTGGTGGTGGAGGCTGGTACAATTGCAACATTATGAGGCATTTAGATGGGTATATGAATAGGTACAGTTTGGAGGGATATGGGCCAGGTACTGGCAGATGGGACTAGATTGGGTTGGGATATCTGGTCGGCATGGACCGAAGGGTCTGTTTCCATGCTGTACATGTATGACTCTGACTCTATACTGGGTTTTTCTCTGAGCAGGCTATCAAAGTCATTTGCAGAATGCCTTATTTCTACAACTTTCCAACAAGCTAGGCTTGTGGTGAGAATAGCACAACCTGTCAGATCCTTCACAAAGGTGCAGACTCACTCAGTCACCACACACTGCTCTCAAAGCGGTTGCAGAGGGGCAGAGAGTGTTAGACATCTCCTTCCGGAATGTGTCTTTACAAAAGAAGATCTGGAGAGAAATGCAGGTGTTTTTGTTGAGGTTCATCCCTAGCAGCTCTGGGACGCAGGACTCTATGCTCTCCAGAAAGATCAGAGTCTAGGGGCTTTCTGCCAAAGTATAACAAGGGTTTGTTCAGTTATCAGACCCTCTTTGTGCATCTAAATAACAAAATGTTTCCTGTAGAAGCAGAAAATGCCTTTATTTGCAATTGTAGAGAAGCTCTGAGAAATGTCAAAGCTCCAAAGGTTTTTTTTAAACCACCAGAAAGACTATAGAGATAGGATTTAGAACATTTGTATGTACTCAAAGTATATTTTGAAATTTATAAAACATTTCTGGAATTGATAGAGGATACATCTGATGTGTTACAGACAAAAAAGGAATAAAGAGTACAGTCAACTGCAAATACCAAATATCAGAAGTTCCTTACTATCACTTGATTAAAGTCCTTCAGGATTATGGAGAGCACCTGCACCAGATGAACTGCAGCAATTCATGACAGTAGCTCATCAGCACCTTCTCAAGGGTAATCCAGGGACAGGCAACAAAAGCTAGCCTTGCTAATAATGTCCACATCCCGTGAAAGTTTTTTAAAATTAAAATGGATAAAAGCAAATGAATGCCATAAAATATATACATTAAATGTCTCGTAGCAAGGCTGATGCAATTTGTTGCTTTTCAATGAAATTAAACCTCAAGATTTAAGATTAATAATTCTGATAAATATTTTAGTAACTTTTCATAAAATCTTGAAACATTACAAGCAATTTTGGTCAAGGCGTCATTAAAAAAAAAAAGTAGTGATTTCTGAATCTTCAGAAATCTTGCAAAGACAGAGAAGATTGATGCCAAAGCAACTACAGAATTGTGAAGGAGAGTTAGAGAAATTGGATTTAGAGACAAGGAGATTAACAAGAAAGAGGATCTAGATATTTAAATGTTGACAGGCATTCCTAGTCTTAGCTAAAACAATCTTGCTAAAAATGTATACCAACTAAAACTTGATACAAATACAAAATCAGCTATCTAGGCTCGGGGCTATACATTAAAAAGGTCACCAGATTGTTATGCTCAGGGAGTAGATGCCCAGTAAGACTACTTATTATAATGTCTATTAGCTTCTTTGAAAATGAGCTAGTGAGCCACCTGGCCAGGAAGTGCAAGTGAAAGTTGAGGGATGGTAATAGAGCGATTATATTTTTAAAAAAGTGCAGAGAAAATTTTAAAATTACAGATAGGTCATTTGTGGAATGCAATGACAAACCATTTAATTTTCAAAGAAAAAGCCCATTTTAAAGATGTTCCTGTCTTCCTAAAGACAGAATCCTCAAGAGATACTCCAGCTTACTTTGGGTTATTAATTTCCTGAAAGATGCAAGTTTGAGTCGATGAAGAAATTACTTTAATATAGGCTTGGTAGACAAAAACAGCCTCACTGCATTCTAGGTTATGCCCTTTTAATTAAATAACACAGCTAGAGGCAACAGGTACTTTAGGTTTAATGCTTTTGTTCTCCCCAATCCAAACATATCCCTTCCAGCAAGAATCCAGAGATGGGAAAGTGTGTATGATAGTTGAAGCAGGAGGAGTTTCTCACCAGAAGCCAATTACAATGAATTGGAAAGCAGACTGCAAGCAGGGGAAGGAAATGGAAATGCTAAAGCTGCAAAATCTACTTTCACTACAGCAAGGAGGCCACAAAATCAGTTCTATTCCTTTTCTCCGAACATTCCTTTAGCTAGTAAATCTGGAGGACAAAGTATAAGGAAGCCATTTGACAACAACAGTCATCCCTTGGGGACCCCAACTCTCTCAAATGCCCAGTGCTGTCATCTCCACCTTACCAATATTCTAAAATGTTTATCAATTTAAATCATTGAGAAAATCAAAGTCTGACTGATGGCTTTTGGAATATATTACCAACTAATATGCTCAACTCATGGGAGACTGGTTAGCAAGGTTAGATCTTATGGAATACAGGGAAAACTAGCAATTTGGATGCAGAACTGGCTCAAAAAAGGTAGAAGACAGATGGTGGTGGTGGCGGTGGAGGGTTCTTTTTCAGACTGGAGGCCTGTGACCAGTGGATGCCACAAGGATTGGTGCTGGGTCCACTACTTTTCATCATTTATAGAAATGATTTGGATGGGAGCATAAGAGGTAAAGCTCAAAAGTTGGCAGATGACACCAAAATTGGAAGTGTAGTGGTGAGCAAAGAAGGTTACCTTAGATTACAACAGGATCTTGACCAGATGGGCCAATGGGCTGAGGAGTGGCAGATAGAGTTTAATTTAGATAAATGAGAGGTGCTACATTTTGGGAAAGCAAATCTTAGCCGGACTTATACACTTAATGGTAAGGTCCTAGAGAGTGTTGCTGATAAGAGACACTTCGGTGTGCAGGTTCATAGCTCCTTGAAAATGGAGTCGCAGGTAGATAGGATAGTGAAGGTGGTGTTTGGTATGCTTTCCTTTATTGGTCAGAATACAGAGTTAGAGAGTTGGGAGGTCAGGTTGCAACTGTACAAGATATTGGTTAGGCCACTGTTGGAATATTGTGCGCAAATCTAGTCTGCTTATCGGAAAGATATTGTGAAACTTGAAAGGGTTCAGAAAAGATTTACAAGGATGTTGCCAGGGTTGGGGGATTTGAGCTATAGGGAAAGGCTGAACAGACTGGGGCTGGTTTCTCTGGAGCTTCAGAGGCTGAGGAGTGACCTTATAGAAGTTTATAAAATTATGAAGGGCATGGATAGGATAAATAGACAAAGTTTTTTCCCTGGGGTCGGGGAGTCCAGAACTAGACGGCATAGGTTTAGGGTGAAGATATAAAAGAGACCTAAGGGACAACGTTTTCACGCAGAGGGTGGTACGTGTATGGAATGAGCTGCCAGAGGTGGTGGTGGAGGCTGGTACAATTGCAACATTTAAGAGGCATTTAGATGGGTATGGGAATAGGAAGGGCTTGGAGGGGATGGGCCGGGTGCTGGCAGGTGGGACTAGATTGTGTTGGGATATCTGGTCGGCATGGACGGGTTGGACAGAAGGGTCTGTTTCCATGATGTACATCTCTATGACTAAGTTTTATGGATTAGTTAACATATTTCAAGATCAAACCTTTCAGCAATTAAACTTTTACTTATACAAACAAAATCAGTGAGGTTATTTGATCAATAATGAAAAATCACAGGTCAGAAAGTGTCTCACTTTTGAAGGGTACATAGGGCAATTTACACATGCATGCAACACCCTCTCCTTGTCGTCTTTTAAAGCGATTACAAATACCTCAAGGCATGAGCAGAGTCATTCCACAATGAAAACTTTACATTTTGAGAAACTGGGTTTGTTAATTCACCACTGCCATATAACCTGAAATATACAGTATAAGGCTCTTTTAAACAAGTTGAATGAGGCCCATTAAATATCAGGCCTCAGTGTTGTATAGGCCTAAAAGCACTACTAGCTACGAGAGAGCAGAAAATGCGAACTCTTAGTCTGAACATCTGGCATGTTAACTATTTTTATATAAACACTGAACAAATTCCCACCAGGAAGCATTCCAGTTCTTTCCTCACACAAACAATTATCCCACTGAAACCACCACAACATACATTTCTTAATCCAGTCATTAGGTCTTTGGATTGGTATTTCCCGTGCATCACCAAAATTTGCAATTCATCCCAGTGCCTTTTATCTCAAGAGAAAAAAAAATCTCCAAAATTATATTTACGCAGATTCGGTTGCGTTCACAAAATTTTTCAAAACAGGCCAGTTATTCAGAATTGCTTTATTTTAAAAGGTCCAGTTAGGATTGACTGGTGAGGAAAGTCCTATATTATACTATTTATTTGAGAGAAACCGATGAACCCCCTCTCCACCTTCACCAAATATCCTTCAAATGATCAATTACAAAATAAAGAATTGCAGAACTTGACCAGATTTGGGCAAGCTTCATAGTGGGTTTCTTGGAGAAGCCTAATGGAACATTAGTGTCATAAGCTCACCTCAGTAGCTATGCACCATGCTCCGAACATTACTGCTCATATTGTCAAACTCACGACAGGAGTACTCTGTACTAGGGTATCCCAGAATGCTTGGCATAAGCCGGTAAAGAATTGGCAGTGCTGAGTTGTTCATTATCATAAATGTTGTGGGACCGAACAACATAGCATAGGATGTATAGGTGGCACAACTGATACTTCATGATGCAATCTCATATCTATTGCTTTAAGAACCAAACCACACAGCTTACCCATCCTGGACCTCATCCCCATCTAAAAATCGATACTACTTGAGCCCCAATCCCCAGTGTAGCTCAAATTCTGGTCATTGATCAACATGCAGCCATCACATACAGGATAGATTTCAAATGGTTCAAGGCATTCACTTTTTTTTTTACTGATTCCGAATAAGAGAAAACTGAACAAAAGCTGCATCTGCCTTTTGGAGAGAAATTATTGTACTCAAAAGGCGAGTGGTACAAGTTTACAAATAGTCAAATGAGTGACCACTGCACTCAATTATCAACTGGAACTGGATGTCATCTCATCTGCTCTAGCTCATTGGGTCTGATACTGAAGGAAAAACACGCTGAATGTGTTGTTCCACTCACTCAGTGCAATCATCTTAGAAGATAGAACAGTTCAGCACAATACAGGCTCTTCAGCCCATGATGTTGTGCCAAGCATTTACATTAATTTAGGATCAACCTAACCTACACTCCCCTCAAATTTACTGCCATCCGTGCGCTTGTCCAGCAGTCACTTAAAACATCCCCAATGCCTGTAACTGTACAACCCACTGCTGGTAGTGCACTCCATGACTCACCACTGTGTAAAGAATCTACCTCTGCCATCTCCCCTACACCTTCCTCCAATCTCCTTAAAATGTTGACCTCTGGTGACAGCCATTTCTGCCCCAGGGGGAAAAAAAAGTTTCTGGCTTTCTACTCTATTTATGCCCCTCATTACCTTGTACACCTCTATCAAGTCACCTCTCTTCCCTTTTCACTCCAGTGTGAAAAGCCCAAAGTCACTCAACCTCTCCATCAGACAAGCCCTCCAATCCAGGCAGCATCCTGGTAGGTCTCCTCTGCACCCTCTCTAAAGCATCTAATTCCTTCCTATAATGAGGTGACCAGAACTGGATACAATATTCCAAGTGTGATCTAGCCATGGTTTTGTTGATGCTCTTCCAGCTATACACCTCCCTCCATTGCTTGCTTCAGTTGTGCTGAATGCAGAATGCTAGAATACTGCAGCACAGTTTGGAGTCTCACCTTTCATAGGGTGGGGAGTGGGGGAAGGACAGGGGAGTGGGAAGAGGCGAAGGAGAGGGGAGAGCGAGCGGACGGGGTGGGGAAAAGAGAGGAGGGGAAGGAGGGTGAGTTAGAGAGGGGAATCAGACAGACTGGGGTTGTTTTACTTCGGGCAGAGCAGACTGAATGTGTACATGATTGACATATATACAATTATGATAAGCACAGAGTTTAGACAGAAAGAAAGTTTTCACTTTGTGGAACAATCAGTGCCCAGTGGATGTACATTGAAATTAAAGGGGTAGATTATTTTCCTTGCATCTCCTTAAAACACAGTTTAACCCAGGTGGCGATGGGAATCTGGAACTGATGCCTGCAAGGTTAGCAGCATAACATTTAAAAAAGTATTTAGCTGTGTACTTGCAATGTTACAACATACAAGACTATGGACCAAGTACTGGAAACTGGCACTAGAATAGGTGACGGTTGTTTGAGTGGCACACAAACTCGATGGGCTGAAGGATCTCTTTCTGTGCTGTAAAGATGTAGGACTCAATACTCCGCTTTAGGTCACGGGCTTGTGTAACAAGTCATCAGCAACAGCTGCTGAGGGTGGCCTTCAACTCTCAGTAACAAATCCTTAAAAAGGAAACAGGAACAGTTCAAGGCTGCAAGTATCATGGCAGCTACCAGGTTATCTGGCACTGACTAAGTTAAGGTAGTTTCTCTTCTCGCCCCAGTTCATTCATGGAGTGTAAGGGTCACTGGCGGAGCCATTGTTTATTGCTTATTTCCAAATACACACAAGATGATAGTGAGCTGCCTTCTTGAACCACTGTAGCCCATTTGCTGTAAGTAGACCCATAGTGCTGTCAGGTAGGGAGTTCCAGGGTTTTAAACTAGTGATATTGAAGGATCCTAGGAAACCCCAGATTGTGGCAAGTATGACCACTTCTGGTGAGTGAAGAATACAGCAAGCAGGATGCCTTTAGCAGCATGGTGCATATGTAAGGAAGCAAGTTTAGAATAGTATTGCAAAAAAAAACTTGCAAGGTCTTACAATTCACCAAAAATTACTCATGGCTAATTTTCAGGTAAGATTCAGCCCTTAAAAGTTTCATAATTAAATCATTGAGAGGAACATGAATTCCCACGGGGTTTGTTGCCACCTGTTCTGCTTGGCGTATATTGCGTGTCAGTGGTAGAGAATAGATGACTACAAGTCTGCCAATATTTCCAACATCTCTCCCGAAGCATTTTCCCCACAGTTAACCATTAAGCATTCATTTATAAAACTGCATTAAACTTACCACGACCCTCTCTCTCTCAAAGTCTCTAAACTCAAATGAAAGGGGTATGAATTTTTCACAAATCATTCCAAACACTCAGACTTGGGAAACAAAGGCCTTCTATCTGCAGATTGTTAACCTTGGTTCTATTCTGGATGATATTTTGGATGTCCTTCAGAGGATGGTGATAGATGTTATTGTTGGCCAATACCTTTCCTGGAAGGCTTGTAACCTCCTGAATTCCCTTGGTTTTGCTTTTGCTTTTTCTTGCTAACTCAGGTAATTGCCCTAAATCATCACAACTTTCCGACTCGTGAACGTCCATCTCTAAAGATAGCTGGTCAATTGAATAAAAAATTTCTTCCGTGCAGTATTTTGGATTTCTGGACTAGGAAACAACTTCCTCATTAAAACAGACTTTTTTGTTTGCAGCAACCCAGTACCTGGTCTTGGTGGTGACCTGCATTTGTGGAAATTGGTCTGGCTCCCATGGAGTCGGATGCAACTTACCTCCCTAAACATGTGTGAATCAGATTGAGCCTCAGTGATTGTTTGACTGGTGAAAACATTTTTCCCCAAGTCATAGGTAGATTGCTACTGAATCAGCAGTCACTGCCATTGGCGGTTTGACTTTACAAAACACAAGATTGAACATTTGGCTCCTGCAACGTTCAGGAATCCCTTTACATTCACAAAGTGAAAAATAATTCTCTTATGCTATCAAAGAATTCAGTGGGATTATTTCTCCTGTTGGGTCCCATGGAGTCTACAAAGCTCAAAATTATTCTACTGGTTGATCAGTGTGTTCTAGGACCAACATTCTAACAGCTGCCAGAACTCTAATTGAAGAAAGGGTCATGTCAAGTGTACAGGATCCAAATTTAAGGTTTTTGATTGGAAATAACATACATTTTCAACTTGTTATTTAGAGCACTCTTATGCTCTTGACAGTCATTCCATTATCGAATTCAGCACCGCCTTCCTAACCTGCAATCTTCTTCCTGACCTCTCCGCCCCCACCCCAGTCTGACCTATCACCCTCACCTTGACCTCTTTCCACCTATCACATTTCCGACACCCCTCCCTCAAGTCCCTCCTCCCTACCTTTTATCTTAGCCTGCTGGACAAACTTTCCTCATTCCTGAAGAAGGGCTTATGCCCGAAACGTCGATTCTCCTGTTCCCTGGATGCTGCCTGACCTGCTGCGCTTTTCCAGCAACACATTTTCAGCAGTCATTCCATTATGCCATGTAGTCTTATCTTAGAGCATGGCTTCTTCAGCCATGCTAACTGCACTATAAGCTTAGCTACGCTTGCTTAAGATGAATAGGATGTTAATTGACAGACAAGTTCTAGGTATTCTTGTTTATCTGGATCATTTAGCTCCCCTTAGACGCCTCAGTTATTTTTTCCAATGCACTAGTCTCGAGTGCATATCATTCCTAACTGTGCTCAGTACTCTACTGTGTAGACTGCTCTGCATTTGTGACCAATATTTCCACTGTCCTGAAATTCATCCTATTTCTGAACATCTAGGATTGACCTACAGATTTACAAATGCAACATTTCCTTTCTCATTGCTGGACATGGTCTATGGTCTATGCCAGCGAGGTATTGACACTTCACAGTTCTTAGCATTTGATATTTGGTTTCTTCTGTGTTGCCTTAACACATGTCCTTTAAAATGCCCCTACTTTTTAAAAAAGTGAATACCCTATGCTGCTCTCCTGAGGTAAGCTTTTTCTTGTCTCAGGATTGCTCGGTGTGTTGTTTTGTTTCCAGTTTCAACAGGATTGGAATTATTGCAGCAACTGAAAGTAGATAGGATAGTGAAGGCGGCATTTAGTATGCAGTCCTTCCCAGAGGAAATGCAGGAGGCTGGTACAACTACAGTGTTTAAAAAGCATCTGGATGGGTATATGAATAGGAATGGTATAAGAGGGATATGGGCTAAGTGCTGGCACATTGGACTAGATCAGTTTGGGATATCTGGACGGCATGGACAAGTTGGACTAAAAAGTTCTGTTTCCGTGCTGTCCATGACTCCATAACTACTTCCATTGGGAAATCAGATCGCGAAGTTCCATTGTCAGTTTTCCACTAATCTATAGAGATCATTACTAAAATTACAATCATGGAATCAGAATCCCTACAGTGTGGAAGAAGGCCTTTCAGCCCATCAAGGCCATACCAACCCTCCAAAGAGCATCCAACACAACCCATGTAACCCTGCATTTCTCATGGCCAATCCACCTAATCTTTGTCTTTAGACTGTGGGAGGAAACCAGAGCATCCAGAGGAAAGCCACACAGATACAGCGAGAATGTGCAAATTCCAGACAGACAGACACAAGACTAGAATCAAACCCCAGTCCCTGTGCTGAGGGGTACCAGTGCTAATCACTGAGCCACCATGCACCTTGTTGCTGCCTTAAAATGGTCTACAGATTCTCTTGGAAACTGAACTCTTCATTAAAACTTGCTTGTTCAAGAACTTTATTTGTTCTCAGATTGAAGTAATTAGCAAAAGCTTTTAGGACATCTTCCAAACCATCTGCCTTCAGATATCCTGTTAATTAAGAACATCATCCACAAATCAGACCCACTAAATAATGTACGAACTCCCTAATTTTCAACAATAGCAATTAGTATCTGAAGAACTGTAAACTCCACACTGTCCAAGCTAAGTTCTGTAGAATTCTTCTCAGACTTTAAACTATTAAGTATTCTATTCTAGTGTTATTAATTCTTGTTACCGCAAGGCTGCTTTAAATCAATGTTTGTAATCAGTTCTTGCGCGTGTTGTTGTTATTCAAAAGTGCTGTTTTAACTTCAATTATGACAGAGCTTGCTAGATTCTGTACAGTACTTTACTAGTCCTTTTTAAACTTAGTCATGCAGCTGTAAAGCAACAGCCTTCATAGTTTACGGCTTTTAAAATTCTGTTTCTTTGTAACACTTATTGTTTACAAGGATTTCCCACATTAACCAGGGTTTCCCTACTGTTTGTAACAGCACAAAATGGTGACTTCCCATCTATTCAGAGTTTTCAAATCTGAAGCTAAAAAAAAAAAAAGATTTCCCACCTCTCCCCAAACAAAAAAAAGATTAATTTTCCCCACTGTCGCAGCCCAAAACCAATAATTTTTTAAAAAGCAGTTGGCGGTGGCTTTTTTAAAAATCGGAGCTCAAGTTTTTAATTAGAAAATACCAATCTATTTATTTCCAGTCTTTTCTTTTTCTGCTAAAAACTTTTTCCACTAGATTTGTCAAAGTTTATTTTTCTTCAGACTTCAATAAATTCTGAGATCTTCCCAGTTGTGGAGGGTCATTGTAGACCTGTGTGCTATTCACTGTGCCTTGCAGCTGTCTGTCACAGCCTACTTGTTGAGAAGAAGTGACAATTTTTTTTTTTTAAAAACACACCCTTTTTGGTCATGGCGTTATTTACAGAAAACTATTCCCTTTTGAGATAACCAATGTTACTTCCAGAGCCTTCTCAGAACCCCTTTTGCTGAAATGTGGGTCTCTTTCTCTCGCCACTACTCCCAAAGGGGTAGTTTTTTTTTTAATCCCCTTCCCTGGCTCAAACTTCTGCTAGCACCTCCTTCCTGGTGAAGATTTGCCTTTGCCCTGATGCTGCTTCCATTTAACAAAAGTCTTTTTAAAAAAAAAAACAAAGGGATAATGCATACTTAAAAACATAAAATACATTTTTTGAAGAAAAAAAAGATTTTTCTGGTCTTCTAAAATTTTCTCTTTAATACAGGGGTGCCTGCATAGAATTGAATCCATAGCATCACTATTGTGTAATTGTTTGCCAGCACTGAGTGTACATGGTGCTAAAAAAGGTAAAGTCACCATTGTCTTACCAGACCACAGGGCCACTCTCTCTAGAGAGGACTGGTGGTGATTTAACCTGAGGATCAACATGCTTCAGGTGAATGAAAGGTGGGGAAAGGAGAGTCAGATGTACAGATTCGGAAACAAACTCTTCAGTCCAACTAGTCCATGCCGACCAGATATCCTAACCTAATCTAGTTCCATTTGCCAGCACTTGGCCCATATCCCTCTAAACCTTTCCTATTCATATACCCATCAAGATGCCTTTTAAATATTGTCATTGTACCAGCCTCCACTACCTCCTTTGGCAGCTCATTCCATACTCATACCAACCTCTAATTGAAAATGTTGCCCCTTAACTTCCTTTTAAAATTTTTTACCCTATCACCCTAAACCTATGCCCTCTAGTTCTGGACTCCCCCAAACCAGAGGAAAGACCTTTGTGGTAACATCAACTTGGGTGAGGAATTGAACCCACTTGTCATCACACTGCATTACCAAACAGCCATCCAGTCAACTGAACTAACTGACCCACCTATAATGGTACAGTTTAGAGGCGATTGATATAGTTCAGTCACCAATTCTCCTTTGCCTAAATCATGCTTAAGGTTGGCTAATCAATAATGGTAAAGGACATACCACAGGTTAGTCTAAAGAGAAGAGCACTTGACCCAGTTAACATTATACAAGATTGCTATCAGGCAATAAACTATATACAGCTTACACTATCAATCAGGCAAATTACACTTGGGAGTTGTATGGAATACATCCTCTGCCTATAAAGGCTAGTGTCAAACTTAATAGTCTCAACCCAAACGCTGACATCACAAGATTGGGTGCAGTTGACACATTAGACAATTCAGCATTAACTCTTTCAGAATGAATACTTTATAGAACATTACAGTGCAGTACAGGCCCTTCGGCCCACAATGTTGCACCGACTTTATACAAAAATAATCAGATGCTGTCTCAATTTAAAAAATCAGAGTAGAGAATGGATCCTTACAAGATGGAAAGGGGTGGGGAGGGTGAAAAATGCTTACTAATATGAAATGATAGTGGAGGAACATGTTTGTGTAGAAAGAGAGGCAGTATTTTTATGGATTATTTTCAGTGACTACATTGAGCATGCTAAAAACCTAGTTAAAATGCTGTATTGATGGTGGGTTTGTACCTTTCCATTATCCAAACAAAGAAATTTATTCCACTTTGTTCTTTACTTACATTTAAGATTGGAGATAAATAGGTTATTGAGTACCAAGGGGGTAAAAAGGTTAAGGGAGAATGCAAGAGATTGGAGTTGAGAAACTTGTCAGCTAGGATTAAATGGGTGCAGCAGACTTGATGGGCTGAATGGCCTAATTTTTTGCTCCACTGTCGTATGGACTTATTAAATGAGATACTATGACTTTTAAAAATGAAAGTTTTTTTAAAATTTGTATTGTTAGGAAGAGAGAAACACTTCAAACATTTGAAAATCTGCCCGTTAGGCTTTATTTACTATCAATTTGCAATTATATTACAGATAATTAGTTATTTATATTGCAAATAAAATGCAATAACTGTTATTCTGTGGATAACTGGCCTTTTATGTTGAGTTTTGTGCATTTAAACAGCCAAAATTTGAGATGTACTGTTAGCAATTAGTTAGCTGCTGATCATTTTCCCAATAATTCTTTCATTCAAATTAAACTGGAAAATTTTCCAGTTAATAAAAGAGAAAATAAACCATCATTTGTGTAATATCCTAGTGCTTCTTTCCACAACCACTTGCTCACAGTACACAACTAAAAACAAAAGATCTAGATACATTGATCGTCATGAGCTAAATATGCACAATGCGCTCTTGTCACCTACGATTGCAATTATCTTTCGCTGGTAACTTGCCAAGTTTGACAAATTGTTTCGCCTAGTGAAGATAAACCAGTGATGAGTGACAGCAGTGAAAATGAAGACAGGAGCAAGACTTCTGGCTTACTGGCCAAGCACAAAAATCTCTACTTTCTCCCATTATCAGACCTGAAAATGTACAGAACATTTACCCCAGTTTATCAGGGACTGTTTATATAACAAAGTGCCCTTACATTGCCAATTGCACTTAAAACTCACAAATTTCTTGAAGGATAACAAACTATTTAGTGGTCAGCATAAAATATAACAACTGGGAAAAGAATCACATGGATTTGCTACAGAGGGATGAGGAAACTATTACCTTTGAGGGATCTTGGAAATTAGATTTTTTTTGATGTTGAGTGAAGGGGCAAATTATCCTTTTTTCAATCCCCAAATCTCAACACAATCTGGAGTAGAGATTACAATCTTAAACTCATTCGCCATAATGAGTAGAACATCAAGTTTTTTTTGAAGTGGAGATTGGATCTGATCACAGAATTTAAAGTAGTGAAATAATAGCAGTAACTGTCAAAAAAAAAGCTTTAATACTCATCCACGTCAGCTCCCATTATCAGATTGATGAATGGATTCACTAACTTCAAATAATGTTGATCTTATTAATGTTGACCTTGCTTTGTGCCCCTCCCATGCAGTGTAACCTGTATGTCCTTGTTTGCTATGATTTGTTTGAACTGCTTGCAAACAAAGCTTTTCACTGTACTTAGGTACATGGGACTACAATAAATCAAATTTTAAAAAAAACAAAAAACTGACTGACTACAGAAAGTGATGGACAAAGGAGGTGAATAAATTCCATCAATGGATAATGCAAGAATAATAAAAGAACAGGATATTGACAAATGAATCTGAGATTTGATAATGGATTTGGAGAATTATAGATATGCCAATCAGATGGCTGTCTTGAGTTTTCAATGTGGCGGTGAGTAAAAGGGGAAATTGCAACAATATGAATCAAGAATGATATTTCATTGGTTAGGATAAGACAGGAATACTGAAACTAACCAACCTTGAGGGGAAAAAGGATTGCTCCTGTGATGATTCAGATACATGAAAGACATGGATGTGGGGTGGGGGGGGGGGGGGGGGGGGTGGGGTGGTTGGGGAAAAAGATGGAAAGAGGAAAGAGGCACCAACATAGTTACACAATAAGTGGAAGGAGGGAGAAAAAGAATATAGTGCCACATATTTGATGGACTGCAAATATAAATAAATAGTTATAAAACTAAGCCAATGACTTGTAAACCATACAGTTAGCTCATCCACGGCAATAATAGGGCAAGACCAGAAAAGACCAAGTACATAAAATCAGTTTTGATTTCTAAAACGTCATGTCTAACCAACCTTACTGAATCCTCTAAGGAAACAAAATTAGACTTGGGCAAAGGGGACGGGGTCTAAATGGGAATATGACAAAATGCGCCATGAAGGTCAATGCATATGTAGTCAGGGACCAAGCAACAGGAAAGGATTGAAAATATGTTACAGTATAGCTAGAGAGGAAGGGGGAAGCAGGAGATTAAAGATAAAATAGAAATTGCTGAGAAAAAAAGCTCAGCAGGTCAAACAGCATTTGTGGAGAGAAAACAGGGTTAACATTTCAAGTCCAGTGACCCTATTCCAGAATTTTCCATTATGAAGAAAGGTCACTGGACCCAAAACATTAACTCTGCTTTCTCTCCACACATTGCGCCAGATCTGTTGGGTTTTTCCAGCCATATATGTTTTTGTTTCTGTATTGAGCATCTGCAGTTATTTGGGTTTATTTTTGTTGAGAAATTAAAACAAAGTTGCACACAGGGTCAGAAGGTAGAAAATTGTATACATGGTGGGACCAGTCATCTGGTGATATTTTTGATCTATAAAATCATTGCTAATACTAATCAATTATTTATTAAATTAGTTCTATTCTGTTCTTGTGGAAACTAATTTTACTGATCAGAATGGAGTTGTAAAGCAATTGTAAAGCTCATGTTTTGTTGTAATTCTGTATTCCAGGAGGTCTAAAAGAGTCATCTTACAGGATATGCTATCGTAGTAACACTACCTAAAGTAGTATTGTTTTAATGATTGAGAGCTGAATCAGACAGGCCAACAAGATTCGGTCCTTAACATGAGAACTATTTTGTGCCTCGAGTCGGTTTCATTTGAGTTGATTTATTTGATTATATTGGACATACTTTCCAAATTAGCAGCCTGTAATCAAGCCTGTGTTTGGGTTCCCAGCTGTCAGTATTCTTCTGGTATGCACTCAGTTCATTGTGAAATACGTTGATTAATTTTGCAGTTGACAATCAATCATACTAACGTCACAAAACACTCAAACCGGCTATCAGATTTCTCACAAGCGTGACCTTGAAGCAAATTCCCATTCTAAATCACAATGGATACAGCATTTCATGCTTGCATTAAATTATATAATTTTCAAGTCTCTGAACGTTGTGTCTGTTGGAAAGCTTATGTTATTCCCTCAGTCAATAAACAGTTTCACTGAAGGTCAAATTTTGAATGAGGAATCCACCTGAATCCAGACAAAAGTTTGCTTTTCTGACTTTCTGCATGGCAACTTACCTGATCTCCCATCTACAGAATTCAACTCAAGTGAAGTCCATAACTGCCCACTTTCAGGGCTCAATTATCATTCCAGTGGGAAGACTGCACAATCCTTACTACCTTGGATGTAATCTGAGAGTGGAGAAGGCACGTTCTCCCCATCTAGAATCCTTCCCAGTTAAATACCTTTCATCCCCAAACTCAGATTGACACTTTTGTCAAAACCAGGCCTTAAATTCTATTGGACATCAATTGCGGGTGGTGGGGTAAGAAGAGATGGGCAGGAAATAGAAGTGTTTTGACCACAACAAAATTAGCCATAGTCGCTTTATCAAATTGTACTCTTTGTTTACGTTCTTCAAAGCTTTTAGGGAATTTATTATTGCTTGAAAAGGATTTGAAAAAAAAAGTTTAATTTAAAAAAAAATAGTAGTTTATTGAATGATAAGAAATATTGGTGCATGTGACCTAGCATAACTTTATCTGGAAGCAGGCAGATAGGATAGTGAAGGCGGCATTTGGTAAGCTTTCCTTTATTGGTCAGAGTATTGAGTACAGGAGTCAGGAGGTCATGTTGCGGCTGTACAGGACATTGGTTAGGCCACTGTTTGAATATTGTGTGCAATTCTGGTCTCCTTCCTATCGGAAAGATGTTGTGAAACTTGAAAGGGTTCAGAAAAGATTTACAAGGATGTTGCCAGGGTTGGAGGATTTGAGCTATAGGGAGAGGCTGAACAGGCTGGGGCTGTTTTCCCTGGAGCGTTGGAGGCGGAGGGGTGACCTTATAGAGGTTTACAAAATTATGAGGGGCATGGATAGGATAAATATACAAAGTCTTTTCCCTGGGATCGGGGAGTCCAGAACTAGAGGGCATAGGTTTAGGGTGAGGGGGGAAAGATATGAGAGACCCCTAAGGGGCAACTTTTTCACACAGAGGGTGGTACGGATATGGAATGAACTGCCAGAGGATGTGGTGGAGGCTGGTACAATTGCAACATTTAAGAGGCATTGGGATGGGTATATGAATAGGAAGGGTTTGGAGGGATATGGGCCGGGTGCTGGCAGGTGGGATCAGATTGGGTTGGGATATCTGGTCGGTGTGGACAGGTTGGACCGAAGGGTCGTTTCCATGCTGTACATCTCTATGACTCTAATAGGAAGAGAGAGTTGACATATGAAAGTAGTATGGCCGGCAAAAACAAAAGCATAAAATACATATACACAGACAAACCAAAAAGCTGGGAGGTTGAAGGTGATCAGTACTTCGATACTGACCAAAAAAAAAAAAAAAGAGAAAGCAGGCCAAAAAAGAGAAAGCAAACCAAATGGATTCCTGAGAGAAGAGGTCAGTTCAGAAGAGTTGTTTTTTATTTGGCAAGAAACAAGATGGGAACTTTTGGAGGTAATGTATAAATTGGCTAAAAACAAATGTAAAACCTATGAAAAAAAAAATTGTTAGTAGCCCAAGACATTAACAAGCTGGATATTTTTCTGGAAATGGCCAACTGTGATCTAGGGTGTTATTGACTAGTAATTTGAAAAGATTCAATGCAAGACTACATTATCAGGATTTCATTGTGACCAGAGGGAGAGAGGTAAATGTACCTTGCTCAAGACAATCAAACATTTGAAACTCAAAAAAAGGTGAAAGTTGTCATCAGGTAAGACTAGTGACTCACCCTGCTGGAATAAAGAAAACCACATTGTGGAACAGTATTGGTATGAATGGCCATATGTGCAATTGATGTGAATTTGAGATTGTGTATAATGCATACGTATTGCATCACTATTTCAAGTGAAATTCTAACAAAAAAAAAAGTGTCTTTTGCCTGTTGATGCATATTTAAACATCCATTGTTCAAATTCCAAGTTAAAGGAAAAGCTTAAAGGAATCCTGTTGGTAAAATTCTTCATTTGGGAACCAGCCAGTATATTTAGGGTTTTTTTAGGTTTACAGTTTCCCCTACAGGGATTGTTTTATATGCCTAAAACGTATCACAGGTAACACAAAAGCTTTACTGGAAGTTGTCCATGTAGGAATCAAAGATTCTCAGGCTGAAAAATCTTTCCATCATGATTCAAAAGTACGCAAACTTTTTTTTGTATTAAAACGTGACTGCAGTGTCCAGATGAAGACTTTGATGGACTCAATTGGTTGGGGAGGTCACTGGGAGCTGGATTCTCTCGCATGAACCAACTGGGCTAATTTCTGGGGAGACAGACAGACAGACAGACAGAGACAGAAGCAACTCCAAAGATTTCAGAAGAAAGCAGCAGGGCAAGATTAGTTCAGTAAACCTCCTCAAATATTCCTAGGTAAGACCATATGCCCAATTTCTGTGTGTGTTTAGATGAGGAGAGAGATCCATTCAAGAAAATTTCACATCAGGCAAAAATAAATTCACTGCATTTCCAAACTGGTTTGGCTAAGAAAACACAATTATAGTCACAATTTGTGCCAGGTACTTGGCTAATCAAAAATATCAATTGTTTTATCGGATTCAGTTGCCAGTAGCAGTTACTAAAACCAATCATTTTCCACCAACCACAGGACTCCTAATATGAAATACTACAGTAGATAGGAAACAACAATTTTCATTCTAGTTCAACTCTTCACACAGTTTGCTGCATTGCTCCTATGCAGTGCTGTAACATCCCTATTAACACAAAGCAAGATACTTTATTTCAGAAAATATGAATCCTCAGCAGGTGGCCTTACTTAATGAGAAAAGCCGCTTTGGCCATTTTTTGTATTCAAGGTAGGATTCTTTAACTTCTGCAACAGAATGAATTCTGAGAATTCACTTCAAATATCATGTGGCTCAAATTGCAAAACAATATTCCCAAAATGCAAGATGTTTGATCAGCCCCAAAAGGAAAAAGAGTACGGGAGAGCAGCTGATTCGTGGAGTATTTGGGCTTCAGTCTGTATGTGCAAGTGTGTCTCTGCCTCTCTAGCTTCAAGGCACATCAGTAAAATGCTCAAGCCTTATTTGCATCTCAGGAGATGCATTACTTACAATAGGAGATCAAAGCCAATTGATATCTATTGCATAAATGGAGGGAGGACAGGCAAAGAAACCAAGGCTGAAAGAGATTGCAAAACGAGTTAAGACTTTGTACAGTTTTGAAAAGGAGCACAAAAATGTTATAAAATGTAACTGTCAGGACTCAAAATGGATCAACAAAAACTAGGTTAATCCATAAGAAACATGACTGATAGGATTATGGACTTGCTATAAACAACTTTGAATTGGGTGAAATCTTAAGAAACTACAAGGTTTGAGCTATGTAACCTTGCAACCAGTAATTAAAGTTTAACAAACAAGGCATCATTCATCTGATTAATGGAAACACATGACTGCTGCTACCAATCACTCAAGGCAGTCTGGAATGAATGATTGATTACAAAGTAGTTCAAAACTGCGATGATATTGACTGAATAGTCAAAAAGGTAGCTTTCGCTATCAACTCCAGGTCGTTACAGAGACCACACTCTAAGAGATGAAGTCTCAGAGGTATATTGTTGCAGGACAATAATCTCTGTTGGGAAGAGAAGCAAGCTTCCTTCCTTTTGTTCTTGTATCTAAAGCATTTTGCTGCTGTTTCAATCCTCTTTCCTCATCTTCAGCTATGGGGGAACCACTAAGAGGGCATCACCCTGATACTTTGTAATCATTTATATGTGCCTTCAGTCATAAAATAAGAATTAGGCTAAGATAGAGAGTTCTCTGCCCAAAGATCCAAGTATTTGTGCAAATGTGCCTTCAGGCGATCAGAGGGATGTGGGAAAAATTGAATTGTGGGGGGAAAAAGCTGAGATGCGTTATTTCAAGAATCTTTACTAACACCAAAATATGTCTGTTTACTTGGCATAGGTAATCACAAGGGGGCCTTCTGCTCTGGGAGATGCAAGTGATATTTTTCCGACAAATATTTGATAAGAAAGTTTGCAAATATACCCCACTGGGACAGGGATGTGGAAGCTACTTAGTTCATGAAGGATGTGCAAATTTACTCAAAATGTAGCAGTATGCACTCAGCACTTTTCACATGCAGAGAGAATATTACATCAATTTTGAAAGGAAAATGAAGCATCATATTCTATTCAAAGAGCCAATGGCATTATTAAAGGAATTGAAGATGCCATTGGTGTGAATGATATTTCTGGTGCCTACTAGGTTGCTCCATACATAGGTAGCTGCGCTTTTCCAGCAACATTTTCTGCTCCGTACATAGACTTTCTATTTCCATTTAGTTGAGAAGTGTAAGTGTAAATCACAGATGAAATCAACTCTACTCTGCTTAAATAGTTTGAGGCTGTCTTATGGATTTTCACTTCCATGCCAACTGGAACACTGGAATCCTGATGGTTAGATGAAAGACATACTGAAATAAGCAAGCTTCTACTGAGAAGGGTTCCCCCGCAGGATGTAGTCATGTGAATCAAACAAGATTTATTATCTGATCCCAGACTTGGCAGCAAATAAACTTGACTAAACAAGCCATATTTCTTTGCCTTTTAAGGGCTGTGGTCAGCCAGTTAGACACAAATGACCAAAGAATCCTGAACTTTGCATTACTTTGTTTTGTTGGCAAAGTTACTAAGTTCCAATACTCTGTTTTAGTGAGAGATAACTACGCAAGCTGGACCAAATCATGAACTTGGCTCGACTTCTTACTCATATAAAAAGAATGCGGAGATGTTAACTTTTACCATCTGTTGTAAAAAGGCAAAACTTCACTACAAAGATGATAATAAAATACAACGTTTGAATGCAAGATTATACATTATACTTCTAAAAGAACAGAAATATTGCTACCTAGCCTAAAGGTATGACTAATTTTTAGAACAGACTAGATTTGGGTTTGTGTCTATTATCCCAAACTTGGAAACAGGAAGAGGCCAATTAACCGTTCAAGCTAGTTCTGTTAGTCAATAAATTCATGGCTTATGCCAAACCGGATTCCATGCAACTCAAGGCATATCAGTAACAATTAGATTGAAAAATTAATTAATTATTGTGAACCAGATGTAGAATAGACTGATGTCCTGCGCACATGATTTCACCAAAACATTTTTTATATTCTCTAGTCCTAGATTCTTCAAAACTGACATTTCTCTCAATCTATTCATCTTAATATACCAAACTTCAATCAAGCCATCATGTAATCAAAGGAATGCATCCCTAATTTGGTTATTCACTCATTGTAATTTAGCAATTGAAGTCCAGTATCATTCTAGTGGTTCGACACTGCACCTTGATGTTAATATTGTCCTCAAGTGTGAAGCTGGAGTTTCTGTTGAAATTGCAATAGTTGGATCAAGTGTTGGTCTCAGTCATGCAGCATCAGGAATAGTAACCCAATGAGTTTTGATGAGCTTGCCAGAAGGCACACCTTGCAAGTGGATAATCATTCCTATCCCAATCTTTCAAAAGTTAGTTCTGGGATAGCATTGTGCTCACAAAATTCCAAATGGAATTGCCACTTCTTAAAAGAGTCAGACCTTTATGTTCACACATAAGCATCCAGAATACCCTCAGTCACTATTGCACTCCAGCAAAAGGTACTGAACATCAATGCATCAGTCCACAGCAAGCTCTGTAAAATACACTTAAAAAGTCATGCTGGAGCTTACTTAAAATTTTCAAACTTTTCAGCACGATGATACCACTATAGGTACCAAGTCATATGTCTGTGATACCTATTCACCATGGTTTGCAGCATTACTGTAGAATCTAATTTGCCCAATCCTACTTCCCCCTCCACTCACCCGGAACATATCAGTTTACATAAAAAAAGCCTTAAAATACTGCCTATCCCTAGATGAACACAGTTAGCAAGGATGTGCTATGGCTGATCTTGACACCAGATTAGGCAAATTACTGCCCCCTTCACCTTCCTTTTTAAAAATCGCTCCTTATTGCTTCCTTTTCTTTTCTCACCTGATGTTTCCTTTTCTAATCACAGTTAGTCAGATTCATACAGCATGGAAACAGACCTTTTGGTCCAACTTGTCCATGTTGACTAGTCTTATTTGCCAGCATTTGGCCAATTTCCCTCTAAACAATTCCTATTGCATACCAATGCAATGCCTTTTAAAAAGTTGTAACTGTACCAGCTTCCATAATTTCTTCTGACAGCTTGTTCCATAGATGTACTATCCTGTGAAAAAATGACCCGAGGTTCTTTTTGAATCTTTTACCTCACCTCAGACCTATGCGCTCTAGTTTTGGACTTCTCCATCCTCAGAAAAAGACCTACCCATGCCCCTTATGATTTTATAAACGTTTACAAAAGTCACCCCTCAGCCTGAGGCTTGAGGGAAGAAAGTCCCAGCCTATGCAGCCTCTCCCTAGAACTCAAGGCCTCCAGTACTGGCACCATCTTTGTAAATCTTTTCTGCACGCTCAAGTTTAATATTCTTCAAAGAGAAGGGTGATCAGAATTGAATGCAGTGTTCTAAAAGTGGCCTCACCAATGTCCTCTACAGTCACAACATGACATTCCGATTCCTGTACTCCACTCATTGTTCTGACCAATGAAGGAAAGTGTGCCAAATATCTTCACTGCCCTGTGACTCCACTTTCAAGAATCTACGCACCTGCATGCCTTGGTTTCCTTGTTTGGCAACACTCACCAGGGTCCTACTATCAACTATGCAGGCCCTGATTAGCTTTACTGAAATGCAACTCCTCACATTTAATCTAAATTTAACTCCATCTGCCACTGCTCAGCCTAAAGGCCCATCTGATCAAGGTCCAATTGTACTCGGATGTAACCTTTGTCACTATCTACTACATTACCTACTTTGGTGTCATCTGCAAACTTACTAAATATCTTCTGTATTCACATCCAAATCATTTATACAAAATGACAAAAAGCAGTGGGTACAGCACCAATCGTCACAGGTCTCCAGTCCAAAAAGCAACACTCTACCATTACACTCTCCTACTTTCAAGGCAATTTTGTATCCAGTTGGCAAGCTCCCCCTAGATTCCATGCAATCTAACTTTACTAACCAGTCTAGCATGGGGATCTTATCAAATGCTTTGCTGAAGTCTGTATGCACATCTACTGCTCGGTTTTCATCAATCTGGTGTTAAGTCTTTAAAAAACCTCAACCAAGTTAGTGAGACACTATTTCCAATGCACAAAGCCATTGATTATCCCTAATCAGCCTGTGCCTTTCCAAAGACATTTAGATCCTATCCTTCCGAATGCCCTCCAACAACGTCACCACAGGACA
Source organism: Chiloscyllium plagiosum (assembly GCF_037043375.1). Taxonomy (NCBI): domain Eukaryota; kingdom Metazoa; phylum Chordata; class Chondrichthyes; order Orectolobiformes; family Hemiscylliidae; genus Chiloscyllium; species Chiloscyllium plagiosum. The sequence goes on from NW_028270154.1 coordinate 25,476,055, forward strand.
CAAGGCTGACTGGTCTATAGTTCCCTGGCTTTTCCTTACAGCCTCTTAAATAATGGCACCATATTAGTCAGTCAATCTCCAGTTTTCCAGCACCTCACCTCATCTCAGTAAGGGGCCCAATTTCTTCTAGTTTCTCTGGCCCTCCCCAAACAGGTTCTTCTCCTCACTTGTTGTCCATTCTACTATCCAGCCTTCAAAATGTCAAATCGTACCTGCTCATGGATAGCCTGTGTACATTCCACTTCTTCTTTTTCCACCTCCTGTGGCCTAGCTAGAAGCACAAACCACCTCCAAACTGCAGAAAACAAAATCACCACCAAAAATAGCAAACCCTTCTCGGCCACGATCCATATGTCTGATTACCCTGGACTGCCCAATTTTCTATTCCACCTCCGGTTTCAAATACCCTCAAGAGTGAATTTATGTTCCAAACCAGAGCTAAAAAGTTGATTTTAAGTTTTAAAAAATGTATCTACCCCAAGATGATTGCAAAGCATCAGAACTTTAATTCTGTTTGCTTCTAAGATAATCTTCAGCAGAAGTAGTTCCTGCACAACCATGCAGATGTCTTGAAAACCTAACCCATTGAGAGAGAAGTGAAAGATCCTGCATGCTAGAGGGCAAGTTGGAAATACTGACATTCTACTTGAAGCTAGATTTCCACAAATGCCTGTAATCTGATGAAATAGTCTTTGTATCTGCTATTGTAGCTCATATTGACTAATTTGCTTGTTAATTCTTGTTGAATATACATGAATTGCTGTTTTTAATCATTTATTTGTGGGATGTGGGAGTCACTGACTGGTCAGCATTTATTGCCCTTCCCTACTTGCCCTGGAGAGAGGTGGTGAGCTATCTTTTTGAACCATTCCAGACACAGAATGTCAACAGAAAGGAATTCCAGGATTTTAACCCAATGTGTCTTAAAATGTACAAAAAAAAAAACAAAATTTCACTTTTTGCAATCATCTAATTTGGGAGTTGTTTGGTAAATTTGGGTTATGGTTCCCTCATGTGATCATATTCTATGTATACAGACACACCTATACTTTCAAAAGTTGATTTTTACTTTGTAATTAGAATATGAAAGTGAACATACTTTGAAATAATCAAAAGAAAACTTTGGTCACAAAAACGTGCATTGAATAACCCTCATTAACTCAAGACTGCCAAAAATGTGCTGAAAACACCCATCCAGCATGCAGTTAAGCTCCTGCAGTTATTAAATAGACAATTGCACAACATAATAGGTCACAGCATATGAAAGAATGTGAAGCTGTTGGATATGGTTAAGATAAATAAAGACAGAATATTGCATCAGTGCTTTTAAACCCAGATGTGTGACATGGAGTTATTTACTTGGTGATGGAGAAAAAACACTGTCTGCTGACTGTCTCAGTTGTGCTGAACTTCGTTCTTTATCTTAACTCGGTAGTGGGAAGAGGACTGAATGAGTCTGATGTCCTGAGTGTGAGTCATGCACCAAGTCTAGCCTCAATGACCTTTGCCTCACACAGATTATGTCAATAATGGTCAAAAGAATAAAAGTTAACAGGGGAGCACAGATTTAAAAATCTGCCATGTAAAAAAACTTCATGTTTAATTAAAAGTCACAACAGGCAGTTTCATTCTCACCTAAACACTCAGCAAGATCACAACTTTTCAGCTCTTATTTGTAATAATTTGCCATATCAGTGAACTTTCCAAGTTCAAGGTCACAGTGATCCCTGAGCAACTTTCTTCCATTCATTCCTTGAATATTCTCACTATCTCTTGGCTAATGCAGACAGAATTAACTGCACTGCTTGGAATACAACTGCTGACAAAGGGCACAAAAAGGAAGTAGCTAAAGGCTAGCTCTCCAAGAAGATTGGGAAAAATAATGCCATAATCATTCTTTATTATTTGGTTGAAATCAGATTATGGAATAGCATCAGTTTTGTCTTTCTTTCAAAAGAAGCACCGCTGATATGAAGGATTTCTGTGCAGATAGATAGGTTAATATTCTAAATGCAGGCAAAAAATTAAGACAATTACAACAATGCTTTTGAGAACTTAAGCATTGTGGATGCTGGAAGTTGGAGAAACTAAAGAGGTAGAAGGGAAAAAGAGTGAAAAGGTTTCAAGTCCAAAAGTACTCTTTAGTACTATTCAAAATTCATTATGAAATGAGGGACATCCCACATGTTTTAATCCACATCTCAACTACTTATAGAATGCAATTACACAATGACCTGAATCACTCCAAAGGAATTATTGCATAATACAGTCAGCAACTAACTTTTCCTTTTCGACAGCAGTGCACAGTTGTTTCCACTCTGAGCGGGGTGGATTCTGCAGTGAATCATCCAATCCTGGCAGCACAGAGACTCTGCTCCACATATGCTAAGGGGTGATGAGACAGTACTCTTTCTGCACCTTCACTCCATGTGCCCTACCCAGTGACACACCAAGTGGTTGGCACCTTTGCAGATGCTTCTTCTCCGGTTTGTGGATTCCAGGGCAAGTGAGTCCGATCTGTTGGTGTGGATGTTGCAATTGTTTAAAGGAGGCTTAAAAAGGATGTTCTTTTAGCATTTCCTCTGTCCTACTAGAGATTGCTTACCATCGTGGAGCTCAGAGTCGAGGTTTTAGGTCATCTTAAAGTTGGACAGGTGGATAATGTGGCTCACTCATCACAGCTGGTCTGGGAGAGGAAGTTCACACGGGTATTAACTCTTCAGGGATGTGCAGTATCTACTATATATGGTCCATATTTCTGGTGCAAACAGGAGGGTGGAGACCACAGTTGCTTAGACCATAAGCTTAACACAAGGTTGGAAGTCTCAGACTTTAAACAGACCACTCTTCAGGCAGAAGGTATTGGGGTAGCATTGGAATAAATATTTGGTTTCCTCATCAATGGCTGCTCACACCAACAGGAGGCTCCCAAGGTACAGGAAGTGATTCATATTGTCCAAGGGCTCCCTGTGAATCTTGATGGTTGGCAAGTATTGTGTGGCAGGACTGGTCTGGTAGGTAACCCTTTGATTTATGGATGTTTAGTCTGACCCAGATTCTCTTTCACCCCTCAGAATACATTGACAATGGTTTGTAGCTTGGATTGTATTTGTGTAAGCACAAGTCATCGAACTGCAGTATGCAGATAATGACAGAAAATGAGGTGGTCTTGGTTCTGGCCTGGAGGGGTAAAGGTCGACAGTTTGTCATTCATCTTGAAGTTAACTCCTGTGGCAGGAGCTTCGTGGAGATGGGCTACAACGTTGCAGCAAGGAAGACAGAGGAAAAAAAGGGTTGGTGCAATGACACTGTTTACCTGACCCCAATTTGCATTCATATTGGGTCTGTAGTGGATCCGATAGAGAGGATCATGGCTTGGTTGTCACTGTGAAGCAGATGCAGAATGGTGAGGAAAGTGGAATTTGAGGAGAATATTCCACAACCCCTCACTGTTGACAGTTAAAAGGCTTTTGTGAGATCAAGAAGGCAATGTATAAACACAATTTTCTAATATATTGTTTATTCTAAAATCAGAACTGGAGTGTGAACCATTCATCTCATGACTAAAATTAAAGTATTGTTTATTGGGTACCTGTTCAAGGATTAGTTCAGTCAGTCAGTCTCGTTGGAAATTTTAAGTTTAGGCTTATTTTTAAAAAAGACTGACAGGGAAAGCCTAACAAACGCATGTCAATCAGCACAAATGCTGCTTTTTGACACTGGGAGAACTGATGACACCTCTGCCATTTGCTCAGGTAAGTTGCTTGTTCTCACGGTTCTGGAAGGAATATTTAGAATGTACAATTTTCTTTCTAAGTATTGAAACTTAGTTAAAATTACACATGGAAGACTTTGGGCATTGTTTCTGACTCCAAGTACATTTTCTGAAGAGAGTTATGTATGACGGGGCTGGGGTAGTGGTCAACAAAAAAAAAAAAAAGGGACAATTTTGTGATGAAAAGGCAGGTGGTTTACGGGAAGTTTTGTTTCCACCAGAGTGTGGTCAGGAATCTGGAATGCATTGCCCAAGAGGGTGGTGGAAAAGCTCAACCCTTAAAAAAGTACTTGCATGAGCACTTAAAGTTATCGCATTTAAGGCTACAGGCGAAATGCTGGCAAGCAGGACCACTGTAGATTTACAATAGGTTTGTTTTCTTGTCAGTGCTGACTTGATGGGCCTCTTCTATACCGTATGATTCTGTGAAAGCAGGATTTTAATACATAACCGTTTCGATCATGTAAAATTCAAATATTGAACATTTCCTCCACAATTTAAATAAGAGGTTGAAAGCAGAAACAATGAACAGCAAAGCAGGACACTTTGTTGAAAATTAGCCTTAGATATTGCATGATACATATGTACTGTACCACACCGAGAGAGTAAGAATTCACTAGAATTTTACAGGTCAAGAATGCTTCAATTTGTATGACACATTCAATTTTAAACAAACCTCATGTTACTGTTTATATTCTGTAGTTTGTACTGAACATTCAAATTAATACAGGTGTGGGTGAGTGAGTGAGTAAATTTAACTTGCAACTTCCTTTATTCAGTTAAAAATCAGCAGAAATTGAACATTGCAGTTACTTCTGCTGTGTTTGCACAATAAAATGCAAGTTTCTCACTAGACGAATTGTTCTCTAAAAGCTGCTAACAGGCACGTACCAACCAAACTGCTCCTTCATCACCATTGAATTGCCTCCTTCAGACTTTTAGCAAAGTGTTAGAGCGCCCATTAAAGCGTAAAACTACAAGCTGCTGCTTCCGGCTTGTGTTCGCATTTCTGCTGCTCTGGGAAAGGCATTAACACTAGTTCCTTATCATGACTCCATCAAAACCCACAAGGCTGCAGCATCTAACAAATCTATTGACAAGCTATTATTAAAGGCATTTCCTGTTGAAAGTCCACATCTCAACCTCAGAGTTCTATAGTGTTTGGGGGAAAACAAAATCACCCTCGCTGAGTTTCCCACCACACCAAAACAGAAATAACAAACTGGACATAGTGTCATCGAGCTGTACAGCACAGAAACAGATGCATCCATCCATACCAGCCAGATATCAGAAATTAATCTAGCCCCATATCCCTCTAAAGGTTTCCTATTCATGCACCCAGCCAGATTCCTTTTAAGTGTTGTAATCATACCAACCTCCAGCACCTCATTCCATACACACCCTAACCTCTGAAAAAGTTGCCTCTTGGATCCTTTTTAAATCTTTCCCTCTCACCTTAAACTAATGCCCTCTAGTTTTGGACTCTGCTATTCTAGGGAAAGACATAGGGCGAATAGCCAATCTATGCCCCTCATGACTTTATAGACTTCTATAAGATCACCCCTGAGCCTCCAATGCTCTATGGAAAATGTGCCCGGCCTATATAGCCTCTCCCTATAGCTCAAACCCTCCAGTCCTGACATCATCCTTGAAAATCTTTTCTGGACCCTTTCAAGTTTCACAATATCCTTCCTATAGCAGGGAGACCAGAATTGAATGTAGTATTCCAAAATTGGCTGAATCAACGACCTGTACAACCGCAATGTCCTGTATGACATCCCAACTCCTATACTCAATGCATTGACCAATAGAGGCAAGCATACCAAATACGTTCTTCACTACCTGCGACTCTAATTTCAAGGAACTATGAACCTGCACTCCTAGGTCTTTGTTCAGCAACATTCCCCAGGTCCTTACCAGCCCTGCCCTGGTTTGCCTTTCCAAAATGCAGTATTTCACCTTTACCCAAATTAAAATCCATCGGTCCACCAGCCTGTCTGGTCAATGTCCGGCTGTGTTCAGAGGCAATCTTCTTCACTGTCCACTACACCTCTGATCTGGGTATCATCTGTAAACATACTAACTATACCTCGATGTTCACATCCAAGTCATTTACATACAAGTGACGAAAAGCAGTTGACCAAGCACTGATCCTTGTGGTAGACCACTCATCACAGGTCTCCAGTCTGAACAGCAACCGACCACCAACCTATCTACCTTCAAGCCAGTTCTGTATCCAAATGGCTAGTTCTCTCTGTATTCCTTATGACTAGTTCTCCCTGTATTCCTTATGACTAGTTCTCCCTGTATTCCTTATGACCGAACCTTTCTAACCAGTCTACCAAGTGGAACCTTCATACGGCTTTCTCCATGGATGTTAAAGCAAATCAATTCTGGAGTGCAGGTTTACTAATACATATCCATTAAGATGACCAAAGCAATAAATGTAACATGAGCTATGGAGGTTTTTAATTCACAGATTCATGTAATGTAAGGACAAAACAAAATCAACACACTCCATAATAGATTAGTTATCACAGTCAATTGAATCACAGCATTCAAAACTGGATTCCCACTCCGACTACCATTTTTCACACTTATCATTCCTTGCATCTGTGTACAGCAGTGTGTCTATTTCTACAGCAACATTGTCAGAGGATTTGGAATAGGTCACTTACTTTGAAGAGAAGTAAAATTTGTACATTTGCACTCCATTCCACATAGAATACAAGGGTCCTTAAGAAATCAGATACTGTTTATTGAAAATAAAACAACATTTGCAAGTGTTAGAGCAGGATAGAGATCAAATTATGTATTCACATTAGGATGGGGTGGGGGAGATGGCAGTAGTGGAGAAATGGAATACTTTCTCACTTTTGCCAACAATTTCAAGTATAGCACAAGCTGGATTCAGTGCAAGCCCCTCTCTCTATTACATACTAGAGAAGCTAACATTTGTTTCTCACATATATACAAGCATTTGTGTTTGCATGGTTTCTAATTTACCACAAAAATACAGCCAGTTTTGTTCTACTGGCTCTTATTCACAACTGCTTTTGAAACTATGGATTGGAGAGAAAAATAAAGGGAAAGGATTCTTAATTTCATGTATCATACTAGTCATTATACAGTGCAGAGCTAAACAGAGATATCAAAACACACATTTGGCAGAATGTCAGTGTTCAGGGCATGAATAAGTAATTTCCAATAGTATCATTTTAATTCTTCACCACACTCAGATCTTGGCCACCTATACTGTTCCAATGAGACTTAAATGAATAATAACCGATAGCTCAAACTTTCAGTTGGGCACTTTACAACCTTCTAGTGCAAAACTCAAATTTCAGAAAATGAACAAATCAACAGTTAGGCCAAGAGGCAATAGTTGTTGGTCACTATTCTATTGATCCTCTTTGCATCTGCTAAAGATGCTTCATAAAAAAAAAACAAATTGTTCCACTACCACCACCTATTATTTTGCCCCATCATACGTATTTTTTTTTTCCTGTTTACCACCTAGTCAGGTGTTTTTTTTTCAGGTTTGCTCCTTCCCCAGTCTCTACTGATTTTAAGTAATGTTGCCAGTGTTGATAAACAGAGACTGAGTTGGTGCAGCAGCTTCAGTCTCACCAGATTTTGACTAACATGTTTAGTATTGCCAGCATCAGCATTTTTTTTGTACTGAAAGAATCCGAGCAGTACCTCTTTTGTAGTGAAATCCCTAAAGAGATAAACTCAGCAAGACAATTTGTCTACCACTTAGTCTACAGGAGGACATCTCCTTAACGTGCAGCATTGTTTGCATCTCTCCACAAGTGCATAATGCTGAGGTCTAATCAATGGAAGTTGTGGTCTTTTCCCAGATGACTGTGGTATTTGCCACCTGTCAGTGGGAAATATTGGATAAGGGTTGCTTGAAGTTGTTCACTGACACCAGTCTTCTATCTTGCACCCAGTGGGAGATGGTAAACTACAGTAGAGTATCCATAGAAGGGGAGAGACTGCCCTTAGATAACAAAGAGATTCATTGCATGATATCAATGAGTGTAACTTCATTGGTCAGGCATAATTACTCAGACCTTCGGGAGGTGGTACATCTGGTTCCTCTGAAAGCTAGAGTAGAACTTTTTGTCACACAGTCTGTGTTTAGGAACATCAGTAGAACGAGTAGGCCATTCAGTCCCTTGAACCTATTCTGCCATTCAATGAAATCATAGCTGAACTGTACCCTACCTCCTCCTGCCTACCTTTGGCCCATAACCCTGAATAGGTTTGCATAATACAACTATCCCAGGTATGAAAAGTTTGTAAATAATGGGGTCAATGTAACATGAACATTTACTCCTTCAGAATCATGAACTTTATACAGACGTCATCTGCACTGAACTGTCCTGAATTTGTTCATCAGGGATCCCAGTTGCCATGATAGTTCAAACCATACCAGGTGGTAGATGGGGCTTGTCACAAGGAACTGATTAATGACTCCCCAGGTTGCCCATTCCTTAAAGTGTCTGCTGGTAAATCTTGATCGAAAAAAGTTGTTGTGGGTTGAGATGGAAGTCAGGCATGGGGGTAGATTGAGTAGATCAAAGTGAAGGGGAACAATGGATGTGAAACAAAAAAAACTGCTGGAGAAACACAGCAGGTCCAACAGCATATGAGGAAAGAAAACACAGTTATAGTCCAGTGACCCTTCTTCAGAAGGCATCTGTATTGCCATTGTGCCCCCTGTCAATACCACACTCCCATGGAGAAGCAAAGCTACTCGAATGCTGAATCTTTAAACAGAGTCAGAGTAACTTACTGAATTCTATGAATGCCCCCTTGCAAAATCTCAGACTCAGTAGAATGGGCAGTCTCAACACTGATCAGACCTCTGTACCTTTATGACAATAAGATATTCACCCAAACTTACAATGACATATGAATTAAGAGCAGGAATAGACTATATTCACCTCCTATCTGCCACTGGCAACTTTTGACTCCCTTGTTAGTCTGAACCTTTCACAGTTTTAAAACTACACAATAACCTTGCCTCCAGTAGACTCTGGAGAAAAAGGGTTCCAAAGACTCAGCAATACTCAGAAAACCTAACTTTTATTTCAAAGGTGAGACCCCTTTAAAATATTTACTACCTAACGCTGATAGTGTATTGAAAGATTTTAATAGCTGAAAAGCTAACAGTACAGAGTTAGGGAGATAGGCCCAACTACTAATGGCATCACATGCCTTTGACAGCAAGATAACATTTCCTTTCCTTTCTTGGTTTCTCAAGACTGCAACAGGTCACACATGGCAAACAAAATTAACTTCGAAGCTTGTAAAAATGTTAGATCCTTTCCTGTTGGGTCACACTTATTTACCATTTAGAAGCACAGGTGTTGGATATCTTCCATACTTTGGAACTCAGAACAGGCTGACGTTTGAAAAACTATTAGTGGTGGTTTAGAATTGCAACATTATTAATTCCACGTTAGTTCATTTTTTAATAAAAAAAAAGATTCCCTACAGTGTGGGAGCAGGCCCTGCGGCCCAACCAGTCCATACCGACCCGTCGAAGAGCAACCCATCCAGATCCATTTCCCTCTGACTAATGCACCTAACACTATGGACAATTTAGTATGGCCAATTCACCTGACCGGTGGGAGGAAACCAGAGCACCTGGAGGAAACCCATGCAGACACTGGGAGAAATGTACAAACTCCACAATGACAGTTAGCAGAGGCAGGAAACAAACCTGGGACCCTGGTGCTGTGAGGCAGCTGTACTAACCACTGAGCCACCATGCTGCCCCAGCCACCTTGCTGTGCCATGATTTCATTTTTTCTCCTTATGCTTTCAGCAGTACATGACATCTTTCGTGAAAAAGCTACCCAGCAGCTATAAACGTTAAATCTGAACGCACTGCTCAACATAGAAATTTCATTGCCATATTCAGAAAAATAACTGGCTCATTGCAAAGAGGCAAAAATCGAAATAGTATTATGTATTTTCATTTCATTCAGTGCAGAAACAGACCACTCAGCTGATCTGAAAACCAGTCTTCCTCCCACCCACTTCATCCAACCTCATTAACATATCTTTTTCCTTTGCCCAAGTACTTTATTTATTTTCACTATTCCATGCGCTAGCATGATTCATATTTTGACCAGTTTCTGGGCAATGCCTGGCAAATCTTACCATGGAAAGCTCCACCTTCAGATACAGAGGTCTTGGTTGGTCAAATCAGGAAGTCAGCTTTCAGGAATTCCAGCTTACTTTTGGTATTTACATGCAATTAGTCATCTCACTACACAATTAGCTCAGGTTGAAAATCTCACCAAAGCCTTTAGTAACGAACTTCCTCCATCAGGACACAGATTTTCTTCATAACTAACAGGTACGATCCAACCAACCAACGAGTCTCTTAGCCATAACAATCAATAGGTCCCATTCAAAATCAAACAGCAGCATTTTAATCAATTTCTGCACAAAATGGTACTCACTTTGAACCTAAGAAAGAAGGGCAATACTGCAACTGCATAAATTAAGTCTCATTGCCAGATTCAATGTCAAAATTTCCACTTGTTGGAATTGGTCACATTTTCTAAGAGTATCAATAGAGTTGGTAAAAATGTATTCATGGGATGTGGGCATCATGGGCTGCGCCAACATTTATTGCTCAGCCCTAGTTGCCCTTGGATGTGATGGTGGTCAGCCTCGAACTATAGTAGTTCATATACCGTAGGATGGGAAGCAAAGTCAAGGATATGGACAATGTATGATGCAGAGGTATGAAAAGCACTTTAAAACACAATTGGCATGTTTATTTTGTGAATGGGAACATGAGGTGGAGGAGGGAATTCTCCTCGATTGATACTAGTGGTTATTAGCCTTCAGCCTGTGTTTGGAAGAACCCATGTGAGGGCCAAGAGTCAAGTTTACAAATTAATGTTCCCTGCCATTTTAAAGCTAGGAACTACTGAACCATCAATATGGGCTTCTGATCCCATGCAGTTGCATCACAACTTCTAAATTTTACTACCTCTCCTTAGATGGTGAGCTTTTCAGCATTTGCTACAATTGAGGAAGAAGCAATTATCTCATTTGTGACCTGAATTTAACTAATGTTGCTTAAATTTTATACAAGTGATGTTAGACAAGGGATAAATATTGTCAAAAGACACTGTGGGAAACTTCCATACTATTCTTCAAGTGAGGGTCATGGGATCTTTTACATCAAGCTCAGGGCAGATGGGAATTTAGTTTAACATTTCATCTGAAAGATAGGATCTCAGACAGTGGTGGAATTGCTCCAGTTCTGGCACAGGAATGTCAGCCTAGATTTTTAACGTTCAAGTCCCTGGAGTGTGACTTCAACCCACAATTGACTGATATCAAGGCATGAGTGCTCTTACAGCTGGCTAGGAGGGAGCAAGTGAGCTAAATTTGTTCTAATTGGATTAAATAGTTATATTGCTTCAAAATTTAGTTTGTACACTTAAAAAAGAACCTCTCCAAAATCAGGTTAATGAAGTAGATGCAGCCTTGCTTGAAACCTTGATTCTATAACATAGACTTTGACTCATAAATATGAACTCAATAAATCGAGACAGGAGGAATGGAACAACAACAAGGTGGTCTTTATCTACCAATTTAAAGCAAGTTAAAGTGGATAGTATTTCCATTCTTACAGTTCCTCTCCTATTGTGATCTTGTAGCTTTGGAGAGGAATGATTTATTTCTAACAGCAGAACCACAAGATAAAACAAGAGAAAATTAGCGCGCCTATTCAATACACAGAATCGCCTCCCTCATAAATCTATACTACAAGGCATTGGGTTGACAAGTCTTAGATTGATCACTCAGATGCTGCCCAGAGGAAGTCTATGATTGTAAAGCAATGTTCCACCAATTAATTTGCAAAGAATTCTGTCATAACTGGCCAATTTGGCTTTCACAAAAAGTAGTAAAAAAAAAAGGCAATAGGGAGAGCGCTGGGTAGTACGATTGCTGTTAGTTTGCTTTTGTGCAGAACTGACAGACATGATGCACAGCTTCCTCCCATGCCAGAGACATTACTGATTTTACAGGATCCTTCTAACAGATTGTATATCGGCAATCCTCCTTCAGTTTCTCTGTATAACAAGACAAGACATCACAAACGTACAAAAAGGACAGTTTCCTAAATTTCCTGTTTCTTGTGAATTTTTTAAAAAAATCACAATTATAGGTATGAAATATTTTGACAGAGATAGCAATCACAGGATATCATCCAGTTATTTAGAGAGTCACTAATATAGGAAATCTTCTTAAGCTGTTGGTTACCTAGGTTACCCAAAGGCTTTTAAGATTTGATGTGCTTTAATATTAGATTAGATTACTTAGTGTGGAAACAGGCCCTTCGACCCAACATGTCCACACCGAACTGCCGAAGCACAACCCACCCAGACCCATTCCCCTACATTTACCCCTTCACCTAACACTATGGGCAATTTAGCATGGCCAATTCACCTAACCTGCACATTTTTGGATTGTGGGAGGAAACTGGAGCACCTGGAGGAAACCCACGCAGACGAGGTAAATTAATAATTTACTTATTGCTGATTGCTACAAAAAGCATTTAAAAAGTCTGGGACTATATTCCAATTAACTGTGAAATGTGCAGCATCACACTGATGGGAGTTATTTGAATAAGTAGTAAAATGCTTTGAAGGAACCATGCAGTTTTATTGAGATAACAGACTGCATCGGAATGATTGCAATTTGAAAATTTCTAATAACTGCACCCTCTGGTGTCTATTTATAAAATAGAGACCTTAATAGTAAGAACTGGTTCATTTGACTATAGCAGTGTTTCAACAATCTTCAATTTCATCAGCATTTCAATAAATAAGCAATAAGTACACACGCACTATGAGCAAGAGTTTAGATTAGATTAGATTACTTACAGTGTGGAAACAGGTCCTTCGGCCCAAGTCCACACCGACCCGCCGAAGCGTATACCACCCAGACCCATACTCCTACACTTGCCGCTTCACCTAACACTACGGACAATTTAGCATGTTCAATTCACCTAACCTGCACATTTTTGGATTGTGGGAGGAAACCGGAGCACCCGGAGGAAACCCACGCAGACACGGGGAGAATGTGCAAACTCCACACAGAGTCGCCTGAGGCGGGAATTGAACCCGGGTCTCTGGTGCTGTGAGGCAGCAGTGCTAACCACTGGGCCACCGTGCCGCCCACCCAGTTGAGAGATAGATATAGCAATATCTAATTTCTTCGCTTGCAATTCCACTTATTGCAAATAATTTCGCTAGGGTTCAGCAACAATTAGTAAACCATTTCCTGACTACCTCTCCCACTTCCAAATGGTATTCAAGAACTCAGCCTTGCTTTGTTGTTAAAAACCTTAAAGAAAAAGAAAAGCTTCTCCACCATGAAAGCATCGACATGTTAAAATTTACAACTGCAAACAATTGTGATGAAAAACAAACAAACAAACAAACAAACAAACATTCTTGAAATAGATGAATACTAAAGAAAAAAAATTGCTAAGTTTATAGGGGAAATAAAGAGAATGGATAAAACATTTCTGTAAATTTACTCTCACACTGTCCTGCCCTGCTTTAATAATGTAAAGTTTAAATCATTCAGCAGTCTTTGTCGCACCACTCTACCTCTCATTCAATTAACTCCTCCCTAATGCATTCAGTCTTAAAACTGGATTTAAACTCCTGGGAAATAAAACTGAAAGAACTGCGGATGCTGTAAATCAAACAAAAAGAAATTGCTGGAAGAACTCAGCAGGTCTGGCAGCATCACTGAAGAGAAATCAGAGTTAATGTTTTGGGTCTGGTGACAGTTCCTCAGAACTCCTGGGATCTTTAATCACAGCCAATGTCATTTCGCTTCTCAGAGGTACTGTGGTTTAACACAGGAAGATGGATGTTCAGGAGACCATGGGTTCTAGGTATGAAAGTATCAATTTTCATTAGATTGCCCAGGCAAATGTCTCATTAGTTTGCATTAGGTGCCTCAGAATAAAAATTCCCTCTGCTAATGAGGATTAGATCTCAATGAAAGTATGGAACAATAGCAATAACGACTGCAAAATAACAAGCTTAAAAAAAATTAGAAGTTATAAAATACAAAGTTTTAAACAAAGCTGAGGAAATTTACCTGAAGCTAGGTTTCAGTGAAAATATTGACTTATTCAGTTTAATTAGATCTTGCATTGGACAATACAGCCTAAAAATAAATCTCTTGGCTTCTACACATCAAAAGACCTGTTTATAAAACTTGTCCTGAATCTGGAATTTTGACCATGTCAAATGTTGAGATTCTTTCGATAAAGTGTTATATCATGAGTTGACAGCAGAGTATGGTTGTGGGCTGAGGGAGGGAGAAATAACTCATTCGTCCTGATCTACCTTTGGTAACTCATAAGACATGTAGCTGGGAAAGAGGGTTTGTGGGTAATGCTGCAGGATGTTTAAACCCAGAATTTAGAAGAAAACCCCATTACAGGGAACTTGCGAAAACACATTCAAGGAATCTTTTAATTAGATGTGCAACTTTGACATTTGTACAAATTCCACCAAATAAGATCTGTTGTGGTAAGTAGGTAAGTGCTGCATTTTGCTTGTTCTATTCTTTAGACCCAAATTTTTTTTTTTTTTTTAAAAATGTTACTTTTAGAGGGATGGCAGTGAAGGCAGTGCAATGTTCCTCTTGCAACATGTTTGAGGTGCGGGATGCCATGGCCGTCCCTGCTGATTACACTTGCAGGAAGTGCACCCATCTCCAGCTCCTCCAAGACCGTGTTAGGGAACTGGAGCTGGAGTTGGATGAACTTAGGATCATTCGGGAGGCAGAGGGGGTCATAGATCGGAGCTTTAGGGAAGTAGTAACTCCAAAGATTGCAGACAGATGGGTGACAGTGATGGTGACAGTGAGGGGGACTGGGAGGAAGCAGCCAGTGCAGGGACCCCCTGCGGCCGTTCCCCTCAAGAACAAGTATACCGTTTTGGATACTTGTGTGTGGGGGGGGGGGGGGGGGGGGGGGGGGGGGGGGGGGGGGGGGGGTGGAAACTTACCAGGGGTAAGTAATGGGGCTTAGGCCTCTGGCACGGAGCCTGTCCCCATTGCTAAGAAGGGAAGGGTGGAGAAGAGCAGAGCAATAGTAATTGGGGACTCGATGGTTCGGGGCACAGATAGGAGGTTTTGTGGGAACGAGAGACTCACGTTTGGTATGTTGCCTCCCAGGTGCAAGGGTACGTGATGTCGCTGATCGTGTTTTCCAGGTCCTTAAGGGGGAGGGGGAGCAGCCCGAAGTCATGATCCACATTGGCACCAACGACATAGGTAGGAGGAGTGCCGAGGATGTTAGACAGGCTTTCAGGGAGCTAGGTTGGAAGCTCAGAGTTAGAACGAACAGAGTTGTTGTCTCTGGTTTGTTACCCGTGCCACGTGATAGAGATTCGAGGAATAGGGAGAGAAAACAGTTAAATGCGTGGCTACAAGGATGGTGCAGGAGGGAGGGATTCCGGTATTTGGATAACTGGGGTTCTTTCTGGGGAAGGTGGGACCTCTATAAATAGGATGGTGTACACCTGAACCTGAGGGGCACCAGTATCCTTGGGGGGAGGTTTGCTAGTGCTCTTGGGGGGGGGGGGGGGGGGGGTGGGGGGGTTAAACTAACTCTGCAGGGGCAAGGGAACCTGGACTGTAGCTTTAGGGTGCAGGACCTGGAGTGTAGGGAGGTTAGGAACATGGCATCAATCTCAAAGGAGGGTGCCTGTAAACAGGAAAGTGGCTTGATGTGTGTATACTTCAATGCAAGAAGTATACGAAATAAGGTAGGTGAACTTGCAGCGTGGTTGGTACCTGGGACTTCGATGTTGTGGCTATTACGGAGACATGGCTAGAACAGGGACAGGATTGGCTGTTGCAGGTTCCAGGATTTAAATGTTTTAGTAGGGTCAGAGGTGGGGGTAAAAGGAGGGGGAGGTGTGGCATTGCTTGTCAAAGATCGTATTACAGCGGTGGAAAGGACGATGGATGAAGACTCGCCATCTGAGGTAGTTTGGGCTGAGGTTAGGAATAGGAAAGGTGAGGTCACCCTGTTAGGAGTTTTTTTTTTTAAAAAACAGGCCTCCTAATAGTCCTAGAATCATTGAAGAAAGGATTGCGAGGATGATTCAGGAGAAGCGTGAAAGTAATAGGGTGGTTGTTATGGGGGCTTTAACTTTCCTGATATTGATTGGGAAAGCTATAGCTCAAGTTCGTTAGATGGATTGGTGTTTGTCCAAAGTGTGCAGGAGGGTTTCCTGACACAATATGTAGATAGGCCAACAAGAGGTGAGGCCATACTGGATTTGGTTCTGGGTAACAAACCAGGCCAGGTGTTAGAATTGGAGGTAGGTGAGCACTTTGGGGACAGTGACCACAATTCGGTGACTTTTACTCTAGTGATGGAGAGGGATAAGTGTGCACTGCAGGGCAAGAGTTATAGCTGGGGGCAGGGAAATTATGATGCGTTGAGGCATGACTTAGGATGCGTGGCTTGGAAAAGTAGGCTTCAAGGCAAGGGCGTAATTGATATGTGGAGCTTGTTCAAGGAGCAACTATTGAGTGTCCTTGATAAGTATGTACCGGTCAGGCAGGGAGGAAAGGGTCATGTGAGGGAGCCGTGATTTAATAAGGAATTGGAATCCCTTGTTAAATGGAAGAGGGCGGCCTATGTAAAGATGAGGCGTGAAGGTTCGATTGGGGCGATTGAGAGTTAAGGTAGCCAGGAAGGACCTGAAGAGAGAGCTAAGAGCAGCAAGGAGGGGACATGAAAGGTCCTTAGTTGGTAGGATTAGGGAAAACCCTAAGGCTTTCTATAGGTATGTCAGGATTAAAACAATGACTAGGGTAGGAATAGGGCCATTCAAGGATAGTAGTGGGAAGTTGTGTGTGGAGGCTGAAGAGATTGGGGAGACACTGAATGAATACTTTTCGTCAGTATTCACTCAGGAACAGGACATTGTTGCCGATGTGAATACTGAGTCACAATTAAGTAGAATGAATGGCTTTGAGGTATGTAGGGAAGGGGTGTTGGAAATTCTGGAAAGGGTGAAAATAGATAAGTCCACTGGGCCTGATGGCATTTATCCTAGGATTCTCTGGGAAGCAAGGGAGGAGATTGCAGAGCCATTGGCCTTGATTTTTATGTCCTCGTTGTCTACAGGAGTAGTGCCAGAAGCTAGCAAATGTGGTTCCCTTGTTCAAGAAGGAGAGTAGGGATAACCCTAGTAACTATAGGCCGTTATTCTCACTTCTGTTGTGGGCAATGTCTTAGAGAGAATTGTAAGGGATAGGATTTATGAACATCTGGATAGGAATAATGTGATCAAGGATAGTCAACATGGCTTTGTGAAGGGCAGGTCGTGCCTCACAAACCTTATTGAATTCTTTGAGAAGGTGACTAAGGAGGTGGACGAGGGGAAAGCGGTAGATGTGGTGTATATGGATTTTAGTAAGGTGTTTGATAAGGTTCCCCATGGTAGGCTACTTCAAAAAATACAGAGGTATGGCATTGAGGGTGAGTTGGAGGTTTGGATTAGGAATTGGCTGGCTGGAAGAAGACAGAGGGTAGTAGTTGATGGTAAAGGTTCATCTTGGAGTGCCATTACTAGCGGTGTTCCACAAGGATCTGTTTTGGGACCATTGCCGTTTGTCATTTTTATAAATGACCTGGAGGAGGGGCTAGAAGGTTGGGTGAGCAAGTTTGCAGATGATACGAAAGTCGGAGGGGTTGTTGACAGTGAGGAAGGATGTGGCAGGTTACAGCGGGATATAGATAAGCTGCAGAGCTGGGCAGAAAGGTGGCAAATGGAGTTCAATGTAGCCAAGTGTGAGGTGATTCACTTTGGTAAGAGTAACAAAAAGATGGGGTACTGGGCTAATGGTCGAATACTTGGTAGTGTGGATGAGCAGAGGGATCTTGGTGTCCATGCACACAGATCTCTGAAATTTGCCAACCAGGTAAATAGTGCGGTGAAGGCGGCATATGGCGTACTGGCTTTTATTGGTAGAGGAATTGAGTTCTGGAGTACTGAGGTCATGTTGCAGTTGTATAAGACTCTGGTGCGGCCGCATCTGGAGTATTGTGTGCAGTTTTGGTCGCCATACTATAGGAAGGATGTGGAGGCACTGGAACGGGTGCAGAGGAGGTTTACCAGAATGTTGCCTGGTATGGTAGGAAGATCGTATGAGGAAAGGCTGAGGCACTTGGGGTTGTTTTCATTGGAGAAAAGAAGGTTTAGGGGTGACTTGATAGAGGTGTACAAGATGATTAGAGGTTTAGATAGGGTTGACCGTGAGAACCTTTTTCCACGTATGGAGTCAGCTATTACGAGGGGGCATAGCTTTAAATTAAGGGGTGGTAGGTATAGGATAGATGTTAGGGGTAGGTTCTTAACTCAGCAAGTCTTAAGTTCATGGAATGCCCTGCCAGTAGCAGTGGTGGACTCTCCCTCTTTATGGGCATTTAAGCGGGCATTGGATAGGCATATGCAGGATAGTGGGCTAGTGTAGGTTAGGTGGGCTTGGATCGGCGCAACATCGAGGGCCAAAGGGCCTGTACTGCGCTGTATTCTTCTATTCTATGCTATTCTATTCAAATCTGTAATCCAAGTTGCATGTTAATGCTTCACATTTGAAAATTAAATAAACTGGTGGTCTTAAAGTTTTAAACTTAAGCCCATTCTGCCGCAAAATATTTAACGTTGTATGACATGGAAAGATTAATCATCATGAAAATACTTGATACTGCACTGACAATCTGCACAAAGTTATGCATTACAGTGATGCCAAAGTAGTATTAAAAATGTTGCTAACCTATGTCAGTTTGTACAAAGTGGAATGCAATTCCAGAAATAAATGACAATCTATAAAAATGATCAGCACAAATAATGAAATAAAAAAGTCTAAAAAGATATACTTGCATTTAGTGTCTTTCACAAATCACTTCCTAAAAGTGCCTTACAGTCAGTGAATAAGTGTAGTTACTGTTTTAAAATGTAGAAAATATGGTAGCCAATTTGGGTGCACCAAGCTTACAAAGATAGCAAAATGTAATAAAGACCTGATGAGAAATTGGTTAGCTTAATTGATTAGACAGTATTAATCTGATCTGCACAAACACTAAGTGTGTGGGGCTGTTCAAACCTCATTCTAGCTGAGATGACCTCATTCTAGCTGAGATGACCTCATTCTAAACAAAAAGGAAAAAGAAATGAAAGGTACTATGTTTTGGGGTGGAGGTGGGAAAAAAAAACAAAACCGCCAAATGATCTGAACTCAAGGAATACCAAATCTGCTTTTCTGGAGATGTTGGAGGAGGGATAAATAAAGGTACACTACTATAGATAATTCCCCTCATCTTCAAATAGTGCAAGGATATTGCTAAATTATATTTTAAAAAATGTAATGTTTCCAGTATTTCACAGGATATCTTTTTCTGTCTTTGTAAAATCAAGACAGTTACACTTAAAAGGATCATTGGTTTATAATGAAACAGTGAAAGTTTGAAAATTTGTTTCTGCTAAAGCACAGATAATAACTTAGTGATATTTGAACAGCCTTTTGACAGCTACAGGCAAATTGTGAAAAATTCTTATTGCTTGACAGGGTGGCTAGATTTTACAGTTATGCATTGATGTTAGTTTTTCTAAAGATTTGATGTCAACAGTTGGATTATTGTCATCAAGCTCAGAGCTATACACTATTGCATTGGTGACCACGGAAGAAAAACAGGCTCATACTTTACCAAAAACACAAGACAGACGGACAGTTTCATGTTTTTTTCTGAAATGAAAAAAGATATGTTGACCCAAAACAGTAATTTAACTAAAGTAATTACATCTTAAAACATCTGGTAAAATTGGGTTTTTGAGGGATGAAATTTCATATATTAAGAGCTAAAAGAGGAGGCAGGAGATTTGAGAACAGTCGTCAGTAGATGGCATATTCTTCCATAAGATTTTGAAGATGAAAACAAGGGTTCAAAATCTAGCAGTATAGCATGATTGAAGATTATTTCTACTTGGATATATGAGCAGAGATGAACTGACACTTTCATTTGTGTGTGTATCTTGTGAATGACAGTTACTTTTTATGATCAAATAACCAGTAAGTCTGAAGCAAGACGAATGAGTACAGCACACTATCCCAAAACAAATGCCAGCAATTTGCAGTTCAAATGTTCTAGCAGCAATGATAATGTTGTTTTAAATGATAGCTACACCAATAACACTGAAAAGACCATGTAGATTTTTGAAACCCATTGCTGAAGTTCTCAACTTAACTGTTCAGTTTCATTTTTAATTTAGATCCATAGATCTGAGCATTTAATTTTCACATTTGCACATGCTTCATTTACCATCCACAACTGCAGGGAAGGATGTGCGGAGAGATACTAGCATCCTTTTGGTTAAGAAAGGATGGATGTAAACAGGATACAACTGAATGCAGATTGCTTCCAAACAAACAGAAAAGCCTACAAGACTGTCAGGAAGCACCACAAGACTTATTGAGCAGATTATGGAACATGTGGCAGATTATGGAATGGCATGGTGGCTCAGTGGTTAGCACCGCTATCTCACAGCACCAGGGACCCAGGTTCAATTCCCACCTCGGGCAACTGTGTGTAGAATTGGCACATTCTCCCAGTGTCTGGGTGTGTTTGCTCTGGTTTCCACCCACATCTTTGGACTGTGGGAGTTAGGTGAATTGGCCTGTAGTGTTAGGTGCATTAGTCCTGGGTAAATGTAGAGGAACGGGTCTGGGTGTGTTGCTCTTTGGAGGGTCAGTGTGGACTTGTTGGGCCGAAGGGCCTGTTTCCATACTGTAGAAAATTTACATGGTCTAATCATGTGGAAGTTGTTCAAAATATTCAGTAGAAATAAATGGATTTAGTCACCAGAAATTGAAAACAGATGTATGGTCAGCTTCAGTGTGGCATCAAACCATTATGTTCTTGCATTATGATATGCTCTGTACATGAAGTGGGAGGTTAGGTTGATAAAGAAAGAGTCATATAGCACAAATCAAGACCCTTCAATCCAATTCATCCACACCAACCAGGTATCCTGATACGAGCTAATCTCATTTGCCAGCACTTGGCCCATATCCCTCTAAACCTTACCTATTCATATTCCCATCCAGATGCCTTTTAAAAATGTTGTAATTGTACCCACCTCCACCACTTCCTCTGGCAGCTCATTCCACAGGCAAACCAGCCACTGCATGAAAAATTTGCCCCTTTTAAATCTTTACTCTCCCAACCTAAACCTATTTACTTTAGTTTTAGTCTCCTCTACGGTTGTTGGTGGTGGGGGAGCCTCTCCCTATAAATCAAACCCTCGAATCCCAACAACCTCCATTAAAATCATTTCTGCACCCACAAGTTTAATAACATCCTTCTTGTAGCAGGGAGACCAGAATTGAACATGGTATACTAAAAGTGGCTTCATCAATGTCCTGTACAGTCACAGCATGACATCCCAACTCCCATACACCATGCATTAACTGATAAAGGCAAGCATGCCAAATACCTTCCTCACTTGCAACTCCACTTCAAGGAACTGTGCACCTGCACCCTTGGCTGTTTGTTCAGCAACACTCCCCAAGGCACTACTGTTAACTGTACAAGTCCTGCCCTGGTTTACCTTACCAAAATTCAACATCTCACATTTATCTAAATTAAATTCCATCTGCCACACCACTGCCCATTGGCCCATCTGATCAGGGTTCCATTGTATTGCGATATAAAACCTCCTTCACTAGCCATTACACAACCAATTTGTGTGTTATCTGCAAACCTACTAACCATACCTCCTACATTCACATCATTGATATAAAAGAAAAGCAGAGGTTCTAGAGCCAATCCATGAGGCACATCACAGGTCAAAGACCTGCAGTTCAACAAACAGCCTTTTACAATCACTCTCGGTCTCCTATCATCAAGCCAATTTTGGATATAATAATAGGCTAGCTACCCTGGATGCCATGTGATCTAATGTTACTAACCAATCTACCATGTGGAATTTTGTTGAACACCTTTAAGTCCATATAGACAATGTCTACCACTCTGCCTTCAACCTTTGTCAGCTCTTCAAAGAGCTCATTAATGAGACATGATTTCTCATGGACAAAGCCATGTTGACTATCCCTAAATCAGTTCTTGCTTTTCCAAATGCATGTAAATCCTGTCCCTCAGAAATCCCCTCCAACAACTTTATCACTGATATCAGGCTCACTGGTCTGTAGTTCCCTGGCTTTTCCTTATTACTTCTCAAATATGGAGACCACATTTGTCGCTCCCCTGGCACCTCACCCAAGGCTTTAGATTATACAATTATCTCGACAAGAGGCCCAGAAATCTCTTCCCTGGCTTCCAATGTTCATGGTATATTTGACCAGATCCCTGGGGATTAGTTTATCTTTGTGCATTCTGACCTCCAGCACCTCCTCTTCTGTAGCATGGAGGCTTTAAGACATCACAACATATTTCCCCAGCTTTCATTTCTTTCTCTACAGTAAATACTGGTACAAAATATTTGTTTAGTATCTCACCCATCTGCTGTGGTTCCACACACAGTTGGCATTGTTGATCTTTCAGGGGCTCTATTCTCTCCATAGTCATTTTCTTTTTGCCCTTAAAATGTATTTGTAGAAGTTCTTTGGAGGTTTCTTGTTAGCTTGATTAGTTTCGGCCATATGCATCACATTCTCTCAGCACTGGTTGGATATTATTAACTTGTCATGAGACTTTAGTGAATGCACATCCAACAAATTTCACCTGACCCAGAGGCATACTAACATATCTGAACAGGCTGATCAAAAATATCCAGATCTTAAAGTGAGGGCTGTTGTAGCAATGGTAGTGTTCCTACCTTTGTGCCAGAAGCTTAAGGTCCAAGTGCCACAGATGTGTGTCATAACATGTCTGAGCAGATTGATTAAACTAACTATACCTGGGCAAGGTTTCCCCTAACTGGGTGATGCCTGTGGTAAGAGGGGCTTTTCTGGCTCCTAGTTGAGCCAGAAGCCCCAGGTTCACATCTCACTGCTCCAGGTGGTGTGTAATTATCTCTGAACAGGTCAATTAAAAAAAAACCCAGTATATTAGGATATACAAAGGGTCAACTTTATATGCATTGAGGACATGGGTACAAATCCCACCTTGACACCTGGTGGAATTTGAATTCAGTTAACAAATGGAGTATAAACTTGGTCCCAGCAATGGTGGGCACACCAACTGTAAAGGGGCTCTTGTGGGCCAGTGGCAGTTTCCACACCCGAGATCAGTCTGAACAGGTTGATTAGAAAATATCTAGGACAGTAAAAACAGCATCCTTAACCCGGGGTCAGAAGTTCACCTGCCCCAGACGCATGTCATAGCATCTTGGAACAGCTTGTTCAAAAATATATAAAGTGATGAAATCAAATACTTGGTGTACTACTCCTATCTAGAAAATGCAGTAGCCAATCCTCACTTAGCAACTTCCTTCAAAAGATACTGAAATAAATTAATAGATGGGTCTTTAAATTGAAGAGTCAAATTTGGCCGGGACAGTAAGGCATCTCTTCCACCATCACCAGCCCGCCCAACCCTCTTCAAATAGTACCATGGAATCTTCTGTACTCGCTTGAAGGGAAAACAGTTTGACACCTTAGTTTAGCACTCCATCAGCAATACACTGGAGTGTTACTATATAGCATGTGCTAAAAAGGTATGAAGTGATGCCAAAACCACAAATTTGATTCGGAGAATACTACTGCTGAACCAACAGCTCTGGAGCCTCCATAAGAAGATTGTCTTTATTGCGTGGCAACCCATTAGATGTGTGAATAGTACTGGAATGGTTATTTGTTCTCAGTTTGTTATGTGCAAAAGGTCTGTTTTGTCATCGAACGGAAATAGGACTCTAAAGTCAGCAACCGCCTCATTTGTACCACTCCCCAGACAGACTTTACTGAAAGTCAAAAATGCAAATACCAAAATTTTATTTCTTAAACTCAAATACCACAATTAGAGATGTTTAAATAAAAAAAGAATATCATTGCAAAAGGAGAAGAGTATAATTCTTGTAATTAGCATTTCACAGTCCTAATATCACCTCAAGCTGTGTACTTGGAAATGTTAAATAGAAGAGACACTCACATCTAACAGATTCTGACCTTACCTCAAGTAGGCTGTGAAATAGATTGAGCATTATCCAAGCAAGAGCCAATATGGATTTGGAGACAATTAAAACAAAATAATCAAGGATCAGTTGTGTTCAGGCAATGTGGCACAGTGGTAGTGCAATTACCACGGGATCAGGAGGTCCAGGTTCAAGTCCCATCTGCTCAGAGGTGTGTAATGACATCTGAGCAGATGGATTAGGCAAAATAGGTTAAATTACATGAAAAAACAAGTATCCTTGCTTCTTTGCTAGGTTAGACAAGGACACAGGTAGGAACTAGCATTTGGGACAAACCAGTAACAGTCATAAAAGTAGAACAGTTGTGGAGGACGGTAACTGGTGCAGTTGAGTGAGTAGAAATGCTTAGACAAAACAATTGTCGTCAGGTTGCATAACCATGCATTAACTGCAGGAATCATATCTATCACTTAATAATGACCCTCAAAGTAATGGAATGGTTAAGTAATGCCTGGAAAAATTAGCATCTTTTACACAACATTCAAATGACCATGCTCTAACACTCAACCTTGCATGCTATTAACACCTGACAATGACATGCAATTGCTTATCCCATGCATTGAGACCATATTTATTATGCCTGAATGTGACAGGCAAGTTTTACTGCAGTTCATGACAATCAAAACTAAATCTTAAATCTTTGCATTTTTTTTTTTAAATATGAGAACACCCTAAGAGCCTAAACATTCATTCCTTCCTCAAGGAGCTCAACAGGTCTGGCAGCATCAGTGAAGAGAAAACAGAGTAAATGTTTCAAGTCGAGTGATCCTTCTTCAGTCAGTGAACTTGAAACGTTAACACGGTCTTCTCTCCATAGATGCTGCCAGACCTTAGATTAGATTTTTTTAGATTACTTAGTGTGGAGACAGGCCCTTCGGCCCAACAAGTCCACACCGCCCCGCCGAAGCGCAACCCACCCATACCCCTACATTTACCCCTTACCTAACACTACGGGCAATTTAGCATGGCCAATTCACCTGACCTGCACAGCTTTGGACTGTGGGAGGAAACCGGAGCACCTGGAGGAAACCCACGCAGACACGGGGAGAACGTGCAAACTCCACACAGTCAGTCGCCTGAGGCGGGAATTGAACCCGGGTCTCTGGCGCTGTGAGGCAGCAGTGCTAACCACTGTGCCATCATGCTGCCCTGCTGAGTTTCCCAGCAATTTCTCATTTTGTTTGTTTCAGATCTCCAGCATCCAGTTTTTTGTTCTAATTTGCATTCATTTCATCGTACAATGCCAGAAGGTAGGATATTAATTGAACTTATGTGGAATTTAGGGGGGGAAAAAAAAAGAAAGAGACCATAAAACCATTGTCAATGGTCATTAAAGAATCATCTGGTGCACTAATGACCTTTTCCAAAGGGAAAGAAGTCTGCCATCTTCACCTGGTCTGACATACCTACAAATTGCAGCAATCTAAACTGCCCTAAATATTCTCAAAAATATTCTACCAAACCAGTCAGTCAGTCAGAGGGAGATTAAGGACCGGCAATAAAATTGTTGGTCTGACCAACAATTTTCAATTCTGTGATTTACATTAAGAACTAATACAGAATAAAAAAAACTCCAAGGGAGGTTAGAGACTGTGGAGCTTGCTTATAGGGACTTGGAGTGAAGCCAACAGCTGCAAGTTTGTAAAGAGTCATTGCAGTGCCCTGCATTACTTGCAGTTATAAATCAACGTGCCCCTTAAATTGTTCCCTTCTGCTGAAGGAGGGTGAATTTCCCTTTTGGAAACCCATCTCCATGGATATGCATTATAAACAATATTCTCACAGGGTGATTTGCTCATGCTTTTGCAGGGAATGCAGCATTGACAAGGATAAGTATGATTGAAGAAAACGAAAAGATTCTGCTGGGGTTGGACTAAAAGAAAATACAGCCAGATTTCATATATTCACACAAATACATGGAATATGGTAAAGGGTAATGAATTATTGGTGCAAACAATCACCTGGAAATACAACTTTGATGATGGAGACTAGCTCACCAGAATGGCAGTAGTGGATATTAAATATTCTTGAATAAAAGATGCTAAGTAAAGAAGGACTTCGGGGTGGGAAGAACATGGGAGCAAGGATTTTAAATCAACCAGTAACAACTTTTGGGACAGATAGAGTACAAGCAAACTTGCAGCAGTACCACAACAAATTTGATTTACAAAGTAAATAACACCGATGCTTCTTGCCTGCATACTTTGGAAGGAACACTGACAAATAGGTGTCTTGAACTGCTGCAATGGTTTTAGCAAGTTGGTCTCCATCTGTTGCTACTATTTTTCTTCCAGGGAAGAAATAGGAAAGCTACTGTGCATTATCTGAAAATGGTGAAATACCACCATTTTAGGGCATGTTAATAAATGTATGACAATGGGGCTTGCAGCAGAAAAAACAAACTTTTCCCACTGCACAGCAATTCTCTCACTTTACCACTTTCTTGGTAAGACTCTTAGATCTTGGTGAAATTCAGAAATTAAAGTTTCAGGAACGAAACCTTTTTCTCACATCTAAAAACTGTAGCAGCTGCATGTATTATAGGAGAGAGTTAAATAAAGTACTTGAAATTTCTCAGTCTAAAACTTAAATATTCTTAGATCTTTGCTTCTTTGCTTCTGGTGACAAGGGCTGAGTGTTCAGTCTAGTTTGGGATGGTCTGCGAGTCCTCTCATCCTGATGACAATCAGATGCTTCATTAGGCAATTCATCTGTTGAATGCTTTCTCTTGAAATAAACAATTGAGTATGACTGAATCAACATGACAGTACAAAAGAAAACCCGCATATTTTATTGGCCAAGAGAGTTGGTACTTAAATAAGTTTACAATAGATGTGTTCTCCAAAGGACTGCTTTGATAATTTGTCTTTTGATCAATTCCTATGTTCTTGCCAAGGCACAAGATGTCTTGCGCTGCTGACATATTCACTTTGAACTTTTCGAAGTGAGCTGAACACCACAAATATGATCCTTTCCATTAAATACCAGTTATTGATTCTCAGCTGTAATTATAATTCTGACCTGGGAACTCTGCAACCATTTACTTAACTTCTCTAGGAAGTCAGTCCTATTAATAAAAAGGTACAGAGAAATCCATAGAAGTTGTAACATGGAAATATGTTATTCAGTCCAAACAGCCAACAACGTTCACGTGGAGTAGAAACATAGTTCTAATTGCAGATGCCCAATGTGTTGCATTATCTGGTCAACTTCTTTTCCTTAATCCACATGTCCAATAGGACCTGGAAACCAGACAGTTTACTTTTAAACACCAATTCAAGAATTGAATTCTATAGACTCAACTTTCTGGGCTCACCTGCATCACTACCTGAAGAACAAGACTTAAACTTTGAGGAAATGGCCATTGTATATTTTTCTTCCTAAATAAGGAGACGTCTGTACTGTGTAGAGTATACATGACTAGACAGTGGAACAGTGGGTAACGTCATTGGACTAGTAATCCAGATTACGTTCTGGATCCTGCACTCAAATCCTACTATAGCAAAATGATGGAATTTGAAAATTACAGAATTAAAAATCTCATTAAGATGATTGCTAATGTTTTTAAGAACTCAGCTGGTTCACTGATGTCTCTTAGGAAGAAAATCTGCCATTCTTACCAGGTCAGGCCTACATACAATCCCAGACACACTGCAACATGGTTGACGCTTAACTGGCCTCTGAGATGACCTCGCAAGTCCCTGAAATTGTACCACGAATTATAAAATGTTTAAAAACTGCATGAGCATCTGGCATCAAACAAGGCACCAGAAATGACAAATGCAAACAAATGCTGCAAAGTCTCCCTTAACAACATCGGGGATATGGTGCCAACATTGGAGAGCTGTCCCTCAGAGTAGTCAAGCAGTAGCCAAACATTGTACGTTCATGATTTTGCATGGAATCATATATGTCCCAGACACCACCATCCATAGGTATGCCCTGCCCACTGCAGATCAAATCTGCAAAAAGAGAAGGCTGCCCTTGGAATCCTGAGCATTGTATCCAGTCTCCATAAAGTCTCCCAGCATCATGTCACACGTGGGCAAGGAAACCTCTGACTGATAATCACCTCCTCCCTACCTTCTGTTGATGAATCAGTTCAACAAACTGGACATTTGGGGGAAGCACTAGCACAGTGTACTCTGGGTAGTGGACTTCAATGTTAGAGCAGTACTACTGGCTGACTGAGCTGGTCAAAACCTAAAGGGCATTGTTGTTAGACGGAGTCTGTGGCAAGTGGTGAAGGAACCAACAATTGAATTCGACCTCAATAAATTTGCCTACCACACAGATGTATATGTCCATGACAGTAATTGGTAAAAGTGACCACTGCACAGTCCTTGGAGACCAAGTCTTGATTTCACATTGTGTAACACAACATGGCAGAAGGAATCCTCAAATCACCATGCAAAGTGGAGTAGACTTTGAAGAGATCTAGTAAAATTAGGTCTTGATGAGGCACTGTAGACCATCAGCAGCAGAATTGCACACCAACACAAATTGCAAACTCACATATTCCTCCCTCTACAATTGCCATTAAACCAAAAGATCAACCCTGGTTCAAAGGATGTATGCCAGGAATGGCACCAGGTAACACTAAAAATTGGGTCAAATTGGTGAAGCTACACCATAGAAATACTTGCATGCCAAACAGCATAAGCAACATGTAATAAACAAGACTAAGTAATCGCACATCAACAGATCAGATCTAAGCTCTGCAGCCCTCCTACTTCCAGGCAATGGACAATTGAACTAACTGAGGTGGTGACTTCACAAACATCCCAAACTCACGCACTGGTCTCCCCAAGCGTGAAAGGCCCGTAGCATACAATGATAATAACATGGTCGAATCCCCCATTAAAGATCTTGATGTTTACCATTCATTAGAAACTAAATTGGAATCATATGAGTACTGGGGCATTAACAGCAGAACACGAGCTAGAAATCCTGCAGCAAGCAACTCCCTGCCCAACTCCCCAAAGCCTGTTGATCATCTGCAATGCATAAAACAGGACCTTGATGGAATACTCACTTGCCTCGTTGTGCTCAGCAGCAATACTGTAAGGAGATTGATCCACAGCAAAACAGTTCACTCACATCTACGAAGAAACATTCACTCCCTCCACTATTGACATTCAGTAGCAAAAGCATGTACCAAGATGCACTGCAGTAATTCCTTAAATAGTATATTCTGAAACTACTGTCCCTACCGTCTGGAAGGACAAGGAATGTATAAAACAGAAGGTCATCATCTCCTGCAAGTTCCTTTCCAAATCACTCGCCATCTTGACTTGAAAATAGGTCACTATCTTCAGTACCAATGGGTCAATATCATGGAAACCTGTCCTCAGCAGCACAGTGGATGTACCCACATCACGGACTGTAGCTTTCAAGAGGCAGCTCACCCCCAACTTCACAGGCAACTAGAGATGGGCAATAAATACTGGCCCAGCCAACAATGCCCACATCCTGAGTGAACATAAACACATCTCTGCGCATCTGAGAATTTTTGTAAACATGGCTTGGGTTAATTCTGTATTGCTGGGAGCAGTTATATTTTAAGATTGCATCCCTGTTTGCTATGTTCATCATTGCCATGCCTAATTGTTCTGTCTTTAATTACATACAAGTCTGTTTATTATTGATAATCATTATGCAAACCTGGCATTGGCTTGTAGAAAGGTAAACAAAGCTATAGAAGGATCTAGAAGCTAGAGCTGAAGCATGCAGACATTTTAAAGCACTGATTAAACATTCAAAATTTAACAGTAAAATGTTTAGTGTCCTACCTCTATCACCCCAAGTATTCATTTTTTAAAATAAAGATTCCCTATAGGCCCTTCGGCCCAACAAGTCTACACCGACCCTACATAAAATAACCCACCCAAACCCATTTCCCTCCGACTAATGCACCTAACACTATGAGCATCTAGCATGGCCAATTCACCCGATCTTTGGATTGTGGGAGGAAACTGGAGCACCCAGAGGAAACCCATGCAGACGGGGAGAATGTGCAAACTCCACACAGACAGTCGCCTGAGGCAGGAATCAAACCCGGGACCCTGGCGCTGAGGCAGCAGTGCTAACCACTGAGCCAGGATTCTGGAGACATTTCAAATTGCTGTCAATGAGGTGCAAACTGGGAAACTTATGAGCCATATTTCAGTATGTACATTTATACACCATATTGAGACTGTAGCAAATCTTCCTTTTTTTTTGCAAAGTCCAAACTGTCAATATTTGAGTGTTAGCTACTTCTCTCACCTTATTTTCCTAAGTTCACCTCATTAATTTCCTACCATTTCTCTATGACATGCCTCATGTCCGATTTCTACCCCATCTTACAATGGGCTGTTGCTAGAATGATTCACCATTCAGCTAACCTGGACGGGTTTTTGGAGGTGGCCTTGCATTTGTTGCACAAGGAACTCCTGAGAGGAGGCAATTGCTTTTACTAAGCAAAAGCCTGTTGAGAACTATGACAAGCTTTCTGGTTTTGTGTCTGCAATAGATGGCATGGCAAGACAGCAGTAATAGGAGTCTAGTATCTTTGACCGAAGGGCTAACGTGCAAATATGAAAACAAAAGGGAAGGCAGATCAGGGATTCTGCTACTTTTTCCTTAAGACAGTCACTCTTTTCATTTTCTACAGTTAAAGCCGTACAAGGCATTGGTTATTCAAGAAATTAAAATTTCAGTTCTTCTTTTGAAATCTGCAACTTATGCTGGAGTATAATTATCTGACAATAACTATGCTTTACATTGACCTGGTTGACCATTCTTCACACATTTGTCCAGGAGGGGCGTATTACTATGCTATTCATCCCAGCTTAGAGTTTTGTCTTTATTGAAAAATTAATATACACTCTAGCATTGGCTACTGCTTGCTGATTTTTTTCATGCGGAAGTGTGTTTTTTTTTAAGATTAGATTAGATTACTCAGTGTGGAAACAGGCCCTTCGGCCCAACAAGTCCACACCGACCCGCATCCATTAGTGATGGCTGACTGATATCTTCCACTTTCAGGCCTTAAGTTCACCTCAAACAGAAACCTGCACTGTAGCTGTTACTTTGAAACACAAACTAGTCAAAGCAAAACCAGCCTCTCCATTTAAAGTATATACACACACCACACACACAGCAGAAATGGTAAATCAAATTGATTTTCATTCAGGGTGCTGTGGTTGAGGCAGTATCTGAGCTAGCAACCCAGTCTAAAGATCAGGGTATGCACTCACCTACAAGAGTACCTGTACCTTAACACTCATTTCGCTACTTCTAGGGATGATATGGAGGTGCCGGTATTGGTCTGGGGTAGACAAAGTCAGAAGTCACATGACACCAGGTTATAGTCCAACAGGTTTATTTGAAATCACAATCTTTTGGAGTCTCATTACTTTGGTCAGTTAAAGAGAAAGGAAGTATACAAGCACAGAATTTATAGGCAGAGAAATCATTGCAAGCTAACTCCAAGTAATTAAGAGAGTGTCAAAAGAAAAAGAATCATACAAATGGAGAGAATGGAGTGTCACCAAGCTGACTAACAAGTCTTTGCAGGTGATCAGAAGTGTCAAACTACGTGAGTAAAGTCTCAGCAGCTAAACAGCAAGTGAAGGGATGACCGATGATCCGGCTAATTAAGACAGATTTAATGACAAAGGAAATCAAAAATAAGATGGTGCTAGAGACAAACCAAATGACTGGAATAACAACAAGTCACAACCGTCACCATGCTCCTATACCGATCATGTTATTCCAGCCTTTTGGAAAGTCTCTAGCACCATCACATTTTTGATAATTATCTCAGCCTTAGTTATTCAGCCTGTCGACACTATTTACACCATTTGTACTATCTTTTGACACTCTTAATTACCTAGAATTACCTTGTAATGATCTCTCCAGCTATAAATTTTGCACCTGTGCACCTCCCTCCACTTTACCTGAAGGAGCAGCACTTTGAAAGCTTGTGATTTCAAATGGACCTTCTGGATTATAATCGGATGTTGTGACTTCTGGCATTTTCAAGAACAAACACAGGCTGCCAATGTGGTTCCTTCATACCTCACCCTGTCAAATAGAATACAGTATCTGTAAAAAGTACAATTAGGCTTTGTTTGCCCTGGCTCTACACTAAATTTTACACAAACTTAGATTTAGATTAGATTACTTACAATGTGGAAACAGGCCCTTTGGTCCAACATGTCCACACCAACCGACTGAAGCACAACCCACCCAGACCCCTACATTTACCCCTTCACCTAACACTATGGGCAATTTAGCATGGCCAAATCACCTAACCTGCACATTTTTGGACTGTGGGAGGAAACCGGAGCACCTGGAGAAAACCCACGCAGACACAGGGAGATTTAAATAGGATCTTCACCCAGTTTCACAGCAGAACACAAGATCTTTTTCAAGGTTGGAAAGACTTTTCCACAATGCATGCAAGGATTGAAGGAACAATATTCTGCCCTGTAGATACAACTAGACTTCAGAAGAGGCAGACTTCTCTGCACATCAATGGAGCACAGTATTTTTATGGACTTTTCCTCCCACAGTGCCAATTTAGTTTGTACCATAGCTTAATCTGGAATATTTTAATAGGTTTGGTACTTTGTGTGCAAAATTAGCAAAAATGTCAAGTATTAACTCAGCTTTCTTAAAATCAAAGCATGAACTGTAAGAGGACAGATCTGAACACCCAACGCGTATATGAATGTCATGCCATTTATTGCAGAAAGTGTAAATAACTGAATATTGCCTTCAGATGGTACTAATTAGGTTAAACACATTACAATAAGTTTTCAGTAGTGATGGGTAACATTATTTCATAGACATGGACTGGTTGAGTTAAATAGCTCGTTTTGGGGCTATTTAGAGCATGCATTTCTGCTGAAAAACTCCAGTCATCTGTCCAGGCACCCCCCCAAAAAAATGAACTTATTTAAGGCAGAAATACAAAACAATTAAACACTTCCTCTGAAAATTATTTTCTAAACTAATAAAAGCATGTGTTATCAGAACTATTTTAATAAATTCACCAGCTTATTAACTGCAACTACACTATGAATTTCTACCAAATCTTCTGCTGACATTTTAAAAAACCTTGAAAGACAAAACTGAGGAGATTCTTGGCTAGTTTATTTATCTGGGAGGAAGAATGGAGTGAGCAAACAGTTCTAATGACATGATCATTAATTTTAGACTCCCATTTACAGCACAAAAAGGTGGCCATTTGATCCACCACGATCATGGTTAATCTAACTATAATCATCCCATTTTCTGGCACTTGACCAATAGCCCTGAGGCTGTGGCAACAAGGAGGAATATCTTAATATTGTTGAAATGTTATGAGACCTTTTAATCTAACTATCCTTACAGGAAGAGAGTTCCAGACTCCAGTTACTGAGTCAAAGCATTTTTCCTCAACTCTCCGGTTAGTCTTCTAGCTCACCCCTTAATTTATGTTCCTTGGTTATTGGCACTTCGAGTCATGGGAAAAAAAGAGCTTTCTTATCCAACCTGTCTATGCCCTTCAATCTTACACACGTCAAAATCAGGTCCCTTAACTTTTGCTACTCCAGGGAGAGAGAAAAAAAAAAGACCTCAGCCTATTGCTCAGACCCTCCAACCTAGACAGCATCCTGTAAGACCTCTTACATCATCATATCTTCCTATCGTATGGTCACCGGAACTGCATAGTACTCCAGTGATAGCCTAACCAGAATTTTATACAATTTCAGCATAACCTCTTTGCTCTTATTTGATGCTCAAAATAAATAACGGAGGCAACCTGTTATGACAATGGTATTCTGTGCAAGAGGGTAACAGCTGTCTGCTTGGATGCTGGTCTTTTGATGACACCTTTGTACAGAGTAGCTAATTCTTGCTGACTGAATAAATGAAATTATGGACAATTTGAAAAATTATTATATTAAGATTGATTTTGTTGTTCAATTAGAGTAAATAAATTGGACTAAAAAGTTTCAAATTGTAAGCGTGCAGTTATTTTATCCCAATGTTTTAGTAATTTGATGAAAAGACAAGCCTTTAGAAATAGAAAATTAAAATTCACACCATACACCCAGTTAACCACTATCTCCCACTCTAGTTGTTTTCAGGGATCTGTGAATAGCACAGAGTCCTTGGGACTTCATAGAAATTTCATAAAATCCTTAGTGTGGAAACAGGCCATTCAGCCCAACAAGTCCACATTGAAGAGCATCCCACCCAGTCTTATGTCCCAGCCCCATGGCTAATCCACCTAATCTACATATTCCTAGATACTATGGAACATTTAACATGGCCAAAATCAGCCTAATCTGCACATGTTGCATTGGGCTAGGGGAGGAACTCAAAACATCCAGAGGAAGTCCACACAGACACGGGGAGAAATGTGCAAAGTCCAGACAGATGGTTACCCAAGGGTGGAATTGAACACAGGTCCCTGACACAATGAGGCAGCAGTGCTAACCACTGAGCCACCACCTTTCAGATCTTTGAGGTCCTATCATTTAGTGTAATCCAAATCTCTTAGCGCACCCCCCCTCCGAAATGCATTAGCCTCACTTACCCACGTTGAATTCCATTTGCCATCACTCTTACCAACTGGCCAGGTTGTTTAGACCATCCTGCTATTTTAGATTAGATTTTCATAAGTAGATTAGATTCCCTAGTGTGGAAACAGGCTCTTCAGTCCAAGTCTACACCGACCCTACAGAAAGTAACCCACCCAGACCAATTTCCTTCTGACTAATGCACCTCACGACGGGCAATTTAGCATGACCAATTCACCTAACCTGCACGCCTTTGGAACGTCGGAGGAAACCGGTGCAGCCAGAGGAAACCCATAGACACGAAGAATATGCAAACTCCACACAGACAGACAGTCGCCAAGGCTGGAATTGAACCAGGGTTCCTGGCGCTGTGAGGTAGCAGTGCTAACCACTGAGCCACCGTGCCACCCTGAAGATTTATGGCTTTCTACCAGTTTGTGTCATCATGTGACCTTCATGATCACACAGGCAATGCTAGATTCACTTATTCCTCTAGAATGTAAACAATTTTTAAAAATGTGAACTAAATATTTTAAGAATAAAAATAGCTTAAATCCAATTGTCCTGATCAAAAGGAAGGGGCTGAGCAGGCCTAACAATATTTGCATAACCATAATTAAAATATAACTATAAAAAGTTTAAACAGTTGCATAGCAAACTATCCTTTTGTTCTGGGATAGAGGTTTAAATCTAATTCAGAACAATGGCATGAAAGTCTTTTTTTTTCCCCTAAAGTGAGTGTTTTAACCTGCGCAATGTCTTAAACTAGCAGTGTTGGAAAATAGCCAGATAGTTCAAATCAATGCTTTTAATTTGTCACATTAGTACTAAATACAGACAAACCTCAAAAAAGATCCAGATTATCTTTATATATGTAATATAATTCTTAGACTAAAACAAACAAACACACTTGAATACAATGAGCCAGATCATCCAAGTTGTGTTCATCGCAGTCCATTTCCCTTCCATTTCTAGTTACTTAGCCTCCTCTGGTGCCCAGTATGAAAAAGTGAAAAAATACACTTTAAAATGTGGGTGGGGCATGTGCATTTCAAAGTATACAAGTCAAGTCAGACTTATATACACCCTTTAGAAGAAGTTTTGATTTTTTTTCTACTGGATTGCTAGAACGTCTGTTTCGGGCATTTAGAAATAAGGAGGGTAACCATTCAGGAAACCTTCCAAGGCAGCACAGGATCAGCACTGGATGTAGACACTCTTGTTTAAAGCAGTAATCAAAGCATTCCGAGATTTAAGCACACCCCAAAAGGCAGTTGTACAGACTAAGAGAAGGCCAGGCTCCCCGCTATGAGAGAGGATAGAATGGCTGTCACAGAGTGATTGTTTGATGTTGTGCGGGATGATGGGGTGGGTGGGAGGTGGTGTGATCAGTTTTATACTTACCTCAGTTGGCACAGGTTTTAAATGACTAACTTTTCCTGGGTGATGCTTCAGGACATGAATGTGGGGACATTTTTGGCAGATTTTGGATGCAAGATAATTGCCCACCAATAGTTTCAACTTCGTGCGATTATCGTAGTCAGTGCACAAGGACTCTATGGGATGGTGCAGCAAATCTGCCAGGGTATGTCTGCTTTCTAACTATCTGGAACCCAGGAGATCTGGGCCAAAATATACAGTAAGTGCTGGAAATATTGAGTATGTCTGGAAGCAGTGGAGAGAGAAAAACGGAGTTAACCTTGCAAGTGGAGTGTGATTCTTTCTTCAATACTGTTCCAAATAATGTGTAACTTGAAACATTAACATTTAAACCACTGAATTATCAGCTTATTGTTAATAGAGTTTATTTTCTATCATTTATTTTATAGCCTGAAATGTTCTCTCCATCTGCACCTTTTCAAAATTCTAAGATTTGAACATTTAAATCAAGATTTAAAATGGTCACAGGATAAATACAAGACTGGAGATTCTTTTCCTTTAGAACGTTAATTTGCGATTTTCTGACCATTAAAATAAAAAAAAAGGAGGGAAAAATCTGAACTAAGACCACAAAAATACAATTAATTCAAAATTTCACAAAAAAATAAAAAGCAAGAATTCATTTTTATATAGCATTCTTCATAATCTCACCACACTTCATGGCTTGCATTGTGTCTTTCGCATTGTAACGTTGGCAAGAACAGATGTCAACTGGGTAAGATTCCACTGAACAACAATGTGATAATGACCAGTTAATGAGGGTCAAATCTTGGCCAGTATGCTTGGGAAACCTCACTTGCTTTTAATTGAATCGAATCTTGTGTGGGCATCTGAGGCAACAGATAAGTCCTCAATTTAATGCCTCATTTGAAATGAAACACTCCAGACAACGCAGCACTCCCTCAATATTTTGCAGAAGTGTTAGTGTATCATTTGTGAAGTGTTTGAACAAAATCATTGGTCCATAGGTGACACAATTGGATTTTCATTAAAAGGTGGGTAGCAGAATGCAGGGAAAGTAAAACAGGTGTGTGCACCTGTCTGGGGTGGGGGATGGAAACAGCTCTAGAGCCAGTATCATCCACACCAATGGCCAGGTGCCATCTGAATTTGAGCTAATGGACTCCAGAAAGAGTTGAGGGCCAGATACAAGTGTTGCCTGGTGATGAGGTGGCCTGTTTAAAATAGTCTGTCTTGGTGCTGTGAGATTGGTGCTGAAGCACCTGCAGCACTCACACCCATTATCCCCATGTGCCATCCATGCCTTCAAATTCAAACTCAATGGCCTCTTCCCTTCTCCAGTCTTGTATTCCATTATTTCCTCCTAACTATGGCCCATGCATACCTCTCACCCAAACTCACATGGTCCCTCATATGCATGCCAAGGCAGGACATTTCCATGCCATACCTTTTATAGAAGCAATTACCCTTATAGTGGGATTTGAACAGGAAACAAAAACCTTAAGAAGTTTATTCAAATGTTAAGTGTTTCAAGTTAAATGTTGCCATTCACTACAGGGGTAATATACAAATAAACATCCAGATCCTTTAAATTTCCAATACCTGAAACCACAGAAGCTCCTGTAAACATATATTGTGAAACAGAGATGAGACAGCCAGAGCGGTCTATCATGAATGAGCTCAAGTTTCAATTCTCCTATGGTTACCTCAGCTAAACATATAAATAGGCTTGTCAGAGAACGGTGATAACTGTTAGTGTGTTTGAGGGGCCATAGGAGATAGGACGAGGGTCAGATCTTGGCAATTGGGTGTTGCGAGGAGGACTTTTTTTGTTCTGATCTCAAAAAAAAGTTTTCTTCATTGTGACAACAGTTCATTGAGCTACAACCTTTTCAAGCCTGAAAATTGCAGAAGGATAGACCATGCCAGTCTCCACAATGGAACCAGCCTGGTCACAAA
This sequence comes from Chiloscyllium plagiosum, assembly GCF_037043375.1. Lineage (NCBI taxonomy): Eukaryota > Metazoa > Chordata > Chondrichthyes > Orectolobiformes > Hemiscylliidae > Chiloscyllium > Chiloscyllium plagiosum. The sequence continues at coordinate 25,513,992 of NW_028270154.1, forward strand.
CACTGGGTCTCTGTTCCCAACCCAAACTAGCTACTTGGTTGAAATCCGTTTCAAAAAAATGCTCAGCAGAACTTTCCCAGGAAGTATGAACAATGTAATTTTACTGTATTCGTTTTAACAGAAGTTCCAATGATGTGAAGAAAACTTGTCTTTTCATTGCACCGCATTCTTTGAAACCCAATGGGTCAATCACATTACAAGGATGACTATTCAGCCCATTGTGCCTGTGCTAGCTCTTAAACAATTATTCTCCAATTCCCTCCTTTCTCCCCCCTCATAACCTTGCTAGTTTTGCTTTCAAATACTTATTCAACTCTTTTTTGAAGTGAAGATCAAATTTGTTGTTTCTACTATCCATCCAAGCAGAGCAGTTGTGCAAAAGTGGAAAAAAAAAACTCCTTTCTTCAGCGGTTCTTTTGGAAATTGTTAAATCTGTGGCTTTTGTTTACAGATCCTCCAGCTAGTGAAAAACATTTTCTCTTCCATTTTGTTGAAACCCCCTCTGAATTTTCAAAACTTTGTGGCTTTGTAAAGTTGCTAATCACAGCTCTTGTAACTTTACGAAAATAAAATTGTATTCTATTTCCTCACTACATGCCGGTCCCATTTCAGCCAGTGGAGTACTACATTACGGAATTAACATCATTAGTCAAGAAAATTGGGAAAAACAGAAGCAGGAAACTACAGGCTAATTAGTCCAAAATGTGCAAGTGGAAAAATGCTAGGATTCATTTAAGGAGATAGTAGCAGGATACTTAATAAAATTGGGCAGCATCAATATAAAATTGATTTCACTTCTACAAAACTGAGAAATATATGACGTGTAATGAATAGTGTGGCTAAAAGGGGAACCTATAGTCTCGAAGCAGGCTTGACAGGATAAATTCCAGGCAGATGTTGTCTCACATGGAAAAAAAAACTAGAACTGGGGACACAGTACACCAATTTAAAAAAAAAATGTCTCCCAGTTCAGAAGGAGGGGAGAAAGAATTTCTGTTCAAGAAGTTGTTAACGTTCTGAAGTCTCTTCCATAGACAACAATGGAGGCTGGTTCAAGGCATAGTTCAACAGATTGACCCTTGTCAATTAACATCAGGGCAAGGCAGGAAATTTGCATTAAGGTGAAAATCAGATCAACTTAGTTTGGAAAAGAAAAGCTATTACTTGGAAGAGAACATATTGGTCATGCTGCAGTTCCACTCTGAGGTATATAAGGTAATTTGAATCTGTATGTGTCATCTGCAAGTTTTCCTGGCTTTATGATATTTGTAAAAAGACACCCATCTTTGGGCTTCTATTTTTGTTGCTTTTAACAAAAAAACAAACAACAGTAGATTGATACATTAACTTTTCTTTTCCATTCTGATTCTAAAAAAATTGTTTGCCTCCAAATCAACACTATGCCAGGAGGAGGGGTCCAGTCAGAATTGGGTTATTAAAAAAAATTAAATTTCTGATTTTTAATTAATGCCACATTGTGGTACAAAAGGTGCTTTATTTTCTCAGTCTAAACTTTTATTGCGGTCAGAAATGACAACAATATGTTGTCATTGTTAGAAAAATTAGCATCAAGCTCGAACACCCTACTCCCACAAAATCTGCTCTGATGTTTGAAGTTGAAGGCTTGATCCCTCAGACTGAGGGTACAGATAAAGGAGTCTTCAGGAGGACGTTTGGTATTAACCAGACAATAAATGCTACCATTCCTGCTCTAAAGATAACTATATTCATCATCTTGCCACAACAGCATAAACAACTAGCAAAGATCTGGTGCTGTTAAGACAGTCAGTCAGTCACTTGTGGCTTTTAATCCAGAATTCTAAAGTGGCATTACAAATTGTAGAGACATTTCTATGGAACCAAGATGCAGCTGAAATGTATCAAGAGAGGGTGGGACCCAAGCAGATTAAAGTGTCAGAGGACAATTGGTACTGGAAAGAAACTTGCAGGAGAACATGGTGTTCAGTAGGACCTTCCCAGAGCATAGTCGACAACACATGAAAACATTCTGCCATAGTTTTGTTAACTGCTTGTCTGCAGAGCGTTATCAGCTGGCAAACAGGAAGTAGGTTCTCGTTATGTACAAAAGTTCAATAAGCAGAAGCCTTTTTGATCCTCAGTATAGAAAGGATTGAAATACTTTCCATTTGTGTGGACCACAGGAATTAATTCTACTCTTCTTGGTGTCAAAGCTGTTAGAAATTGACACTGTACAGAACTGAACATTGGCAGCAGCTTCAAAAGAATATTTTACATCACTAGGATTAAAAAAAAATGCTGAACTTTAAATTACTGCATGTTAAATTATCAAAGATTAATCCTCATATCAAATGATGCCACCTTAAGATTTCACCTTTTTAGGTCATTAAAATGAAACTTATTTCATAGCCGAAAAGTGTGGCACTGGAAGAGCACAGGAGGTCAGGCAGCTTCCATAGAGCAGGAGAATGAAGGTTTCAGGCATAAACGCTTCAGCAGGAGTGTTGGGGAGGGAGCCGAGAGATAAATAGAAGGTAGGGATGGGGCTAGGGGAGATAGCTGAGAATGTGATAGGTAGATGGAGGTGGGAGTGATAGTTATTAGGTCAGAAAGGAGTAGAGTGGACAGGTGGGACAGTTCAAGAGGGTGGTGTCGAGTTGGAGGGTTGGATCTGGATGAGGTGGGGGAGAAGGGGAGATTAAGAAACTTATGAAAATCGATCTTGATGCAGTGTGGTTAGAGGGTCCAAAAGGCGGAAGATGAGGCGTTCTTCCTCAAGGCATTGGGTGACTAGGATTTGGTAGTGGAGGTGGCCCAGGACTTGCATGTCCTTGGCAGAGTGGGAAGGGGAGTTGAAGTGGCTGGCCACAGGGCAGTGGGGCTGTTTTCTGCATGTGTCCCAGAGGTGTTCCCCGAAACGTTCCTCAAGTTGGCATCCTGTCTCCCCAGTGTAGAGGGGATTATGTCAAGAGTAATGGACACAGTGGATGAAGTGTTTGGGCATGCAGGAAAATCTCTGCCAGATGTGGAAGCATTTTCATTTAATAAACAAGCATGGAGAAACAGTTTATATCACATCAGAAGTACAGACAGACGTTTTCCAATCCTTTCAAGAGATACTAGGTGCTAATTCTCCCTAAACCTCCACCAGTGCTCAAAATTGAGTGAAACATTGGCATGGAGAAATCATGGGCTCCTCATCAAATCAGAGATAAATCTCAATAATTACACCAATGCTGTGGTAGTATCTTTGGACAGAGTTAATAAGCAATATTTATATGGAGCGGAAATGGATTTCCCTCAGTATCTGCAAAGCTGGTGAGAACCCTGTATTGTTTCTTCAAAACTAGGTCTGCTGAATTAACTGCCAGTTAGGGACTTATTTAGAAACGAGCAGATCTTACCTTGGAATCACCATCTCTAGTGTCAACCTGTTGACCCAAAACTGTTGGCCAAACAGTGGCCATTAGGTCTACTGAATGTTAGCACAACCAGAGGAGCTTTGGCTGCTTCTGGTATTACAGTCACCTAAGGCCTAGTACTGTTGCTGATTAGACCATAAGACATAGGAGCAGAAATCAGGCCATTGAGCCCATTGAATGGTGGAGCAGACTCAAATCATGGCTGATATGTTTCTCAACCCCATTCTCCCACTTGACAAATCAAGGAACACATTTGTCTCAGTCTTAAATACAATCAATCAATGATGTGGTCTCCACAGCCTTCTGTGGCAATGTATTCCACAGATTTACCTCACTATGGCTGAAGAGGTTTCTTATCGCAGTTCTAAAAAGGTTTTCCATTTATTATAAGGGTGTGCCCTTGGATCCTATCAATGAAAACATCTTTCCAACATCTACTTTGTCCAAGCCATTCAGTACTCTGCATGTTTCAATTAGACCTCCGCTCATCCTTCTAAACTTCATTGAGTAGAGACCCAGAGTCCTCAAACACTCCTTGTATGTTAAGCTTTTCATTCCTGTGACCATTCTTGCAACCTTCTCTGAAGGTGGTCTAGGGCCAGTACATCCTTCCTGAGAAATGGGGGCCAAAACTGTGCATGATACTCCAAATGTGGTCTGACCACAGCCATATAGAGCCTCAGAAGAACATCCCTGTTTTTATATTCAAGTCATCTCAAAATAAGTGCTGAAAGTATTTGCTGGAAAAGCACAGCAGGTCAGGCAGCATCAAGGAGCAGGAGAATCGATGTTTCGGGCATGAGCCCTTCTTCAGGAGGGCTTTATCTCAAAATAAGTGCCAACATTGTATTTGCCTTCCTAACTACTGACTCAACCTGCAAGTTTACCTTGAGAGAATGCTGGACCAGAACTCCCAAGTCTCTTTGCACTTCAGATTTCTGAAATTTCTCCCCATTTAGAAAACAGTCCATGCTTCTATTCCTCCTACCAAAGGGCATAACCTCACACTTTCCCATGTGGCAGGTGGAATGTAACTTCTTTGCCCAACCTCCTAACTTGTTCAAATCCTTCTGCAGCCTCCCTAATACTACCCGTCTTTATATTTTCTGCAAACTTAGCCAGAATGCCCTCAGTTTCTTCATCTGGATCATTAAACGTACAAGGTGAAAAAAGGTATGGGTGTGTAATAGCAGGATCGGGTGGAAAGGGGAAAAAAAAAAAAAGGGAGAGCACTGCAAGGACAGGCGTGACACTCAGGGAACACCCTATCCAATGCAAATCCCTCAAATTAGGTACAGAGTATCTCCCCAACCTAAAAGCAACCCTATGCTTTTCCCAGTTGCTGCATGGAAAATCCCCCACCCATCCATGGCTTAATACCAGAGGCAACCAAAATAACAGTTACATGTGGCATTAATTACCCATTCATGGGGATCATTTGGCAGCAAGGCGTAAAAGCTTGTGTGTCGGCCTTCTTGCCAAAATTTAATTGGAATGGAGGCAGGATCTCCACTCACCATTGCCTCAATTAAAATGCACTCTTGCCGTTGACCGGTCTACAGGGAAGAGCATTGAAACATGGAGCAAAAAATTTAAACTGGAGACATAGCACTAAACAAATTTTTACAGGACAACAATTTTTTTTTTTTTAAGATTAGATTAGATTACAATGTGGAAACAGGCCCTTCGGCCCAACAAGTCCACACCGACCCGCCGAAGCGAAACCCACCCATACCCCTATATTTACCCCTTACCTAACACTACGGGCAATTTAGCATGGCCAATTCACCTGACCCTGCGCATCTTTGGACTGTGGGAGGAAACCGGAGCACCCGGAGGAAACCCATGCAGACACGGGGAGAACGTGCAAACTCCACACAGTCAGTCGCCTGAGGCGGGAATTGAACCCGGGTCTCTGGCGCTGTGAGGCAGCAGTGCTAACCACTGTGCCACCGTGCCGCCCCAAAAGCTTTTTCCTTCCCTCCCTTCAGAAGGGATTTTCACCTTGATAAACACGGCCACTGGAGTGATAGTATGCTGGGGTGGGGGTGGCGACGGGGGTAGGCTTTAAGATGCGAGGAACAAACTCTAAGGTCCAGTGATCACAGCAGAACGTGTGCCAGAACAAATAGGTGTAGGGATGGCAAGAGAGCCAACAAAGATTGCAGATGGACCCTGGACCCAGAAACATCCTGGTTTATTGGCAGGAAGTCCCACGGAAAGTGACAAGTGTGAACGATGGAAGTTACCACCTTGGGGATGCCCCAACGTAGGCAGACATTCCCCTCCCAAAAAGGATTCCCAACTTTTAAAAGTTGGGTTTTCTTTTGTTAAAAAAAAAGTGGCCTCTAGCCCAACTACCTACTTCCATCAGATGTAATTCGGTTTGGGTATCTGGGTGAATTGCCACATTAACACACTCAATTGCCCATTAAGTTATGTAAAAATTAATAGGAAGGCTACCAATTCAGAATCCACCCACATACTGTTTCAATGGGGACAGGATTGTGGAGCAGGCACGAACATAATGGACTAGCCACCAGACATTTATGCCCCCACATCCAGGGGGAAATACGCAAAACAATGTGGTCACCAAACCTTTTCTTTTGTCCTTCCGATCCCCACTAATCTGGGGATATCTGTCCATCATGAAGTTTGTTGTTGTGGATGGTAATGGAAGCAGCAAGGAGGAGAAAAGTATACCAGACAATAAAAAAAGTGTTTAATCAAATGTGATTTAAAGTTTTGAATTGGTAATATCAGCTTTTAATATTTCATTTCCTTTTTCCTGAACAATGCCACTCAATACAGATTGAAGGTACAACTTCAATCAATCAATCAATCTCAAATCAATGAATTCTATCCAATGTCAGAGATTGCTCCAAAGTTTGAATTAAATACTGCAAATCGCATATTGATTCCATTCCAGGACAAATCCTGATGCTCAATTCACATGTCCAAAAGTTTAGTGTTAGTAGTTGACTTTCCAGTAACACTAATCTGTACATGAAATTTCATTTACTTCGTATCGATTCTAATCTAGACTTGCCAAATTCCTAAAATTTGCCATAACCATTTCAATTCAGCTTATTCCTTTACAGGATAGCAACTTTACACTGATATTTAAAATATAGCATGCTCAAAATAATAAAGATTATTAATACATTCTTTTAACCGCCTTCGAGCATCCCAAAGCATTTTACAGTCAATGATGTGCAGCCACTGGTGAAACATAGAAGTGGGGTAGCTAACTTGCACATTGCAAAGCACAACAAACAACGGTATAGTATTTGATGCCTGTTGAGGGATAATGTGCGGTCAGGGCACCAGGGAAATGGAATAGTACACTATATTTATATTTCACCCAAGACAGGCACAAATATAGTTTAAAATTTCATCCAATAACATAGATGGACCCCCCCCCCCCCACCCCCAAGTACCAAAACAATTCACAACTATCAATTCAGCATCATTATCTAAAGAGTTCTCCAAGGCTAATCAAAACATGTTTCCACAAGCAATGACTTCTGGCTGGGATGTGAAGAAAATCTTTGTAGGCTACTCAAAATTTTTCATCGCTTCCCATGAACTTAAGAGTACAATGACCCAATAAATAGGACAAGCAGGGTCCCAAAGATCAGGAGGTCAGAGTTAAACTCCAACAACTTTGTTCTTTCACTTTATTCCCATAGATTCTAGGAAGATCAAGAATCTATCAACCTCAATCTTGAATGTGCTTAATGAGTAAAGCATGTTCAACTTTCTGGGATATGGAATTTCAAAAAGAAGGTTCACAATAAAGTCAAGGACAATAGTGGGAGAAATGTTAACCTCTCACTGGCTTCATTAGGAGATGGTCTGAGATTAGGAATTGAAAAATTATTTTTCCAGAATTAAAAAAAAAAATCCTTTATTCTAACAGTTTGGCCCTTCCAATTTAGCTTTTTACTCCTGACAATTTACAATATGACACTCATTAGCATGGTCTCCAACTAGCAATTTGAGAAGATTTGTAGTTCAGGTTGATGATAAATATGCAAGTTAGCTCACTGAGCTGTTTTCAGACGTTTCATGCTTGTCTAACATATAGTGTTTTTTTAAAAGCAGTTCTTGCATGGTAGTTTGTAAATGATGTTAGTTTTGCTGGTATCCATTGGATACTATCAGCAAAACTAATGTCATTTACAAAATGCCATGCAAGAACTGTTTTAAAAAAAAAACACTACATCGGATAAACAAGCAGGAAACTTGCCAGCAGGATACACAAACACCAACTAGCCACCAAAAAGACGTGGCCCACTATCACTAGTTTCCATAATACAAAAAGGAGGACAGCACTTTGATTGGGACAACACACACATCCTAGGACAGCAAAACAAAAAAAGACATGCATGAGAATTGAAAGGCATGGCATTCTCACCAGACCTCCATCAATAAACACAGACTTCGATGTCATCTACCTTCCCTTGAACAAAATAAAACGAAATGACATCACCCACCTTAAGAAACAAAGGCCTATAAATAGGAGGTGGGACATTCCACCAATGCTTCACCGGAGATTCTTACTGATGTTACCTAGTCATAGAGATGACATGTTTGAAGACAAAGCTTTCAGCTCAATGAGCTAACTTACATACTTATGGTTTTTTTAAACTGCGTGCGTGGAGTATTTTCACAAAAGTTTCACAATAAAATTTTGTAGTTTTGTAATGTTTCTTTAATTAGAAAAAAAAAAAAGAAAATTGTTACTCTATAGTTCAGTCCTTTAGGTTGGCCAGAAGAAAATGTTTACAAGCATAATGTGGAGCAAGAGTTTGTGCAGTAATGGCCTCTTACAAAAATATGAAAAGGACAAAAATACAGTTGTTAAAATACAAAGCATTACCTCAACAGGTCTTCAGCTGTGTACTTAAATTTCTGTATTAATCCTAGCTAACCAGCTGACTATTCAGCTACAAAAAAACTCTAAATGACCAAGCAACAATGTATTATGATTGGTATATTTTGCCTTGCAATTGCAGGGTCATAACATCTAGTAAATCCTTGATATTGAAGGTGGATATGAAGGGGAAAATGAAGATGGAACTCCAATTCCAGTGGGCTGCCTTGGAAGAAGAAAAATAGCTCTTCTCACCATTGGGAAAATTGTTTTCAGCATGTATGGCAACAAATTTAAATTTGAACACCTTCAAATACAAGCAATTTCCACTAAAATATTTCCAGCCTTTTACTGAATTGTCAGGATAAACATTGTGATGTATAGGCAAATAGCACAACTAAAATTTTTCTTGGGAAAAACTGCAAGGTGCTGGTTGGTTACTGAACAAAGAAATATATCACAGTCAAACCTACAGTCCACCCTTATCTGGTGGCTGCTCAATCAAGAATTGTTGGTCGATGATCTGGTTCGTTTCATTACTGCAGAATATTTCAAAATATGTTGGATGTCGTGGATGTAATTTCAGAGACCAGGTTTTTAAAAAAAAAGCAGCACCTGGCAAAATGACGTTTCACTTTAGGAATTAGATTCTTCTGAAGGAGAACCAAGAAAGGAGCAAGTTATTTTCTCTGAATGAAAAGGGGTCATCCCAACTGACGAAGGCAGCTTGGACAGAAGTGACGGTAGGGTCCAGCATTTGAGATATTCAAGAAAACTTGCCTCTAGTGACACATGACAATGATCTGCTCTGCCAGCATACCTAGCACAGTCTACTCAATGCTTCATTCACTGATCCAGGAGTTACCATCGTAACATTGCCACTGTAAAGGACTGTCAAACCAGAGATCGTTTGCCAGGCATTTCGATCAGACATTGATTGCACGCGAGATATCTATTACTCCATTGCAACTACCAATGTAGCACTAATGGCATTGGCTCTTTGAGCTGCCAGGACTTACACATTAAAAAAAAAGAACTATGCTATTCAGCAGCTCATGCGCCATCAGCAGACAGACCTCTTGTCACAACTAGCTCAAATGTACACTTTTCTCCAAAAGGTATGCATGGAACAGGAACAAACAAGTGATGGCTTTGTCGGATTTTAGTTGAACTCACTTGTTTGCCTCAGTCAAGTTTGTGGACATCAGCGAGTATGGCTGCCTTGCTTAGGCAGGTGGGTTGGCGCAGTCAGGATTCACCCCCAACATGACTTGTTTACATGAGAAAACAATGATTACAAAGCAGCCAAGTAACTGAAGAATTTGTATTCACTAGAGCTTGGAGGAAGTGTCTACTCTAGGTAGGTGCTCCAAGATATATTAATTGAATTTGTGAACACATTTCTCATTTTTGGCTAATAAGATTGCGTACATGAATATAACTTGCAGCAGGCTGGCATTAAGAAATTGCAATATGTTAACGAATGCAAGCCAACAAGCCTGAAGTAAAATTTTAAACCAGCATTGGGAAACTGAATTTTTGCCTCCCACCTAATTGAAATCGCAGGACTGCCTTTCTAAAATCTCCAGGCTGGCCCAGAAAATTCCACATAATTAAATACTTCCTCCACCTACCACCCACATGGAGTGTAGACATCATTGTAACATTGGATATATCAACCTTACAAGAAATTGTTTATTGATTCACGGGATCTCTGTACGGCATGGATGAGTTGGACCGATTTCTATGACTATGACTTCAACTGAAAACAACATTAGATATTGCATTGAAAATTCTTCATGTTAAAGGAGAAAAGGAAAAATAGAATGTGTCGAACTAACAAGGTCATTAAGTTCATCCATTCTATATAATTTGCCATGCATCCATTTTTGCTTATTTTGGAAGACCTTTAGGCCAACTATTGAACTAAAAATAATCAAATGAGAAGTTAAACAAATGCAGAAATATCAACCACAGTGTGACACTGAACACAAATTCACCTTACAATATATTCTACCAGACAACACCAGATGATGTCCTTTCAGTAGCAATGATTGGTCAAAGATGACTTTGCTCACCCATACAGGGATTTGTCAGGCATATTTGATTAAATTCTCAATTCTATCCAAACACAAAATGGAGTTCTTTAGAAGAATTCTCCCCAGTCTATTCAATGGATTGAAACTAAGATTAATAGTAGCACTGCACCTTGAGAAAAGACCTACAAGTGTTATAACAAAAATGGGAAAATGTTCACCATTTAAAAAAAAGATTCTGCAGATGGAAGCCAACAACAAATTTGAATGCCTGGATAAATCAGGTTTCATGTATATGGCCTTTTACAGCATCCCTCTATAACAGGCTTCAGCTTTTGTCTATTCCATTAGAGATGACGCATTTCCAAAAGCCTTGCCAATAAATGCACTTCTGATCTTCAAGAACTGAGCTTTGTTTTAATCTTTCCCTTCCCCTGAGAGTTGTTTGTTTAAATATAAAATTGACAACATGTGGTAAAACTTGTTTTTTAAAAAAAAACATGAACAAATTAAGACTAATCAACAAATTAAAAATAGCAAAAGTGTAATTTTATAATAGCCAAGTCACAATGTAAACCTCAATTGGTAGTTATTAGGGGTTCCAAATCAAAGCAGATTTCAGACCCCTTCATATTTAATTAGAAATTATAATTAGTGTCATGTTTAAAAATGTTTTCATTAAAAAAAAAGCACAGCTTGGATAACACTCTAGAGACCTTCAATGGAATTCACAATCTCTTAAAAGTACCAATTGGCAAGATGCCACTTTAAATATTCAAGCTTTTTAAAACTAAACAAGATAGTTATTTTTGCTCCAGCCTCTGGATGGTATTTTTACACTGCCTCATCCAGGTCAGGAGAGAGAGAAACTCCAAAGCTTTCATCTTTCCTATTTGTGAAACTGGATGTTTTATATATATTTAAAAAACATACTCGTTTGGGAGCAAACAACATTGGGAGTTTGGTTACTTTGGTCTCCTTTCATGCTTTTTATACTGGTGTTGTTAAGATCAAGACCATTTCATGTCGAGAATTTGCAGATGCAATCCTACACCCTGTGATGTGCTGCATGCCCAAACCATCAATTCGAACACAGATTAGATGAAAAGGTCAGGCCGTTACAATCTTTAGCAGACTTCTGAAATAGAAACATAGATGCAATTTGGAAAGAAACTTACCAGATCACACATTTTCTGTAAAATTTATTCAACTTGGATGATTTAGTTTATTACATTAGATTCCCTACAGTGTGGAAACAGGCCCTTCGGCCCCACCAGTCCACACGGACCCTCTGAAGAGCAACCCACCCAGAACCATTTCCCTCTGACTAATGCACCTAACACTATGGGCAATTTAGCATGACCAATTCACCTAACCTGCACATCTTTGGACTGTGGGAGGAAACCAGAGCACCCGGAGGAAACCTATGCAGACACTGGGATAATGTGCAAATTACACACACACCCACACACCAGAGGCTGGAATCAAACCCAGGTCCCTGGTGCTGTGAGGCAGCAGTGCTAACCACTGAGCCACCATGCCACCCCTTTAGTAGTAAAGGTTTGATACCAGCTTTGTTCAAAAATTACACTGTTAGAGCCAAAAAAGTCTTAATGTATTCCACAAATCTCTAAAGTCAGGACTCCGTGCTTTAGGAACAGGTATAGGTCATCCAGCCCCTCAAGCCTCCTCTGCTGTTCTACATTACAGAAACTAGGTGTAGGAGTAGGCCATTCAGCCCTTCAAGCCTGCTCTGCCATCCAATAGGATCATTGCTAATTCTCTCTCTCAAAAGCATTTCCCATGCCTTTCAAATCTAAAATCTCTTGAATTGAGTGACCTGGCTTCCACAGCCTATGTTAGAGAATTTCATAGGTTCACCACAGCGTGTGCAGAAAAACTTTCCTCATCTCTGGCCTGAATGGATACAGTCTTCAGATACTGAGAAACCAAAGGCTCCAGACTTCGCATGGGAAAACATATTCCCTACATATAATCTGTCCAGCCTTGCTAGAATTTTAGATTTTTTTTTGGAAAAAAACAGATCCCCTCTCAACCTTTAAGACGCAAGTAAAAACAGGCCCAGTCTAACCAATCTCTTCTCATAGGATAATCCTACCATCCCTGATATCAGCCTAGTGAATTGCCTTGCATGGTGACTGATCAGCTAACTCCACCCTTCATTCCCATGATGTCATCATTGCTATTGGAGGTTGCATTTTATGATACTCCGGTTTGTGCATCATAACAGCAAAACATTAAATAGATCAAAATAATGAATAGTAAAAACCTAACAATGCCTTAAATGAAAATATAGATGGAGAAAAAGGATTTAATTTTAAAAAAAAGGCTGTATACCGAGAATGCATATTCAAAAGAAAAAAAGTGAGTGCACACAGTTTGAATTTAATTCAATGGTTGACGTCAGCAGATACCCAACTAGATACCAATCAGTCTGCCCTTCAGCTTAATGACCGACTTTCCACCACCACGACAGAGAATTCCATCCTCTCAGTAAAGAACTGAATTCTAATCTCAGTCCTAAAGTGCCTTCTATTCAATGATTGTATCCTCAGTTCAACACCCAATAACCAGGGATTTTCTTCATCTACCTGTTTAGCCCTGCACAAATTTTCAAGTTTCGGAGATTGTCTTTAGATAATCCAGGTCTCAATATCTCCTCATATGGAGACTCTCCCATAATCCCAGTGATCAGCATGGCAAACCTTTGCTGCACTCGCTCTCTGCCAAGTATATCCTTTCTTAGGCAAGGCACTAGAACTGCATATAATAATTCAGGTGCAGTCTCAACAAATGACCAAAAAAGCTTTGGGATCACAACAGGTCAGGAAGCACCCATGTACAGAAATCTGGCTAACATTTAGAGTCTAGATGGCTCTTCAAAGCTCTGAAGTCACCTAGACTCTGTTAGCTTGCTTTCTTTCCATGAATGCTGTCTAACCCACCGATCTCCAGCATTTTTTCATTTTCAGTACCAAATTCTAGCATCTGAGGTAATGTGCTCCTGCAGTCTCAATAAATGTTCTACACAATTGAAGTAAGGTTTCTTGTCTCCTGTACTCAATCCTTGTGCCCTAAAAAACTAAAATATTCAAAGTTTGTGCGAAGATTTGTAGCTCGGGTGCTCGTTGTTGTGGTTCTGTTCGCCGAGCTGGAAGTTTTTGTTGCAAACGTTCCGTCCCCTGGCTAGGCGACATCATCAGTGCTTGGGAGCCTCCTGCGAAGCGCTTCTTTGATGTTTCCTCCGGTGTTTATAGTGGTCTGTCCCTGCCGCTTCCGGTTGTCAGTTTCAGCTGTTCGCTGTAGTGGTTGGTATATTGGGTCCAGGTCGATGTGTTTGTTGATGGAGTTTGTGGATGAATGCCATGCCTCTAGGAATTCCTAGAGGCATGGCATTCATCCACAAACTCCATCAACAAACACATCGACCTGGACCCAATATACCAACCACTACAGCGGACAGCTGAAACTGACAACCGGAAGCGGCAGGGACAGACCACTATAAACACCGGAGGAAACATCAAAGAAGCGCTTCGCAGGAGGCTCCCAAGCACTGATGATGTCGCCTAGCCAGGGGACAGAACGTTTGCAACAAAAACTTCCAGCTCGGCGAACAGAACCACAACAAACTAAAATATTATTTGCCTGGAAGCAAACTGCTGCCTGCGCCTGTATGTTAGGTGGTTTTTAAATAGTCAGGGAAAGCAGTTTCTTTGGATATTAGTTTCCAATATTTCCGTATTTAAAGATATACTCTGCATCTTTTATTCCTTTTAGCAAAGTGGATAACCCTCTTATTTATCTGCATTATAGTCTGCCTGCCAAAGTCTTGCCCACAGATTGAACTGGTATAAAACCTCTAGAGCATTCATGCATCATTGCCATCGAGTTTTGTATCATCCACAAACTTGGAAAGGTTATATTTTTCTCCCAGATCCAGATCTTTGATATAGATTGTTGATAGCTGTGGTTCAAGCACAGATCATTGCACATAACCTGAGAAAACCTATTTATTCCTTCTTCTGTTTGTTAAGCAATTCTCAGTGTTGGTGTATTATCTCCAATTCTATATAATGAAGCCCCACATCGATTTTAAACAAATTTTTTTTTTAAAAAATCTCCTGAAAATTTAATTCCAGCACATTCACTGTGCACCCTTGGACTCGGTTAATCCTTCATGAATCCATATTGATTAGTTATTTTCTAAAATGTCCAATAATCACATCCTGTATAATAGATTCCTGCCTGACTCAGGCTAATTGATCTGTGCTTTGTTTTTAAAATGGTGGAGAGGAAATAAAGCAAAATTACATTTGCTGTTACCAAAAATGATCCTGGAATCTGGAAGTGCCACCCCAAACCTGGTAGCCAAGATCAGAGGTGAGAGACTTTCTGCATCCTGCATAGTCCGAGGAATAGGGAGTGTGAAGAGTGGGGAAGAGCTCAGTGTGTGCATATGCATGCATGAGATATGCTGCACCTATTTCTAGAGTAGGCCTGACACCTGTTAGGATTGGAATAAGCCGAGATAGGCACACAGATGAAAATGGATGGTATTGGTAACAGTGCAGATGTGGGCTTGGAAGTACAGAGATGTCTGGTTGGATGGTCTACTTTATATTTTAAAACTGGTGATCTGATTCAACCTTCAACCAGCTGTCAGGGAGAAGATGAAGTCAGTGGCTGGGAGGTGGTTGAATGCTGTGGACCATACGCAATGACTTTGATTAAACATGGGAGCAATGAGAGGGAGTGTCTACTCAACCATGCCTGGACATTAAGCCAAAGTGCTTGCTTAAAGAAAACAGTGGTAGTCAAACGGTGAAGAGGTAAAAATGGGTTTTGGTCAGTGGGTATGGAAACTGGTCTATGTTGCTGCCAAGGAGCATCACTTCAAGTCAAAGTCAGATTTGTACTACATAGAAACACTACACAAAACTACTAGTTCCATTTTACCTGCAGTTGGCTCATAGCCTATGCCTTGGTATTTTAAATGCTCATCCAGATGCTTCTTAAATGTTGCAAAGGATACCTGGGCCAACCAGGCCGTCAAGTCACAAGTCCCATCAATCTACCAGTCTGTGGGAGAAAGAAGCTTTTCCATCTGTTCTCCTCTAAATCACACATTGCTTATCCCTTTATCCTCTGGTCTTGGATGCATTTGTTATGGGGGAAAAAAAAAAAGAGATTCTCACCCCCACCCACCCGCTTCTGCTTTAAGACAATAAACCCAGCCTATCCAGTCTCTTCATAACAAACTTTTCATCCCAGGCAACATTCTCATGAATCTCCTCTATACCCTTGCCAGTGCAACCACAAATGGAAAATAAAGGGAAAGACCACTCCAGAGTTGATGATATTCACCTATATCAAATAAGTAGTCATCATATATTAGACTTGATGACAAGTGATTTAAGTCAATAACCTATTGACATGTAGAACCATCAAGACTCATATCCCTTAATTTTTTATGCCAATTCAGATTTCTGTAAGAGATCTTTACGCAGAGAGTTGTGAATGCATGGAATGTATTGCCAGTTGAGGTGGTGGAAGCGAAGTCATTGGGGACATTTAGGCGGCTGCTGGACATTGACATGGATAGCAGTGAGTTGAGGGGTGTGTAGGTTAAGTTACTATATTTTACATTAGGATTAAGTCTCGTCACAACATAGTGGGCCTAAGGCCTGTTCTGTGCTGTACTTTTCTATGTTATGTTCAAGAGGAGATCTGTCCCTTGGGAAAGCTGCAAAAGTGTCAGGCCAACATAAGAGCCATGAGTAAAGTTCCCAGATTTACAAAAATGTGAAGGAATTCCACAGGTGCATAGAATAGGAAATTCACATTTCATAAAATTAAATCACCAGACTAAATGTTATAGATATTGCATTCATCACATTACACATTTAAATTCAGTTGAGGATAAATTGGAGTTTGAAATTGTTTTATTGGAGCGAAACGGGCTAACAGGAGGTTTAATAGAAGTTTTTGAATGCATGAGTGGGCTGTATAGAGTAGAGGGGGAAACTTGTGTGCCTTTTGCATGGGAGCAAGAGGACATGTAAATTGGAAATGTGCAAAAGAAGAAAGCGTGATAAAAGAACCATACCCTCACTACTCAGTGAAAAATGTAAATCGCTGCCTAGAAGAATGGAGGAGGCTAATTAATTTGGGGGATTCGAGAAGGCATTAAATAATTATTTGGGATATGAAGAAGTGTGCGCAAGGGTAAGGGCGGGCAGGAGACTGGCACTCCGTGATGTTCATTTGAAGAGCAGGTGCAGGCATGAAAAGGCTGAACAATCTCCTTCTACACTGTAACAATTCTGCAATATACAAGGGGCCATAAAATTTGTTGATCATAATGATCTGTTACAAAAGTTATGAAATAACCACAAAGCAGAATGTCAATGGTTTATGGGGGCATAAAAGCAAAAATTAAAAGGTTACAACTCTGTTGTAATCTATTGTATGAATGCAGGTTGGAACATGAGATGCAAGGTGGATGTGAAAGTAGCCTCTTTCTCTTCTCTTGTTTTGTACATTTTAAACTTAAATTGAGAATTACAATGGCAAGCAGTGGATAAACAAATCTCCAGCTCAAACAATATTCAGAGTGTCCTTCATTTCTAGGATAATGATATTTCAGCTTTGAAACTTAAATAACGAGGCCATTTATAATCCTCATGGTTCTATTTTCTGAAATGGGATATTGTTCACTCCCACATTTAATAAGCTAAATTGGAAATTGTGAAAATCAATTACAAAGACATAAGAGAAAGAGTGAGTGGCACTATGACCGAAATGATTAAAACTAGTTTTCGTCCTCAACCAGCCTAATCAGATTAAAGCAAGATTTCAACATTTTAAAAATATTAATCAAATTCTCAAGATACACTTATTCAGTACACAAAGTATAATCAATAAAAACCACAAAAAATGAAAGAAACTCATGACAGAAACATAATTCAATTTGAACTAAATTTCTTGTCTATTTTATTCCATGGGATTTTCCTTCAGAGTATTTTATCTGGTATGGCAATATTGGTTTCATTATGGGAGAAAGCCACAAGTGTGGATATAGTGGTATTAAAAGAATCCAACAGACAGTTGTATAATTAATTAACTACTTTATCCAGAAAATGCATTTCAGGCTCAGTGTCTGAACCAAAGTTGAACTAGTAAGATTATCACAACAGCTTGTAGTGGGTCATGCTTCAAATAAAACCTCGACAATATGGAGTATAAGTGACGATATTGTGAGTACATCACCTAACACAACACCACGTTTATCTTTTGGAAACTTATCCCAGATATATGGTTGCATACAGGCAGGTGTCGTCAAGTTTAAACTTTTTTACTGGTTTGAAAAATGTGTAAGATTGAGAGGGCAGAGAGGACTGCAGTAAGTGATTTTCCACATGATTGAAGAGTTTTTTTTTTAGATTACTTACAGTGTGGAAACAGGCCCTTCGGCCCAACAAGTCCACACCGACCCGCCGAAGCGCAACCGACCCATACCCCTACATTTACCCCTTTAACCTAACACTACGGGCAATTTAGCATGGCCAATTCACCTGACCCGCACATCTTTGGACTGTGGGAGGAAACCGGAGCACCCGGAGGAAACCCACGCAGACACGGGGAGAATGTGCAAACTCCACACAGTCAGTCGCCTGAGTCGGGAATTGAACCCGGGTTTCAGGCGCTGTGAGGCAGCAGTGCTAACCACTGTGCCACCGTTGTATATTCATCTGGCTTCTATTCCTCCTCAAATGTCATACCATGATCAGCAATGACTGTGATCTGAGCTAATTGTATTTCTCAAAACATTTGCTAATATCCAAGTATTTGGATTTCTGTCTCACTTCTTACCCAGTGCACTGTTTGTAGCTCACTTCCTGGTCATACATCTACTTCATTCTCCTTTCACTTTGGAGAATGTCCTAAGTCCCAATGATTAGCGATTGGTTGCTATCAAGGGCCACTTGCAAAGATGATAACACATATTCCATTCCATTGCAGCTTTGTGAAATGCCAAACACCTTGCACTGTTCCTCAACAGGGAATGGGGCAACTGTGATGTTGTTACTCCTCACTGACTAGATCTTGGAACAGTTTGCCCGAATAGTGATGCATGTATCATGGAAAAGCTAGCCATTGAATATTCTGCTTTTTCCTAATCTTTCTTGGGATCAGGGTGTCACTGCCAGGATCATTTAAAATTTGCCCAGGGGACAATCAAGAGTCAACCACATGGATTTACAAGTGACTCCAGACTCTCAAACCAGCTAAAGATTTCCTGAAGGATATTAGTGAACCAGGTGGCTTTTTATGATAGATTGACAGCGATTACAGGGTCACTGTTAAACCAATTAATTTAACTTGGAATTCAGATATCTGCCACACAACATTAACCTGAAATATTAGTTGACTGCGTTGCTGGAAAAGCACAGCAGGTCAGGCAGCATCCGAGGAGCAGAGAAAAAACAAACCGACATTTCAGGTCGAAGCCCTTCAGAATCCTGAAGGGCTTTGGCCCGAAACAGATTTTTTCCTGCTCCTTGGATGCTGCCTGACCTGTTGTGTTTTTCTAGCAACACTCAACTCTGATCTTCAACATTTGTAGACCTCACGGTCTCCTAGCCTGGAATATTAGTCCAGTGTCATTACTGTTATATTACTGCCTTCCCATTCATTCCTAGCTGGTTCACAGATTCATGGATTCACGTGTTAGCCATCTTATGCATCAAGTGTGCTGATGTCCCTGATTAAACAATATCTGGAGTAATGCTTGGTTATCAGGACTTGTTCACACTCGAGAAACATCTAGTCCTAGTATATCCAGTTTGTTGCTATAGCCAAAATTTAAGTCAGTTGGACACACTCTCAGGCCATCCCTGGATGATAGCTTTTACAACATTTGTGGCTGCTGATATTCAACTGTAGTCAATTGCAACTGTTCTCAGAGGCTCTGGTCAGTGTTATTCTCAAAGCTGATCTATATCTTTAACTTCATAGTGAAGAGCACCACTGCTTAAATCAAGAGAAATCTTCGTCTTTTTGGTGTTTGGGTAATCTGCTCGGTTTATACTCTTGCGGGACATGGCTGTTGTTGGCATTTATTGTTTATCACTAATTGCCCTTGAGATGGTGGTGGTGGTGGTGGTGGTGGTGAACTGCCTTAACTGTTGCTGTCCATGTGTAGTAGCTAGCCCCATAATACTGTTAGGGAGGGAATTCCAGGATTTTGATCCAGTGACAGTGAAAGAGTAGCAACGTATTACCAAATAAGGATGGGGAGCGGCTTGAAGGAGAATTTGCAAGCATGGTACTTCCACATATCTGTTGCCCTTGATCTTTTAGGTGGAAGTGGTTTTGGTTTGGAAGGTGTTGTCTAAGAATCTTTGGTAAATTCCCACAGTGCATTTTGCAGATGGAAGCGTCAGTGTGTACAGAGTGATAGTTGTAGAGGGAATAGATGCTGGTGGATGTGATGTTAATCAAATGGGCTGCTTTTTCCTGAGAGAGAGTCAAGCTTCTTGGAACTACACTCAGCCAGGCAAGTGGGAAGTATTCCATCACACTCCTGACTAATGTCTCTAGGTGGTGGACATACTTGAGTCAAGAGGTCAGTTACATGCTGCAGCAATCCTAGCCTCTAACCCACTATCTTTATATGATGAGTCCAGTTGAGCTTCTGTTCAAATGACGACACCCAGGATGTTGATAGTGGAGAATTCAGCGATCGTAACATTGTTATAGGTTATGTTCAAAGCCTGGCATTTAAGACATGAAATGTTTCTTGCCACTTGTCAGTCCAAGCCTGGATATTGTCCAGATAGTGTTACATTTAAACACTAACTGCTTAAAAAAAGTCTGGACTCATCATGAATGGTGCTGAACATTGCATTAAATCAGCAAACATTGATACTTCTGACCTTTAGCTGGAGGGAAGGTCACTGATTGAGCAGCTGAAGAGGAGTGGGCCTAGGATACTAGCCTGAGGAACTTCAGTAGAGAGGTCCTGAGGTTGAGATGGTTGACCTCCAACAACAACCATATTCCCACATGACAGGCAGAGCATTTTACCCGATTTCCATTTTCCTAGGGCTTCCTGATGTAAAACACTTGGTCAAATGTGGACTTCATGTCAAGGGCTATCGTTCCCCTCTAGAATTCGATGCTTTTGCCCACGTTTGAACCAAGGCTGTAATTTGGTCAAGAGTCAGGTGGTCCTAGTGGAACCCAGACATCATGAGCAGGTTGCTGCTATGTAGGTGCTGCTTGCTAGCACTGTTAATAGTATATTCTATTACTATGCTGAGCATGTCAGATGGAAATCATACTTGCACCAGGCTTATATCTCACTTCAAAAATGTCAAATCCTTGTCACTTGATATTAGTTCTTTAAAAATTTGGCGATGTAGCTGTCAGTGGTCTGTAACAGATCTCAATGATCTTCAGACATTGATGACAGAACCAGAGACCAAAAATAGGAAAATGATATTAAATCGGTGGCTGTCTTACCACAGATAGGGGACATCTTTCTGGTTATGCCTTGCCTGTAAAGTTGGAAACACAGAGGAAATCAAAAAGTCCAAGGCAATTTTGCAGATCCTCATTATCCTGTAGGGCTGGCCTTTAAGAATTTCAATATTGAGTGGGACAGACTCCATGGTGTAGTAAGTTGGACCCTAAAAAAAAAAAAATTTGATGGACAACTTTGAATACCAGCCATGATCATCTATTAGGTGAAAACTGGAATCATATTCAAGCTGTGGCTTATCCACAGCCACATTTTAAATTTTTGAGGAGAAAGTGAGGTCTGCAGATGCTGGAGATCAGCTGAAAATGTGTTGCTGGAAAAGCGCAGCAGGTCAGGCAGCATCCAGGGAACAGGAGAATCGACGTTTCGGGCATAAGCCCTTCTTCAGGAATCCTTATGCCCGAAACGTCGATTCTCCTGTTCCCTGGATGCTGCCCGACCTGCTGCGCTTTTCCAGCGACACTTTCAGCCCACATTTTAAAATTGCTGATTTAATATTGCAGGTAAATTTCCAGTACTTTTAGCCATGATATGCCCCAGCAGCAGAGATAAGACTCCAGAAAAGGAGGTAACTTTTGGAAAGCTTACCGTCCAATATTGTTTTTCAGTCATGTGTTATCAGTATCACTAACCGGGCCATAATGTATGCACACTTATAGATGCCCTTGAAGTAATGGAGGTGAGCTGCCTTCTTGAACCACAGCTGTCTGTTTAGTGTAGGTAGACCCACAATACTGTCAGGGAGGGAATTCTAGGATTCTGACTCTATGACAAAAATGATAATGTATTTCCAGTATGGCAATTAGCTTGAAGGAGAACTTTCAATTGGAGGTGTTCCGTGTCTCTGCTGCACCTTTACTGCTAGGTAGTGTTTCTTCTAAAGGTTCCAAGGAGGTTTGTGAATTGTCTCCAATGGTTCTTGTAGCTGAACATGGTAGGAGAGGGAGTGAATGTTTGGGAATAAAAAGATGCCAATGAAGCAGCTATCATAGATGGTGTCAAGCTTCTTCAGTGTTGCTGGAACATTCCATCTCAACATTCATTTCCACCTTGCAAATGGTGAACAGGCTTGAGGGTGGGGATTTAAGGTGCAGGATTCAGAATTTCTGACACGGTCTTGAAGCCACAGATTAAACCAAACCAGACACTTACTTTTTTGGTCAGTGGCAATTCCTAGGATGTTCATTATGGGGAATTCTGTGATGGGAGTACCATTGACGATCCAAAAAAAAAGTGATGGCTACGTTCTCTCTTGTTGGAGATGGCCATTATCTGGCACAAAACAGGATTTGACATTTGTCAGCCCAGCCTCCATATTGACCAGCATTTTTGACGACAGAAATCTGAACTTAAAAAAAAGTGCTGGAGAAGCTCAGCAGGTCTGACAGCATATGGAGAGTGCAACAGTTCTTGCAGCACATACAAGTGCATTGTTGCAACATCGGAGTGGTGAGTTTTATTTTAAATTAGTTTGTGGGATGTAAGTGTTGCTGGCTAGGCCAACATTTATTCCCTATTCCTAATTGCCTAGAGGAGCGAGAGCACGAACTGCGGGTCTGGAATCACATGTAGGCCAGACCAGGCAAGATGGCAGTTTCCCCTCCTTAAAAGAAAAGGTTCATTAGTGAACCAAATAGATTTTTAGGATTGTTAGACTCTTAATTCCATTTTTGTTGAATTCAAATTCCACTTACTGCTGTGGCAGGTTTTGAATCCAGTCCCAGAAAATGACTTGGGTCTCTAGACCCAAGTGATTTTCTGTCCAGCAATAATATCACTAGGCTATTGCCTTCACCTTATAGTGAGCTTTATGTAAAAGCAGTAAGCATCCACTAACTATAATGGAGGAAAGGCTATTGATGAAACAGTTTAAGATTGTACCTAGAGCATTCCCCGAGGCATTGATGCATGCGGCATAATGGTAGCCTCCCTACACTTGGGCCAAAAAGAAAGTCCCAGTTGCTCCAGAGGTGTGTAACAATCACTGAACAAGTTGATTAGGGAAAAAAAAAGATAAATCTAAAGTTAATTAGGGAGCTTAAAAATAATATCCTGAGGAACTTCTACAGGATGTACTAGAGCTGAGAGGACAACCAAAACCAACTTAATTTGTGCTAAAGTATGGCATCCAAACTGGGCAGTGAGTGGATTATTACTGAGCAAGTACTGCTTGATAGCACTGTTAAAGATACCTTCCATCACTTTACTCATGATTGAGGCAGACCAATAAAAAGGCAGCAGCTGCCTGGGTTGGATTTGCCCTGCTTTTCAGGCCAGAACTTGCCTGGGTATGTGGATGGCAGCATTGTAGTTATACTAGAACACATCAGCTAGAGACGCAAGTAGTTCTGGACAGCAAATGGTCAGTATTATTCCTGGAATGTTGTCAGGACCAAATGATTTCTTAGTATCATGCAGAATGAAGCAAACTGGCTGATGTCTAGCACTTGTGTTGTTGAGGCCACTCAAGGAATCAAAGTTCGATCATTCACTTGCCTGCAAATGCTTCAGCTTAATTGTTTGCAGTGATGTGCTGGGCTCTCCCATTACTGAAGATGGAGATAATTTTCATTTCTTCACCTCCAATGACTTGTTTAATTGCCCACTAGCATTCATGACTAGATAGGAGAGGACTAGAGTTTAGATTGGATTCATTGTTTGTGAAATCACTTAGCCCGGTCTATCAATTGTTGCTTACAATGGTTGGCACACAAATAGTCCTCTGGTGTAGTTTCATCAGATTGTCCCCTCATTTTTAGGTTTGTGTTGCTACTTCTGACACACCGTCTTGTACTGTTTATCAAACCAAGGTTGATCCCATGACTTGATTACCCTAGCATATCTCCCACTCCTGTTATAATAAGGTTGAATAAGATTCTGCTGCTGATAGCATCTCAGATATCCAGTCAATAATTTTTGATGTTTTGGTGCCACTCAATACATTAGAGAATACTCAAAGGAGGACTTGGTCTACACAATGACTGTGTGATGGTCACATTTATCCGTACTGTTGTTATGGACAGATGCATCTGCAGAAGGCAGATTGGAGGGGTCCAACATGCATTTCCTTTGTTGGTCCATAGACACGGTCTAACTGCCATATCGTTAAGGCTTGACTGGAGTGGTGCTGCTCTGTCACACTTTGTGGAATATTGACGTCCGCCAGCTAGAGTATCCTTGTCATGCCTTTGCCATCAAGGTGTTAAAACAACATGAGTGGTACTAGTTCATCAGCCAAGATGGTGCAATACATGTTAAAAATCAGGAGGGAGATTTCCTTGACCATATTTACCATGAGACATTGAATAAATGTTGGAGATTCCAAGGGCAACCTTCTCCTGCTTATGTACTACCACCATGTAGCATTACCTCTACAGGGTATGTCTGGTCAGTGGGACAGAATATACCCAGGGAGGGTGGATTTATTGACTGGGACATTGTGACCAAGGTAGGATTGAGTGTATGACTGCTATGTTGTTGCTCAATTATTAATTTCAAACAGTTGATACAACTGAATGGTTTCATAAACTAAACAAGGTAATGACCACAGTTTTCCATCCCTAAACGACATGAGAATACCAAATGATGAGGAAATCTAATCAAATGACTTAAAAAAAGTTTTCTTCAAATTCCACTAGCGGTCATGTTAGGATTCAAACCTGGGTTTCCACAACATTACTCAAATCACTGGATTACTAACTCGATAGGAAACCACTTATGCTATCACCCCTCTAAATGGCATCCTAACTGTTGCAAGTCTCTGAATTCTTCTGAAGTGAATAGTTCAATTTTGAATGTAGCTTCAAAAAGAATTGCACTCTAGAAAACTTAGAATTTGATTCTTCCAGTGATATTGTATGTACATACTTTAAAAGAGTTTAAGATGCTTTGATTTAGATGTATTCATATGGTGCTATCTTTCTTTAAAGACATGCAGTGGAGATGCACCAATCTATGGTGATCATTCCACTCCAACTCATTCAGTTCTGCTTGAATTTGCATACCACATTTCTTGGACGTTTGATAAATAGAAGTGCAACATTAAGATTGATACTGCATGACCCCTTTGCTTTCAATAGCAATAAAAACATATGGGTGCAGGCATTTAAGATTGTTCACATTTGTTGATTGTCAATTTGACTGTGGTCTTTTCCACCACACTGGGTATGGTTCAAATCATGTCTATATGGGGGTCTGTGTATACTGGTAGTCCATCCAATGCTGGACCACTGGTATCTCCTACGATAGTGAAGAACACCTTATGTACTGTCACTGCAGGATGTCTTTGCTAATATTATTGGTAATCCATTATATAGTGGGAGATGGTCTCTCAGACCGCATCAAGTAGAGTGTCATTACTGAGCCAAGTTTTTCAGGATGTTAGCACAGACAACTGCTGACTCAGCCTTTAACACATTTACCTGCCTTTTCAGGTACGGGAATTGATGGGTTGCAAAAAAAAAAAACCCAATGGTCTTACACCAAATTGACATTGTAGATGAAGTTAATAATAGGGAAAGCTTCGTGGTCTACTGGCTATAGAGCTTCATTAGTGTCCTGGAAAGCTTTAGAACTTGCCTCGCTGCCAGCATTGTGGTGTTGGGCCCTGTTAAAATGGACACTTGTTTTGTTCATGGCCTTTTGGAACCAGATTTTCTGCATTTATGCTTAGTGATCTTTAGCATGTGCATGGATGTTTTAATTCTACACAGGTTCCTCCTTACCAATGATAAGATTGAGGGACCTTGTCTTTGGATAATCTATTGCTTTATCTGTAAAATTAAAAATTGACATAGGTGGTTTGGACAGATAAATATTAGTAGGGGTGTCTTCGAATGCTGCCCAGTTCTTAATTGCTAAGCTTTTCTGCCCAAGACCCAAATTGCACAGTGCTTGTTTATTCACTGGCACTGGGCTGTTTAAAACGGTTGCTTTACGAACTATAGTTTGGGATTTAAAATATGCCACAACACCTATGGGTGGCATATACACCCAATAATAAAAAAAATGTTGTCATGCTGGCTGCCTTTAATGTCATGCTGATTTGAAGACAATTGCTGAAAGACAGAGGTTCAGATATCGAAAGTTTTTTTTAAAAAAAAAGCTTCATTTGGCTGTAGGAAAACATGCTGTCAGGAATGCGCAAGGATCATTTAAAAAAAAAAACAAATTCCTTTGGATAACCTTTAGTAATTGTAAATTCAGCCTGTTGACTGAAGTGAAATTACTCCATTCATTTATCTTGAAGGAGCTTTGATTTTAACGATCAAAAAGAAAATTGTCTTCAGGTTAATTAATACCCTATGAATAGATCTGTATGTTTGTCAGTAGCCATAGAAGTTGAAACTACTGGTCATTGCAATTCTGATATCCAAACTGTCGACAGTTGGCCTTTAGTTTTGAAAAATTCATACCTTAGATTTTTTGAAAAATCATCATGGGGTTTTGCCTTCAGCAGTGGTATCTGGTGCAGTGATGCTTATTGGTTCTCTCTCATAACTAAAATTATAAATACCATTGTGCTTAAAAGCGTGTGCATAGGTGCCAGTGTTGGACTGGAGTGGACAAGTCAGAAGTCACATGATACCAGATTATTGTCCAACAGGTTTATTTTGAGGAAAAAGAAAAAGGTTCAATATTTGAATACTTTGTACAATGACAGCTAATAATTCTACAAAGCTCATTCTTATTGATGGTAAGGAGGGGTCTAGTCCTGTATAATCTATTGCTGTGTAGCAATGCTATGCCTCCAGAGCATTAGCTAATAAGCTGTTGCTGCAGGTCTTTTATGACAATCTATGCATAAAGGAATTTTTATAATGCAGGGATGATTTTATTTAGGAAAAAGTTGAAGTTATCTTTTGAAATTTAGACAGACCTTCCAAATTTCTTCACAAGTCACTAACCGAATGGTAGGGACCAATCAATGGCAACTCAAGAGAAAAAGCATAGAGTCAGTTCCTGAGTTCTCACATAAATATGCTGTGGAAATGTAACTTCTACAATGCAATTGAATGCTAGACAATGAGAAAGATAACCACTTCCTACTATGAGTGGTTCCTGATCAACTTCAGCAATACTAATGAACACCAATGCTTGCTTTTTGTGTTACTTTTAGTCAAGAGCTTTGCTTTCCTGAGGAAGTGGATATTTCTGCTGCTATCTTCAAAACTGCATCCTCCTACTGGTCTGCAGGGGTGGTTAATTCCCATTTGCCTGGAGTAACATTTTTTACATACTTCAACCATCACGTCTGGAGTTCATTTGGAAAAGCATTCCAGCAAGTGCTCTGATCACATTTAACATTACACCTTCTGCACATTAAGTCTCAACTGTCCTTTTAAAAAAATCTTGACGTTTACTATTCAGCTTGGTCCAAATGATTAAGGGAGTCTGGGCAGCATGGTTGCAGTGGTTAGTACTGCTGCTGCACAGTGCCAGAGACCCGGGTTCAATTCCTGCCTCAGGCGACTGGCTGTGTGGAGTTTGCACATTCTCCGTGTCTGCGTGGGTTTCCTCCGGGTGCTCCAGTTTCCTCTCAATCCAAAGATGTGCAGGTTAGGTGAATTGGCCATGCTAAATTGCCCGTAGCGTTAGGTGAAGGGGTAAGTGTAGGGGAATGGGTCTGGATAGGTTGCGCTTCGGTGGGTCGGTGTGGACTTGTTGGGCTGAAGGGCCTGTTTCCACACTAAGTAATCTAATCTAGTCTGTTTTGAATTAGAGTCCATTATTCTTCTACATCCCATTGCCCAACTATTGTTTCTGTAATCACCCATCCAATTTTCACTATCACCAAACCTGGTTGCTGGTCTTTCTGCTTTAACAATCTTCAAAGCCTACTTCTGATCAAAATGTCTGGCTATACCTGCCAAGTTACTTAGGAATCTGTTTTTTCACTTGCACCTCAAGTACTTCAAGGATTTATTTAAAAAAAAAATTATGCAGGATGAAAGTACCATACAAATGATTGTCTTGTCTTGACAAGACAAAAATTGAAAAGCTTAGTATGTACAAGATTAAAACAATAATCAAACTCAACCCTTTTCCCACTCCCCTTCATTTTTGGATTTTATAGAGTTAGAGTTAGAGTCTTAAAGTGATACAAGATGGAAACAGATCCTTCAACCCAACTAGTCCCCGCTGACTAGGCTTCCTAAACTGAACTTGTGCCATTTACCTTTATTTGATCATCATTTTAAACCTTTCCTATCCACCTCCACATCTTTTAAAAATTTAATTGTACTCACTTCTAGCATTAATTCTGGTGTGCTCATTTCATATATGCACAACCCTTCATGAAAAAGTCACCCCTCAGGTCCTTTTTAAAATCTTTTCCCTCTCACCTTAAATCTCTGCTCTGTAGTTATGGACACCTCTACCCTGGTGAAAAGACCTTATCTATGCCCTTCATAATTTTATAAATCCCCATAAAAAGTCACCTGCTTTGGGGGAAGTCCTAGACTATTTAGCCTCTCGTTATAACTTGAATGTCCAGCCTCAGTAACATCTTTAATTTTTTGCACCCTTTCCAGTTTAATAACATCTATCCTATAGGAGGGTGACCAGAATGTATGTAGCACTCACTGTGGCCTTCAGGCCTCATACAGCCTCAACATGACACCCCAACTCATGTACTTGATGATAGCAAGCATGCCAAATCTCTTCATCACCTGCCTACCTCAAATATCACTTTCAAGGAACTATGTATCTAAAGCCTTGGATTTCTGTTCAACAAGACTCCTCAGGGCCCTACCATTAGGTACATGGTTCCTGTCATGGTTTGTCTTACCAAAATGCAACATCTCACATTTATATAAATTAAATTTCATCTGCCTTTCCTCAGCCAACTGATCAGGACCTTGTTATACTCTTAACCTTCTTCACTGTACCACTTTGTCATCATCTGCAAACCTACTGACCATGCATCCTATATGCTCATCCAAATGATTGGTATAAATGACAAAGTGGACCCAGTACAGATCCTTGTGGCATACAGCTGGTCACAGGCCTCCAGTCTGAACAACCTTCTACCACCACCCTGTCTCCTACCATCAAGCCGATTTTGCATCCAACTGGTTACCTCTCCCTGGATCCCAAGTGATCTAACCTCACTAACCAGGTCTACCATGTAGAATCTGGTCAAAAGGCCTTACTAAAATTTATGTAGACAAAGGTCAATCCCTCTGTCTTCCTGATCACATAAAAAACCCACTAGAGATTGCTTTGTACGTGGGCAAATTCTATGTTGTCTATCTATAATAAGTCCTTGCCTTTCCAAATGCAGGTAGATCCGGTCTCAGAATCCCCTCCAACAATGTACCCACCACTGACATTAGTCTCACTTATCTGTAGTTTCCTTGCAGCCTTTTCTAAATAATGGCCCATATTAGCCAACCTCTCATCTTCTGACCCCTCACCCATGACTGTAGATGATACAAATCTCTGTTAGGACACCCACAAGATCTTCCCTAGATTCCCAGTGTCCTGGGATACATTTGATCAGGTCCCAGGGTCATATCTACCTTTGGTGTTTGAAGACTTCTAGTATCTTCACTTGGTAATATGGATTACTTTCAAGACATCACTATTTATTTCAAAAGCTCCCTAGCTCCGTGTCAGTATTTATTGTGGGGAAAAAAAAGAAGTGTGTTTAGGATCTCACCTATCTTTTGGTTCCACACAGATGGCTTTGTTGATCTTTAAAGGGGCTCTATTCTCTCCCTCGTTGATCTTTTGCCCTTAATATACTTGAAGAATCTTAGGATTCTCCTTAACCTGCTTTGCCAAAGTATCGTCCTGATTTCCCTCTTTGGTGTACTTCTGCTCCCCCATATTCCAGAGGATTCATTGGACCCCAGCTGTCAGTATCCGATTGTCTTTTTCTTTACCAGAGCCTCAATAGCACTAGTCATCCATTGTTCCCTACTCTTGCCAGATTTTTCTCATTTTTGAAAGCCTGCCACTTGCCAGATCTGCTTACCTGAAAATAGACTCCCTCAACCAACTTCACTAAGTTTCAGTTGAATACCATAAAAAAAATCAGCCTTTCCCCAAATTTCAAACTAACTTTTCACCAGGTCTGTCTTTCTCATAATTCAATTACTTTTAAAATAGTTATAGTCCATGCCAAAGAGCTCCCTCATTAATACCTCAGTCATTTGCCCTGCCTTATTTGCCCAAGAGGAGATTGAGATTTTCCCCATCTCAATTAGGACCATTGACATATTGGTTCAGAAAGTTTTCTTAAAATACACAAAATTCTCCCTATCCAAGCCCTTAACACTACAGCAGTCCCAGTCTATGTTTGGAAAGTTAAAACTCCCGACTATTACAACTTTATTCTTATAGCAGCAATGTCCCTAAATATTAGCTCCTCAATGTCCCACCGGTTATTGGGGGGCTTAGAACAATCCCAAAACAATCACACCCTTATTTCTCAGTTCCACCCATATGGCTTCACTGGATGATTCCCCAGGAATATTTAAGTGCTGCCATAATGTTTTTTTTTTCTGATCAAAAACACCATTCTCCCCTCATCAGCTCCTTTTCTATCCTTCCTATAGGATCTACACCCCAGAACACAGTTGCCAGTACAGTCCCTCCCTCAACCTGTTTTATAATAGCAATGATATCCCAGTCTTATGTTCCCATCCATGCCTTAAGTTCATTGCCTTACCCATCAGGCCTCTTGCCTAGAAATAAATGCAATTCAGTCTTCTCTCGTTCTCTGCCATGTTCCTGCCTCATCTATTTAATTTGCTCACTAATTTCTCTACCAACTTCAAACAATAACCAGATGAGAGAAGATTATGGTCCCTAGGGTGGGTGGATCCCACCCACCCCTACCAGGCTCGTCTAAACTCTCCCAAATAGTCCTAGCCAGGATATTAAACCCCTTCATTTCAGATGCAAATTGTCCCTCTTGCACAGATCACTTCTGCTTCAAGGGGTGCTCTTTTGGCACAGAGATAGTTTCTGGTCCAAGGATGAGGATACTCTGGTTCAAGTTCCACCTGCTTCAGAGATTTGAAATGACATCACCAAACTGACAGGTTAATCAGAAAGATTTATTAAAAATTGCCCCAGAAGAGATTCCAAATGATTAAAAGACATCCCTACACCAGCTCAGACAAAAAACTACAGATGCTGGAACCCAAAGTAGATAGCAGGAGGCCAGAAGAACACAGCAAGCTAAACAGCATCAAGTGGAGAAGTCGACGTTTCACATATAAATCTTTTTTGACCAGCTCCTCAGCCATACATTAATCTGCCCTATCCTCTTATTCCTATTCTCACTAGGATGAGACACCAGGAAAAGTCCAGTGATTACTAGCCATGAAGGTCCTCTAATTCCCTATATTCACTATGAAGGAGTTCATCCTTTTTAAAAGGTGTGTGTATAATGGTCTCAGGCTGCTCATGCTCCCCTGAGAATATGTCACAACTGCTCTGCTCATTTATCACAATTAACTATAAACACTCCTACATAAATATCATGGTGTATAAATGCACAGGATGTTTCAATAGGTATGGAAGAGGCAAACGATATGCTGGTACACAAGTGCCTTGTTTTATGGGACTAAATGGTTGTGCACAAGATAAATTCTGAAAATCAAAACACATGATATTTATGATCTTAAAAAAGGTGGACTGCATTTTAAAATATTTTGGTGAATTATAAACATACAGGATACTTTTACATATGCCATCTGCTTATTCCAACCTTTTGCCCAGGAGTTGAGAATTAAATGGACAAGGGTGCATTGATTAGATTAGATTACTTACAGTGTGGAAACAGGCCCTTCAGCCCAACAAGTCCACACCGCCCCTCCGAGGACCAACCCACCCAGACCCATTCCCTTACGTTTACCCCTTCACTTAACACTACGGGCAATTTAGCATGGCCAATTCACCTAACCTGCACATTTTTGGACTGTGTGAGGAAACCGGAGCACCCGGAGGAAACCCACGCAGACACGGGGAGAATGTGCAAACTCCACACAGACAGTCGCCTGAGGCGGGAATTGAACCCTGAGGCAGGAATTGCAGAGAGTCCGCAGTGCTAACCACTGCCACCGTGCCACCCAAATTGAATGATACTGCTCCAGTTGCATTTACAGAACCGTGAGAACAATAGTGAGGAAGTGGAAATCTGATTCTCCCCAAGGAGGCCTCTTCAGACATTGGCAAGCATACACTATGCACATATATAAACTTCTACATTCATTGAACATTGTGCTGATGACTAGTAAAATGCTGCATGGCTTCAATATGCACACTGTTGCCCTATGAAGCAATTTCTGTGACATACAAGAAACTCAATTTACAAAAAAGGTCTGATTATTTCCTTAAGGAGATTTCCAGGTATGCCGAGTGCTTTGAACATCTTGCATGGAGAACCCTGCTACTCCACCACCATGCTGGGCACAGCAGTACTTCAAAAGCTACATCTGCTGTGCAATGAAGTGTTCTTTTTGAAATCAAATTTTTGATTTTATTTTGAAATCTTTTATATTGTCAGGAAATAAACCATAATTTTTTTAAAAACTGAAGTAATAACTTGCATTGAAACCTCATTACAACAAATGACATCAAAAGTATCAGGATTGAATGGAGGAAGAATATTTTTCTAACATTACAACAGTTTGTAATAAGAGCATGTGTTGCAAACTAGGTACCTTCATTAAATTATAGGGAATAGGACAGAATCATTAAATTTGATAATACCCAGGATATGATCTCGTCCTATTCCCACAAGTGCGGTCTGCAAATAGGAAATGATAGCTCATTGCAGAGTTGTTAATAGTAATTAGCTGTGCCATCTTTGTTGTTTAAAATTCATTTATATTTCAAATCCTAAAAAGTACTCCACAGCAGTCCAAATTGAAACAGACTCATCTATATTCCCTCAAACTTACGTTTTGATTTTCAGTCTCAAGCCCTTATTGATACTTTGCCATCTTTAAAGAGGAAAAAAAAAGGTTCCAGACGTTGACATTTATTCTGAGACAGAACTTGATTTTTTAAAAAACAACTTTCAAAAACCAATTTCACTAACATTAGTTCTCCCACACTAAGCTGCATGTGCCTTTTAGATTCAATCTTTGCTTCAGTTGTTGCCTGACTAACTGTTCCTTCATGTGCATACCACTTGCTGATTGTACCTCAGTGAAGACCTCAACTATTTCAGCAAGTAAACAAACACTTCCTTTATACAGCTGCATGGATAGCTGGAGACTATGCAAGGAGGAAATGAAATTTCAGTGGAAACAACTCAAAAAAGGAGGATAGATGAGATATTCAAAAGCAGATGGTCTGCCCCAGCAATGTCCATTCTCCCAGAGTTTAAGTCATCAATTCTATTAGTTTGTCAATTGCACCAAAGATACATTTACATAAATTAGTGTGATGCTTTGCAAAATGTAAAGTCAAACACACTCACTTCCAGAAGGCTCGCTTAAAATCAGAGCGCACTTGAATGTTAACATTTATTGCAAGGGGTTTGGAATTCCAAAATAATGAAGTGACACTTCAATCGTGTACAGAGAGACATGATCAAATTCTATTTGGAATACAGCATCCTGAATTTCAAAAGAGATTTTGTCTTTAAATGTGCACTTTTCTCAGGTCAGGTTGCACAAGTTTGTCTAAACTTTAGGGTAGACTGAAAAACCCCATTTAGACATGCCAAGGTACCAAGAGCAGGTGGGACTTGAACCCAGCACTGTGGGTTCAGAGGGAGGGACACCACCAGACTACCATAGGACCCTTTCCCCTTAAGTTTAGGACTTGGGGCTGGGTGGTGAATTTAGATACCTAAAGTGATTAAAAAGGTAGTCATTAAAATAACTAGTCTCTTTGGGTAAGGAATTCTGGAAAAGCAGGACAAGATTCAGGAATTGTTGTTATGAGAAAAGGTCAAAACAAAAGCAAATTTCAGCAAGTTGGGATAGGCAGATTTGAATAACATCAGGTATAATTTGCAGAGGAGACAGGAAGCAGTTTTTTTTAGAAAGGTAAATCTGTCAGCAGTGGGATGCATTTGGGAGTACAGGGATAATGTGTTCCAATAATGATCAAAAACTGGGACCATCAAATCCTCTGAAGCCTCGTTGAGGAATATTTGGGATTCAATAAAGAGAAATAAAAGGGGAGATGGTTTATGGAAAATAGAATTCAAAACCACTGAAGCCTAGGAGTACAAAACATGGAAGAGAAAAACATGTAAGAGTTGGAGAGCAAAAAGGGAGCATGAATGAATAAAAGGCAGATAAGATTCAGGTTTCTGTCTCTTATCACGAATATTAAGGAGAACTAAGGAAAGAAGGATATGGCCCATTAAAAGGACCACAGTGGTAATTTGTGCTTGGAGCTGGAGGATATTGATAGAGTTCTAAATAACTAGTGTTCACTAGGGGTGGGGGCGCACAGTGTGGTATACACACCTCAGGGAGACAGACTATGCTATACTTAAAGAAATTAGCATAAGAGATTTTGCATGGTCTGGCAAGCTTAAAAGTAGATAAACTTCTCAGGCCAGATGAAAGCTATCCCAGGCTGTTGAGTGAGACAAGGGAGAAAATAGGGACGAGGTCCCAGAGGACTGGAGAACAGCCAACATGTTACTATTATTCAAGAAGGGAGCAAGGGATAAACCAGGAATCTACAGACCAGTTTAAATGCAGTGGTGGGGAAACTATAGGAAGCAATTCAGAGACACAGAACTAATCTGTACTTAGAGGCAGTGGTTAATCAAGACCAGTGCGTTTTGTGAAGGGAGATTAGATCTAACCAACTTGACTGGCTTTTTTTGGAAGAAGTGACCAGAACTGTAGATGTGGCCAATGCATTCAACAGCCTACTTGGACTTCAACAATGCCTTTGATATAGTCTTGCACAGGAGACTACAGTTAGAGGGTAGAGCCAATAGAATTGCAAAATTTGAATAATTGGATCCAGAAGTGACTGAGTGACAGGAGGTGGGGGGGTAGTTAAGGGAAGTTTGTGACTGGAGGTCCATGTCCAGTAAGGTTCTACAGGGATCATAGAATCTTTAGAGTCATACAAGATGGAAAGAGAACCTTCAGTCCAACTTATCCATTCTGACTGGGTATGCCAAACTTTAGTTTCATTTAACTGCATTTGGTCCATATCCCTCAAACCTCTCCTATTCACGTACTTGTCCAAATGTCTTTCAAATACGGCAAAGTCCTATCACTGCTACCTTATTCCATACATGCACCATCCTCTAATAAAAGTTGCCTCTTAGGCTCCTTTTAGATCTTTCCTATCTCTTAAATCCATGCCCTCTACACTGGGTAAAAGTCATGCCTAGTCACCTTACCTATGCCCCTCATGATTTTTTAAATGTCTAAAATTAAAAAAAGTCA
The DNA here is from genome assembly GCF_037043375.1 of Chiloscyllium plagiosum. Lineage (NCBI taxonomy): Eukaryota > Metazoa > Chordata > Chondrichthyes > Orectolobiformes > Hemiscylliidae > Chiloscyllium > Chiloscyllium plagiosum. Next base: position 25,549,265 of record NW_028270154.1, read on the forward strand.
CCCCTCAGCCTCCAATGTTCCAGAAAACAAAAGGGCACAGCCTAACCAGCCTCTCCCTATAACTCAAACCATCTAGTCCTGGGAACATCCTTGCAAATCTTTTCTACACTTTTTCCAGTTTAACAGCATCCTTCCTGTAGCAGGGTGACCAGGATTGTACACAGCACTCAGTGGTCTCACTGATGTCTTGTATAGCCACATCACCCCTAGGTGTCTTCATGTAGCAACACTCCAAGGCCCTACCATTAACTGGACAAATCCTATCCTGGTTATCCTCACCAAAAACTAAATTTATCTAAATTAAACTCCATCTGCAATTCCTCAGCTAAATTGGCACACTTGATCAGAATCTTTGTATTCTTAGATACCTTCTTAACTGTCCACTATAAACAATAATTTTGGTTTCATCTGCAAATTTACTAACCAAGCCTCAATGCTCATTCAAATCATTGCTACCAATGATCAAGAATAGAATTAGTGTTGGGAACCTTGTTCGAGATTATTACAAACGACTTAGGCTTGAACATAGGAAGGTTGATCAATAAGTTTGTGGATGATGCAAGAAATGGGAGTGGTAAAAAGAGGATATCAAGGACTGATCAGTGAGAAATGGAAATCAACTCAGATAAAAAAAAAAGCTGATGCCATGTGTTCTGCCCATGTGTAAAAAAAAAAGATTAACTGTTGGATCCTGGGAAGCACAGGCACTCAGTAGGAGCTTGGTGTACATGTCCACCAATCATTTAAAAAAATTAGCAGGACAGGTAGACAAGTGGTTAAGGCAGCATGTGGGATACTTGCCTTTATTAGCCAAGGCAGAGTTTAAAAGAGGAGGTTAAGTTGGATTGGTTTAGATTTAGATTAGATTCCCTGCAGTATGGAAACAGGCCCTTCAGCCCAACAAGTCCACACCAACCCTCCGAAAAGTAGTCACCCACCCAGACCCATTAGTATAAAACGTTGGTTAGGCCACACCTAGAGCATTACGTGCAGTTCTGGAATCCATTTTAGAAGAGGGATGCAACAGCACTGGGGAGGATATAGGGGAGATTTACCAAGATGTTGTCTTGGCTAAAAGTTTGTTAAAAAGCGATAGCCTGGGGTTGTTTTACTTGGAACAAAGGAGACAAAGTGGGACATGATATGTATAAAATTGAGGGGCATAGACAGGGTAGTTGAAGTTGACATTCTGCAACACCCAAATGGTCTTTTATTGCAAAAAATCTAATTGAACATTGAGAAAACAGCCACTCTGCGCAATAAAATTACATCTTATTTCTTCACATGACCACCTATGTATCAACCTTTTGTATCAAAAATCTCTCTACAATTAGCCTTAAAAATACTCAGACTCCACTTCTACCATCTTTTGGGGAAATGATCTAAAGACTCACGACTCAAATTTTCATCCGTCTTAAAGTGAGCGACCCCAAAATGGACTCGCAGATTGAGTTTCTCCACCAAGAGGGAACATTCTTTCCCCAGTTTCTATTAAGACCAGATTAGTTTCAATTAAGTCACCTCTTGCATTTCTAAATTCCTGCAGATGAAAGCCTAGGCCATCTAACATTTCTTGAAAGCCAACCAGTTCCAGGAATTAGTATAGTGGACGTTCTCTGAATGGCTTTCAATGTAATTACATCCTTCCTTAAATAAGGTGACCCATACTATACACTGCACTAGATATAGTCTCAATGCCCTGATTAACTGAAGCAAACCTCTCCTCCTCTTGTATTCAAATCTGCTCAAAAAATATTTGCTTTGAGTGATTTGTATTTTTAAAAAATTCATACATGACAACATCCAAATTCCTTCGCATTTGAAACTTCAGCAATCTCACCTGATAGATAAGGCTTTAAAAAAAATCTCAATAATTCTTTATCATATAATATTCCACTGCCACATCCTTTGAATTAACCCCTCAAGTGTTAATGTTGATCGCGCTGGGCACCTTGGTTGCGGGAGTAGCATTGTATTCTGCACTCTGTACCATACAAGTGCATCAGGATAGCAGAACAATCTGCCTGTAGCGCATGCAAGTCACTTTTCACTGTCTGCCAGACTGTGGGACAACAATAAGTCAGACACAAACACAGCTTTTCCCACTCACTTAGAAAGATCCAGCTCCCTTTGTACACCCCAAGTCCTCTGCACCACTTATTTGTCAACCTATCTTGTCAAGAAGACAATTTGAACCACCATACTTTTGGTACTTTCATCCAAGACAAAATTTGGTGTGGAGGTGGCAGTGCCTGGTGCAAAGACCAATGGCAACAATAGGCCTGAAGCGTGGACTTGGCAGGTTATCATTTACAGCAATTCTTGGTAGGTTGTCAGCTCCCCTCTGTAGTGGGCTTGAAACACAGGCACTCCGAGGCCTGGGACACCTTGCAGAAGCTCTGGGGCTTTATTTGAAGACCCCTTGTATAGAAGATGAATCCTAATTTCTTTTAATTGTTTTTGTAACTCAAAATGGTGCCAGATTGTGGCAACAAAACGTTTTCCATTGTATTTTCTAGATATTGTGATAATAAATAAATCATAACTGAAAACAGTTATGATCCCAGCACTGAGCCCTCAGGCACACCATTTGTTACACACTGCCAAAAATGATATTTATGCCCATTTTGGAGCCAATCTTCTATTCCTGCCAAATGTTATCCTTGCACCATGAGCCTTTATTTTCCACAGTCTGTGGCACCTTATCAAATGCCTTCTGGATATCCAAGTACAAAATATACACAGGTTCCCCTTTATCTACATTACGTTACTTCCTCAAAGTCATCCAATAAATTGGTTAAATAGCCTCTTTGCAAAAAAAAAAGCGTTACTGGGCCTGAATTTTTTTTTTTTAAAAAAGGCAAGAAATGCTTTACTATAACAAAGTCATACACAAAAACAGACCCCTTGGTCCAACTAGTACATGCCGAACATAATCCCAAACTAGTCCCACCTCATACTCCCAGCCCATATCCGTCCAAAGGTTTCTTAAATCATGTGCATATCCAAATGTCTATTAACTGTTGCAACAGTGCCCACATCCTCCACTTCCTCAGGAAGTTCATTCCATACTTGAACCACCCTGTGTAAACAAGTTGTCTTTTTCAAAATCTCTCCTCTCACTTTAAACAATGTGCCCAGTCTTGACATCCCCTACCCTGGGGAAAAGACACCTATCTATACCCATGATTTTATAGACTTCTATAAGGTCACCCCTCAAACTAAGTTCTAGTGAAAAATCTCTTCAAACCTTCCATACTAAGCAAGGTTTTGGCAAGTCTCTTCTGAATTATCTTTAGCTTAATATTCTTCCTAATATTGGGAAACCAGTACTGGTCACAATATTGCAGAAGAGTTCTCACCAATGCCCTTTCAACCTCAACATAATAATGGTTTCCAATATCTTCCCTTTAACAGTATTGACAGGTTTTTTTTGAAAGAGGAAGAAAAGGATTTTATTCAGGACTTTCTATCATAATGGAACCCTTCTCAAAAGGTGAAGGAGATTTGGAAAATTAAAGCCAACGTAACTACTACCACATCAACTTCTTTTAGATGAAGCTGAAGCTCATCAGAACCTGGAACTTGTCAGCCTGCAGCTCCAATAGCTTGTTTAGTATTACAGCCCTGACCATTGTATTTTTCTTGAATTGCTCTCTACATTTACTGATTCACAGCTATTTTTGAAAAGCTACTTGTTACTTCTACAGGACTGATCCAAAATAACTATTCAATTCATTTGTCATCTCCTTACATTCCTGTAAGTTTCCCCATACTCACTTTCTACAGGACAAAAACTTTAAACAGGTTTAATGTACCTATAGAAAATACTTCTAGCTGGTGTTTTATTTTCTCTGCATTAAATCATTTAGTCAGTCAATCATTGCTATAATGCATACTGTCCAATCTCCTGACTTGCTACTTGTCTTTACACAATTATATGTCTGATAGCATCTTGAACCCTTGTAGTTAAACATAGGCGGTGCATCCTCAAAATGTTTTTCCTTTCAGTTGGAACATCTCTATTCGGATGTATTCGGAAATATCCCTTGACATATCTACTATTGCATCTGTTGACCTCTCCCGTAACCTAATTTGTCAGCACACTATAGAAGAATCAAGCAAAGCTAGGTAAATTTTCATTGTTTTAAGTTTGAATAGTCTTTGACAAAGTTCTCTCTCCCAAGCTGAATAAAATCCAGCCATATTGTGGTCACTATTGAGAGATACTTTCACTATGAAGTCGTTAATTAATTCTTTCATTGTACCAAACCACATCTAGTATGATTCACCACAGAAGTACGTTCAAAGAAACTGTCCTAAAAGCACATTCTGTGAAAGTCTCTTCTGGGTTACCTTCACTCATTTAATTTTTCAAATCTATATATAGATTGGACCCAAATATTTTTCACAATCAAATATCACAACACAGATGAAAAGTGTTGAAACTCACTATTTAGGTGCAGTTGAATCTGCTGTGCATTTTCAGTTTTTCATTCAATTGAGTTTTGGGTTTGCTTTGTCTTACTATAGATTCCTGATGTTGCATTGCCTTTTCAGTTACTTGCTTTTAAAAAAGTGGATTCATAACATGCTCCATAAATTCCCAATAAAACACATTTCACGTTGTCATTATCTCTTTGGCTTCTGTCTTCATTTATACCCCAGGGCCAGCTTCTCAAAAGTTACACTGCCCCTAGTTACTGTGTTTAGGTCTGTAACATCTGGCAATGTTGTCACAATTGTTAGTGTCCTTTAAAAATAGTAAAATTCATGTTAGCCTCCTTTCTCCCCCCTCCCCCTCACTGCCCTGCATACACCTACCCTCAACTATCATAGACCCAATCCATAGGAAGAAACTCATTACAGAATGAGGTCAGGACAAATCAGTAGCTTGTATCAAATTCCATTTGCAAAAACAAAAGCATAAAGTTAAGTGGCAAACATAGAAAGTAGTATTTTAAACTATGCCAGGGGCATTTGTTCACAAGGGAACTTGAAACATTTAATTTGATAGATCTCAGTTGTGAACGTAACAACAACAAAAAAAAAATCCTTTTAACTGAAGGCTCCAGTCATTGCACAAAATGGAAAACACTAAAATAAATGCAAACTGGGTACATATACACAGTTATATAGATCAAACACCATACTGGCATTGGGCCTGAAAAGATATAGGAGAAAGTGAGGACTGCAGATGCTGGAGATCAGAGCTGAAAAATGTGTTGCTGGAAAAGCGCAGCAGGTCAGGCAGCATCCAAGGAGCAGGAGAAAATTGACGTTTCGGGCATAAGCCCTTTTTCAGGAATGAGGAAGGTGTGCCAAGCAGGCAAAGATAAAAAGGTAGGGAGGAGGGGCGTTGGGAATGTCAGCCACAGGGCAGTTGGGTTGGTTGGTGCAGGTGTCCCAGAGGTGTTCTCTGGGACGTTCCAGAAGTAGGCGGCCTGTCTCCCCAATGTAGAGGCCTCCTCTACATTGGGGAGAGAGGCCGCCTACTTGTGGAACATCCCAGAGAACACCTCTGGGACACCCGCACCAACCAACCCAACCGCCCTGTGGCTGACATTCCCAACGCCCCTCCCCCAAGTCCCTCCTCCCTACCTTTTATCTTTGCCTGCTTGGCACACCTTCCTCATTCCTGAAAGAGGGCTTATGCCCAAAACATCGATTCTCCTGCTCCTTGGATGCTGACTGACCTGCTGCGCTTTTCCTGAAAAGATATAATCTGTACTCTAACTTGGTTAAAAGGCTAAGGAGACCACACGGTGGCACAGTGCTTAGCACTGTTGCCTCACAGCACTGGGTTCAATTCCCACCTCAGGTGACTGTGGAGTTTGCACATTCTCCGTGTCGGTGCGGGTTTCCTCCCACAATCCAAAAATGTGCAGGTCAGGTGAATTGACCATGCTAAATTGCCCATAGTGTTAGGTGAAGGGGTAAATGTAGGGGAATGGGTTTGGGTGGGTTGTGCTTCGGCAGGTCAGTGTGGACTTGTTGGGCCAAAGGGCCTGTTTCCAAGCTGCAAGTAATCTAATCTAATCCTTGTGTAATGAAGAGCGTAGGGCCACAGAAACAATGTGTGAAAAGTTGTGATATAGTTTTACTTTAGGCCATTCAAACAACATTAGGATAACTTTGAGGAAGAAAGTTGAAAAAGCAGATTTATTACATTTCTACCAAGTCTTTGTTAGCCCACATGGAGTTCGCCTCCATCTTATAAAAGGATGTAGAGCCACTCGAGAAGATTAAGTGATTTCAAGAGATAAAACCAATGCCAAGAGCTTATAGTCATCAGGAAAAATGGAAGAGACACTCTGGCATTTTTCTCTGGAAAAGAAACCAAATTCATGGGTGTGTTGATAGAGATTAAGGCTAAGTCTCTCTCTCTCTTCCCTCCCTAAAATTGCAAACAACCTGCCCTGACCATCACAAAGGATCTCAAAAGTAGCAATATTCACTTCAGTGACAGCAAATAGGGTAGAGAATGTGGAATCCAAACCAACCTCTTCACTAAAAGGTCAATGGAGCATAGAAGTCATACACCATAATAAATAGTAACAGAATTAGGTTGTTTAATAGGATCATGGCTTATCTGATATTCCTTGTGTCAACTTTCTTGCATTTTCCCTGCAACCCTCAATTTCCCTATGAGAATTTCACTCAGCCTTAAATAAACTAGGAGACTATTTGGGAAGCCTCCAATTAGAATTGGAGTCAGGCTTGTTAGAACGCTTAGCTCAGATCACTGGGATTTTGTCCAGTGTTGCATTTAGGATCGGAGAACCCTGTAACCCTCCAACCAATCCTCCCTTGATATGCCAAATTAGCCAGCATCTACCTTGTACTGAGCTCAGGAGCCAAGTTGAGATTAAACTAAAAAAAGAGTTTTAAATTCTAAAGTTGATTTTTCCCCACACAGACTTCACAGTTCAAGTATTCCATCTGTGAAAACCAAGTTATATCTCAAGTTCTTTCAGACTTGAGCTTCTATTGCCGCAAGAGAGTTCTTTATTAGTCTCCTTAAGTGGTCGAACTGGGACAACAGATCATCATATCTTTTGGGAGAGTTTAACACATGCAAAGAACTGAGGGAAATATGAACAAAAACAAAAAAATTTAAACTTTCACTGACACCTTTCTTAAAACTGTCCCATAGAGTTTCAAAAGTCTGGAGAATTAAGTAACTACAGCATGACGGCTATATGGACTTGTCAATTTTTCAAAGACCCAATACATCACCTCCATAAACTTGTGGGATCTACATTATAGGTCTAATGCCTTGGAATGCCTTGGTTCAGTGGGTCCCTGAACTCAGCAAGGAATTCAAGTAACTCCATAAGAATTCAGGCCTCAAGGTTTCATAGAGAATGGACAGAGTATTTTCACAGGAGGTAGACCCAAACCCAAAGCATGTAGCAAATACATTAAAAAATAACTACTTCACACAAATTGGTTAAAGTGCGTAAGAAAAGCAAATAACATGAAAAAAATTTAAGTGAAACTAGATAAATCTAAAATATGCCAATATGGTCAACAAAATGGAGCATAAATATAGTGATATTGAGCTATTGGACTGAATGAATTGTTTGTTACAGATTTGATGCAACAAAAATTTCAAATGGTGGAAACACATTCAGCTTCTGCAATTCTGCCATTGGTTAAATGTGTTCTCATGAAGAAATAGACAGCTTTCATCCCATATTCAAATTCCTCTGTGACTCATCTCACTATTTGGAAAACCTTTCATCTTAATCTAGATTTATAAATTCTAGTGTATTAACTGTTCCTCACCATTACATAATGACAGAATCTTCTGCTTTTCAAAGTAGCAAGCTTGGAAACAGGAAGGACACTTCAAAAGGATGGTGGTGACATCAAAACCAGTCACCTTCTTGTCTCCAAAGATATATTCCAGGACAGGATGTTCATTGTTGATCTTCCCACCTGCTGACCAACTGTGGCTTGAAAGGGGCCAAAAACAACAAAACAATGCTTGATAGAGGGCCTGGATATCAGGTTATAGGAGCTTTAATCACTACCTTGCTTGTATTTACCCTGGCCAGTGATCTCCCAAATGAAAGAACACCTCTTCCCAAAAGTTATTTATCTTTGTTCTTGTGTACAATAGTCATATCTTCCTCCAGAATGCCAAGCACAAGATTTATTCACCTCAGGATTGTCTGGTAGTTCTCACTGGGTAACACTGCCACTTCCAGTGGCTTGATTTCAGGGAAGGCTAAACAGGTGAACTTGCCACTGCCTGATTTGCTGGCGTTTCAGCAGGCCTTCCTTAAAAAGGCCAGTATAGGTCTCTTGCCAAATCTTCAGACAGTTAATTGAGGTTCTGCCCTCAATTATTCCAGAAATCAAAAGAGACCAAGAAAAATTTTGCCTGACAAACATACTCAAAGCCACATAAGCAAGCAACAGGGAAATGTATTGTCAAATTAAATAAAAACAAACAGGTTATCATCCTGAAATTAACTAATTTTACTGCCCATTGATACTACCATGTTGTATTTTCACAATATTGGTTTCATTTCATTTTTCCTAGCAGTATTTTGGTTTTCTTCAGAGTGTGATTTGACTAACAGGGTAACATTTAATTTAAAAGTGAGTTTAATGATGTTGAGATAAGCAAGTCACCAGAAGGTCCACATTAGTTATCATACCTACATGGCAGTACCATGACTCTTTGTGGTATACCAATAATTTTTTTTTTTAAAAAAAGTACTTATTTTCCAGATAAACTACCTTATTGGTGCTTAATTTGATTGAGCTACAACATGTTACACTAAAATAGAACTTAACCCAAATCAAATAGAATGACAAGGTTTTAAAAATATATGTATCATTACAGCACCTCAATTTTTAAGAGAAGACACATTCTACATATTCAGTGCTACAAAACTAAGTTTCTCTTCAAGTTGTGGGAAGAGAGACAACATGGTCAATATCTTACAGTTTAGAAAGCCAAGACATATGTTAATACCTTAATGAATAGCTACATCTGCTTGTGCCTTGGGATAGGGAGAGTTTAGTACATGACCCATCATTTTAGCTGTCAATAGAACTCACCTTGTGGTGACCTTGCTTGTCAACTCATGAAAAGTGATTATGATTACACATACATTCAAAGAACTTGGCACACATTAATCCTTACAGGCCAAAATGTAAGGAATTAGGAAATGACTGATTGAAAGTAAGATAAAAGGTCAGTCAGATTTGATTGACAAGTTAAAAGACAGTCCAAAAATTGAGATTAAATAGCTTCTTAAACTAGGAGGTAAACTGTAGAATAGAAGACCTGTTACAAAAGTACTATCCACACAGCACAGTATAATATATTAACCTTAAACTCACTCACATATGAAAACCCCGAACACAGTTCATACTTACACCAGCAACTGTCCAAAAGCTATTTCAATTGTAGGTACACCTTTCAAAAACTCCATTTCTACAACTTCACATGTTACAAGAAGCTACTATTATGCAACTATTACCTGCAGAGGCATTGAAATCACTGACATTAGTCCTTAATATGGTCAATTTTCATTTAACCCAATCACCTGTATCAGCTTCAGTAAACAAAAAGTCATCAAGTAGGTCATAGCACAGTTCCAGGTAAATGAGCCAAACCCCTTCACATTTACTCTACGTATATAGAATTACAATAAGTAACAACTTCCTGTTCACCTCATGTACAATTCTGATTTAAATAAAATGTGTTCCCAATAATTCTTACTTAATACTGTCTGTTAAAATGAGTAAACACATTTGGACTTAATCTGCAGATTATAAAACCCCAGAAATTTTATCTCATTGTGTATATGCTTGTTCTTGTTGAGTTGATCTTTAATTTGTTGACTGAATAATTCAGTGAGCTGTGAGACATTGATCAGTCAATTGGATCATTTTTAATTGCATTTTATAGCAATCTTATTCCAATCAGAATTCCAATAAAACATAACATTTTGTGAGATACCAGCCACTTGTCATCAATTTTTATCTTAGATGTGTGCCAGCTGCAGAATCATCTGACTTGGTTATTTAAGCTAAATTAAGACAATTTGCCACCTAATTAAGTCAAAAGAAAAACACTGTGGATGCTTAATTTAACAAAAGTCTGGAATAAAAAGCTAGTCTGATGGCTGCTATATCAGTTGTTGTAAAAACCCATCTGGTTTATCAACCCCAATCAGAGATGAAAATAAATGTTGGGGTCTTATGGCAAAGTAATAATATTTCTGAGTAAGAGGGCTTGGGTTAATGTCCTATTTGTTCTAGAGGTGTGTGTTAACATCCGAATCATTTGATTAGAAAGTAATAATGCAATGGATGCTGGAAATCTGAAATATGCTCCAATTTGAAATGTGATATTTTTCTCTCTATGATTGCTGTAATTCCAGCATTTTCTGTTTTTATGCCCCCTACTTAAGAATGAATTAGCTTTATTTTCACTGTCCATAACTGTATTTTTTTTATAAAGATAAGGGAGCTTCCATTTGTATCCCATTGTCCACCAGTTGCTAGTTAATATTGAGAAAATATTTTCCCTTCTCACCAATGTAAGCTATATAGGAACAAAAACTAGAATGTTATTATTCAGGGAATTGTGATATGAGGAAGATAAGAAGGAATAATTAGATGGGGCTTCCTCACTTTTAATCATTATGCTGTAAACCTCAATGTATTAAATGGATTTCTGATAGCAATGAAAACCATATAATGTCTTTAATGTTAATGAGATGTTACAAGGTGCTTTACTGAAGTATTATGATGCAACGGTTGATAAAGAATGTTGGTTCTATGAGTGTAGATGTTCAAATGAAGGTTTTAAGCAGACTCTGGCTTGGCCTGCTGCCAGGGAAAAAAAAGGGGTGTATTTAATTGCTAAGGAATGGTGTTAATGGTTTAGACCTTCCCAGTGTTAGTATAAATTGTTGCTCCTTTTGATAAGCCTCTAATAATTCAGCAAAAGCGCAGATATTTGAGAGGGGAGGTGGTGAAGTAGAACAGTGTTGTCAACATACTTTGTTTTTTATTCATTCCAGTGAATGTATTACATCACCGGCAAAGCCAACATTTCTTACCTAAGACAAAGTGGTGGTAAGTTGGCTTCATGAACTAGTGCTGTTGTCAGTATGAAGGTACATCCATTGTGATTTTAGGATGTCCAAGTGTTGCTGCATATAGACACAGGCTTCTTTACTCCTTTACTATTTGAGGAGTAAAGAATGGTGCTGGACCTTTTGCAACCATCAGTAAATATCCCTTCTGCTAGTGGAGGGAAGGTCACTGTAGCATTTGAAGATTGTTGAGCCTAAGACACTACACTGAAGAACTTCTCTGTTGTTATGCAGCTGAACTAATTGATCCCCAACCACCACAACAAACTTCCTTTCTGCTAAGGGTGATTCCAACCAGCGTGGAATTATCCTTTGATTCTCATTGACTCAGGTTTTGCCATGACTCCTTTGATGCAATACAAGTCCAATGCTGCCATAATGTCAAGGGCAGACACACTCACCTCATAACTTTGTTTGCAATTATGCAGGGCCCTGGTGACACGACACCAGGAAAATTCTGTGTAGTTGAAGCCTCCTTTTAGCTGGGGAAGGATATTCTTGTTGTAGAGGGAGTGCCAGATTGATTCCTAGGAATGACAGGACTGACATATGAGAAGTGGTTGAATTAGTTAGGATTATATTTGCTGGTGCTCACATAAAATGAGGGGGATCTCATAGAAACTTATAACATCCTAATAGGACTAGACAGGGTAGATGCAGAAAGAATACTTCTGGCTACAAGGGAGTCCAGAAACAGGGACCATGGTCTAAGGATATGGTGCAGATCGTTTAGGACTGAGATGAGGAGAAAGGTCTTCACCTAGAGAGTTATGAGCCTGTGGCATTCACTGCCATAGAAAGCAGTTGAGATCAAACGTTGTACGATTTCAAGGAGTTGGATATAGCATTTGAACTGCAGGGAGCAAAAGATATGGGGGAAATGCAGGAACAGGCTACCGGCTTGGACGATGATTCAAGATCATAAATAGAGCAGTTTTAAGGGATAAATGGCCTACTCCTGCTCCTATTTTCTATATTTCTATTTGCCAGATTGTTGCCCACTTAATTAATCTATTTATGTTCTGTTGTAGGCTCCTTGTGTCCTCTTCGCAACTCACTTTCCGGTGATCTTTGTATCATCAGCAAATTTAGTTCATTCCTTTGGTCCTTGCATTCAAATCACTTAAATAAATTGTAAAGAGTTGAGCTCCAGCACTAAACCCTGTGGGACTCCACTTATGGTAACCTGCTAACCAGGGTGATGATGGTATAGTGGTGAGCATAGCTGCCTTCCAAGCAGTTGACCTGGGTTTGATTCCTGGCCATTGCAGCGTTGTGGTTTGAAAACAGCCTTTTAAAGGAAAGGCACTGGGATAAATTGAGGAAATAAATCTATGCATTGGTTGGCTAGCTCAGCTGGTTAGAGCGTGGTGTTAATAGCACCAAGGTCATGGGTTCAATCCCTACACTGACCAAGTGTAGGGCTGAGGTGGGCCAGCTGGTGAAGTTTGCACTGCTGCGTCAGGGTTGGCAATTGGTTTAAAAGGGTGGCACGGTGGCTCAGTGGTTAGCACTGCTGCCTCGCAGCGCCAGGGACCCAGGTTCAATTCCTGCCTTGGGCAACTGTCTGTGTGTACGTTCTCCCCATGTCTGCATGGGTTTCCTCCAGATGCTCTGGTTTCCTCCCACAGTCCAAAGATGTGCAGGTTAGGTGAATTGGCCATGTTAAATCGTCCATAGTGTTAGGTGTAGGGAAATGAGTCTGTTTGGGTTGCTCGTCGGAGGGTCGGTGTGGACTTGTTGTTTCCACACTGTAGGGAACCTAACCTAATCAAAAAACCATTAACTCTTTGTGGGCGGCATGGTGGCACAGTGGTTAGCACTGCTGCTGCACAGTGCCAGAGACCTGGGTTCAATTCCCACCTCAGGCAACTGTCTGTGTGGAGTTTGCACATTCTCCATGTGTGTGTGGGTTTTGACCGGGTGCTCCAGTTTCCTCCCACAGTCCAAAAATGTGCAGGTTAGGTGAATTGGCCATGCTAAATTGCCCGTGGTGTTAGGTGAAGGGGTAAATGTAGGGGAATGGGTCTGGGTGGGTTGCTCTTCACACTATAAGTAATCTAATCTAATCTGAAAAATACCATTTATTTCCATTTTGCTTTCTGGTGGTCAAGCCAATCTTCTATCCACACCAATACTTTACCTCTCCACCATGTGCTATTAATTTCTACAGTAATATTTTACTATATGTCTTTTGGAAACTGAAGTAAAATATGTCTACTGATTTACCTTTAACCACAGCATGAGTTAATTCTTCAAAGGACTCCAGTAAATGAGTCATTCATGATTTCCCTTTGACAAAACTATATTGGCTCTGCCTGATTGTCTTGAATTTATCTAAGTGTCTTTTCATATCTGTTATAGCTTCTAATGTTTTCCATAGGATAGATGTTAAGCTAACAGGTCTCCTTTCTGCTCCTTTTGTTTTTATTAAAGGAGTTACATGAGTTATTCTCCAAACTAAAGGCATCTTCCTTGAATCTAATGATTTTTGGAAAGTGAAAACCAATGCTACTTTAAGATCCTAAGATGAAATCCATCAGGACCTGGGGACTTGATCTGATAATCATCAACTTCAGTGGCACTTCTGGTTAAAGATGAATGCAAATACTCAACCTTATCCTGTACTGTGGTCCCTCGTTATTGAGGATGGCGATATTTATGGAAATTGCACCTCATGTTAGTTATTTAATTGTCCACAACCATTCATGATTGTATATGGCAGCGTTACAGAGTTTAGTTGTAATTCTTTGGTTGTGGAATCATTTAGCAGGGTTTATTGTATGCTTCTTTCATTTTTTTTACATGCTTTAGAACTTCAGCAGATTGACTCATTTTTAGGCCTGCCCGATTATGACTCCTAGCATTCAATCCTCCATTCTTCATTGAATTAGAGTTCATCTTCCAGCCTTAATTATTCAAACTTCTTTACAATCTAAAACACCCTTAATGTTGGCAAACTTCCCAAGGAAAAGAAACACCTTGTCATTGAAGGTCATTATTGGAATGTACCTGAGAAATGCATTTATTTCAGTCCAAAGTATAATGCAGAAATGTACTATGGTAACTGAAAAATCTGCAGATGCTGTAAATCAGAAACAAAAGCAGAAATTGCTAGAAAAGCTCAGCAGGTTTGGCAGCATCTGTGGAGACAAGTCAGAGTTAACATTTTGGGTCGAATGACCCTTCACTGGACCGGAAACATTAACTCTTTCTCTCCACGGATGCTGCCAGACCTGCTGAGCTTTTCCAGCAATTTCTGCTTTTTGTTCCAAATATACAGTGGCTGAGTTTCTGACCTTTAGAATAATTTTGAAAGTTACCATATTAACAGAAATGGCAATGGATGTTTTATCTGACACGTGGTAAATGTTTTATAGTAACATGAAATTGGTTAGTTTTATTGCAATTTTTAAAATTCCATTGGATTAGTACAACAAAGTTGTGCACACTTACTATGAGAAAGGATAGATTATGGTGTTGGGGCTTGTGATTATTCATCAGGCCAGTTCAACAAAGGGTTATTCATTCAAAATATCATAATGTATCTTTTCTTATTATGGAACTGACTAACTTGTTTCTCCTTCCCCAATATTTTCTGGTTATGTTCTTGATTTCCAGCAATGGCAGTTTATTTTGTTACTGAAAGGTCCACTTAAGGCTTGCTCAAACCATTGTGGCAGGCATTATGAATGTCATCACTATAATGAATGTCCTGTTAACAAGTGACATCAGATCCTCACCAACCTTCCAACAAATTATCTTTCCTTTCAAAGTAGAGCATTTGAAACTACACAACCATTCATTTCTGTGCTCAAATCAATGCAGACTAATGCATCAGTCCAAAAAAAGTACAAACAGATCATGGTCAATGTGGGCAGATTCTCGATGAAACATTTAGCTATTAAGGATCATATTGAATATTTAGAGGTTTTTGATGAGAATGAGTGAAGGAGAACAGCAACAGCACTCAGAATGCAAATGAAAATTGCCAGGTGAAGCAAGGCACTTTACAGGGGCACGACCTTCATAAACCATTCTTACTTTGTTTGCAAAGTGACAGATTCTGATGCGAACTGTCTACTCTCATTGCAAAAATTACCCAACTGTTTGCCTGTAGCTTGGAAATAATGATGCTTTCTTGTCTAACTGATCTCTCACTCACCAAATAAATTGCTTTTTTAATGCTGGCTGTGCTAAACCAGCAGGCAGCACTGTGAAGAAAAAATAATCTGACAAATTCAGGGAACTAGTAAAATTCTGGAACATTTGGAAGGAATCTTGAAATTTGTGCATTGAGTACTTGTAGGGTGTTTAGGAGTTGAATTCTGCTTTATATCTTCTGAATCCATAATTTATCCTTGATTTATTATTGAGTTATCATTAATGCTCCACCCAGGACGTAGCTTCCAACAACAATCGTTACAAGATAATTTAATATGAATTTTCCATGACTTAACCATATGCTTTTGGAACATTCATTTTTTAAAAACAAAAATTAAAACAGAGAAAGTCAGAAACTACTTCATTGGAATAATGACCATATCATCACTCTTGCATCAGCCCTAAGATCAAAAATCCCAAAACAAATAAATGAATAGAGGATGTTGTTTCACACCCCCTGTCTTGTCCTGGCCATGTTTAACTTTGGGACATTCCCAACCATCTGGAAATCATTGAATGTGACCTTTTTCTGCATTAGGAGAGCCAACATACTGAAGCTTAAATTTGAACAAAACTCTTTTCTGTATTAGCATTCAGCAAGATCACATCCCAAAAAAGTTGGGGGCAACATTTCTAGCTGTTGAAATCTTCCCAGAACTACCTCCTCTCCAATTCACCTGAAAAAACTAGAAATGGATAAAAGCTCCATCAGTGGATGTGAATTTTTTTAAAAAAGACATTGGCATGTGGCTGTTGTTAAAATTGGTCAAATTCTCCAGAATTGTTTGAGGGAGACAAGAGAAGGGGACAAACTCTCAGTCTCTGACACATTTGGCATAACTCCAGTGGAAGACACATTCGGGAAAATTGACACTAGTAGTCCTTGTGTCTCTTTTTATAGTGTTTCTGTGATTTTTCTGCCAAAGTTATGGAAAACCAGTTGGAAAGCCCATGTGAAAACAGAACCTTCCCAACCCCCAAAATTACCGTGTGGTTTTTCCTTAAAAATGAGATGAAGCTGGAATTGTTCAATGGGTCTGGCAGCATATTTCCCATTCCCCAGGGAAACATTGGTGTTGAGTCCACTAACTTGGTTTCCATCTCCCCTGCATTGATGATACTCTGAGAGCAGCCTCAACTGAGACAGAGGGAGCTCCATCTCATCTGGGAGAAAGTCCTGCCGTAGAGAGAAACTGGCCATCCAAATTGTCCAAAAGGAAGACTATCTGTCAAAGAAGGATGACTTCGTGATGGGATACCGGCCTCTGTGGAGTTAGTTCAGTGGTGGCGAGAGAAAAGCACGCTCCTGAAAAAATTTGCTCGCAGCAGTGGTCTTTGAATTGTGTGTAAGCATTTTTGACATCATACTGTTATTTGGGAAGCTTGACTCATTCAGTCCTGAAGTTGAAGACTGGGCCTAGTTTATGGAAAAAATGCATTATTTGTTTCTGGGCAAATGGCATGGGGGCAGATGAATAACAACAACAACAAGTAATTCTCCTGACAACTTGTGGACTCTCTGCTTTTTCGGTTATTAAGAACCTAACATTTCCTGAGGCACCAGATACTAAAACCTTTCAAGAGTTGACAGATTTTGTTAAGAAATGTTACTTCTGAGATGCTATCAGTTTTACTCGACAGTTCGAGAAACAGGGGAATCTGTATCGAGATTTTTGACTAGGCTAAGATGACTAGCAGAGGAATGTGACTTTGGTTTAACCCTTAATGAGATGCTGAAAGACAGTTTGGGATTTGGGATTAATAATGTAATCATGCAAAAGCACCTAGTACCTGAAGCCCAACTAGACTTGATCAACGAAAAATGCAGCAGATGAGGTATGTGAGTTGCAGGATATTCTGATGGAAATGGACACCCTCGCAACTCTGACCTAGCCTGGGGATCACCAGTTGAGTGAAGACAATTACATAGCAACAGTCAGGACATGTCCTAAATAGAGAGACTCTCGGATAGCCCACAGCAAAACCCCAATATAAAGTCAAGCCTCGGCCACAGAAACAGAAATAGCTGGAAAAGCTCAGCAGCTCTGGCAGCATCTGTGAAAAGAAATCCGTTCAGTTAACCTTTTTGGGTCCGGTGACCCTTCCTCGGCTAAATGATTAACATTTTCCCCAAGATCTGAGCTGGCAAGCCACTGTAGTTGTTGCTGTTATGTGGACTCAAGACAGCAAAAGAGTCCCACTAGAACTAAATGGAGTAAGAGAACTCCTAGATTGATATCCAGGAGAGTGCACACCCTGAAAAGTCCACCTACTTCTGGTTTGGAACAGTTAAATTGCTTAGCAACATCCAAATCAGAACCAATTAAAATAAATGTCTGGTTAAATGGTCACCTGGTTCCAATAGAGGTTGATACCAGTACAGCCATTTCAGTGATCACAGAATCAGTACTACAGAGTCTATAAGACTGGGTTGCATCTGTTGAAGGATAAAGTGAGAGTAGTCAAAGGTGCCGATACCCCCATGTCCGTACTGGAGTTTCAATCTTTCCTTGGGTTGGTGAATTATTATACAGCGTTCATACACATGGCCTGGTTTTTATGCTGGCACTTTTGAATCAATTTAAAAAAGGTCAGCCTTGGAAATGGTTGTGTCGCCACGCCATAGCTTTCAGAGAAGTAAGGAAATAGCTATGATCATCAAGTGAAATCTGGTTTTGACATTTGATGCTTCCTTATATGGCATCGGGGTAGTATTAGCCCATTGGTGGTCCAACAGAGAGGAACGCCCAATAGTGCAGCCATGACTTTGACTATTGCAAAGTGTAAATATGCCCAGATAGAGAAGGAAGATTTGGTGGTCATATTTGGAATCAGAAAGTTGCACCAATACCTTTACAAACATGAATTTGTAATAGTAATGGACCACAAACTCCTGTTAGGTCTACTTAATGTGGACAAGTCAAAGCCGCCCAAAGCTTCAGGGCGAATTCACAGTGGGTTCTAATTATAAGGGCATATAAATTACAAGTTGGAATACCTTACGGGAGACCAAATAGCAAATGTGGATGCACTGAGCCACCTCCCACTTACAGATACACCACTGATGGTACTACCACTGCAACAGTTTTAAATTTTCTGGACACACTACCAGTCACAGCTGACGTTATCAGACTCTGGACGCAAGAAGATCCGGTCCTAGCAAAACTGAAACTGGTGGTGGTAATGGGGGAATCAAAAGACCGTCACAACCAGGATTTAACCCATTTTGGACCTGGACAGACCAGATCACAGTAGAGAATGGCATTTTATTAAGGGGAACAAGAGTGATTGTCTTGAACAAAGGTTGCCGCTAGATTCTGGCTGAAATCCGCCAGGGTCATTCAAAGGTTTCCAAAATGAAGATGTTAATGAGAGGTTATATCTGGTGGTCAGAATTGGGTGCAGACATAGCTGCATTGGAAGGGCAGTACCCGAAACACCAACAAGGACAAACATTAGTGGCAACAGCTCCCCCACACTTGTGGATGGCCGGGTAACCCCTGGACTCAGTTATATGTCGACTATGCAGGTCCTCTTGTGGGCTCAATTTTCCTAGTCACTATGGACACCCACTCAAAGTGACTGGGCATGCATAGAGTTTATTTGTCAAACATGGGAATGACAATAGAAAAACTGCATGCATCTTTGGCAATACACAGACTCCCAGAAGTATTGGTCATGGACAATGGGACATCATTTGCCAGCCGGGAATTTGAGTATTTCTTAAAGTCGAATAGTATTCATCATATAAGGACAGCTCTATACCATCCATCATCCAATGGTCTGGCAGAAAGAGCAGTCTAAACTTTGAAGGTGGGCTTAAAGATACAGCCTACAGCTTCACTAGATACCAAACTGTCTTGGTTCATATTTCCTTAGAGAACGACTCATGAAATTACAGGGATAACTGTAGCTCCAGCAGCATTGATAATGGGTCGAAGACTCCGTACCTGGTTAAATCTGATCTTCATGGTTCGGAGGGGTCAGTTGGGGGGTGGAGGAGGGAGAAGGGTGAAATGGCATTAGGAACGCCAATACTGGATATGTGACTCTGCTAAGCGAGAGAGACCGTTGATCTCAGGGGATGAAGTTTTGCGTAGGAACCATGGAAATAGTCCCACATGGGTACAAGGTCGACATGAAGTCAGGTCCAGTGATGTATAAAGTTCGAATAGGTGTGATAGTCCTGAACAAGCAAGTGGACCATAGGAAAGGTGCAAACTTCTAAACGGTGTGGGAGCAAAACATACTTGGCTCCCCTGCAGCCTTTCCAACTGTTCTGGAATCAATGGGTTCTCCCTTTCTGTTAAGCGTTGAAGACACCTTGGACTCTGAGATGGACACAATGATGTCGCCACCTCGATACCTTTGCTACCTGAAGAAGAGAATGAATTTCTTCTGATACGATCCGGATGCAAGAGGTAAACTGCTACGTGTTACATGCTGCCGTATCAGAGACAGAGTTGGAGGAACCTAACCCGGTGCTAAAACACACCAGAAGAAGCTCCAAGAAAAAGGACTGGCCTATGTTCTTGGACTCAGTGGGGGAGGGCCGTAGCGATTGTCATGAAGTCAACCAGGTGGACCTCACAGAATGTGAGTTTCCTGAATGTGTTTGTTAATCTGTTCCAATCAGAGAGTCCTAGCTGATAGATAAGAACAGGAGTGTCAGACATCTGTTCCCTCTGAGAGCTGGCTCTGAGGAAGCTAGATCAGTGTCAAGGACTCTCTACATGTAAATAAAGGGTGACTTAGTGACAGGATACTGGCCTCTGTGCAGTTATTTCACCAGCCATTTTGCCTCTTCCCTTCTCAGTTACATATAATATATGGCAGAGGCAGAATGAGGTTTACTGCCAAGGGTGAGTGACTGCCTGATAACCTCCCCAGCTACTATAATATGGAACACAGGTCAGGGATGGTTGAAGGCAGTGAGACCAATAGTTGTTATCCAATAAATTTGAGGAGTGACTGTGATCTGGAGTTACTGAACTATGTATTTAGTCCTGTATTGAAAAAGTGCCTTATTATAAGTTGAGGTGGCTTCTGTTGAACTTAATTTGAACTGTATGGTAAGAGATCAGAGTGGGAGTCAGTCACAGAATGAAAGTGACAAAGTTTGGAGTTCATACTTGCAAATGTAATAAAAGTCTTTGAACTGAAATATTAACTCAATTTCTCAGACTGCAGTTGCTATCTGACTTGCTGAGTACTGCCTCCATTTTCTATTTTTATTTTTATTTCAACTGCAATGTTATGTGTGGAAAGGGGAGATTATTCATTTTATAAGGAAGAATAGAAATGCATTGTATGGTGAGAAACTGAGATGCTGACTTTCGGAGTGACTTGGCTGTCCTCAAAGAATTACAAAAAGTTAACGTAGAGGTGCACCAAGCAGTTAGGAAGGCAAATGGCATATTGGCCTTCAGGGCAATGGTATTAAAATACCAGAGTAAAGACACCTTGCTGCAATTGTACCGAACTTTTGTAAGATCACTTCTGGAGTAATGTGCATAATTTAAACATCCCTCATCCAAGGAAAGATATACTTGACTTGGAGGCAGTACAGTGAAGATTAATCTAATGACAGTATTTGAATCTATAATTTGTGGACCTTTTAGAGAAATGAGATGTGATCTCATTGCAACTCAACAGTTTCCAATGGATTTGACAGGATAGCTGCTGCAAGTTTCTTTTTCCAAGCTGAAGAGTATGAAACTCGGGGACACAGTCTCGGGATAGGGGATTAATCATTAAAGACTGAGATTATAACAATATTTTTTTCATTCAGAGCATTGAGGATCTTTATACTTCTCCACACAAGAAGCTATTGGATGTTCAATTGTCAAGTATATTCAAGGCTGAGGTAGATAGACTTTTGAACTGTACAAGAGTCAAAGGGTATGGAGATCAGGGGTAAACTAGAATTGTGACAAAAGAAAACCCATAGTTTTATTGAATATTGGGGAAGATTTGAAGAGCCATATGACCACATGAGTCTTGTGACGTTAGCACTGCTGGATATGCAAACTGTGGTCATTGGCTACACAAACAAGCAAACCACATTTTTGTAATGTTTCCACTGACAGTTAATTTCAAAATACAACAGCTGTGGGCAGACTGTGGGAAACAAAAAAAACAAATAAAATTGAAATTTGCTGGCATTTTAGGCTGTACATTTTCTTCATAAAATGATTCAAATTTTGAATATTCTACTCAATCCAAAATGGGAGTGAACATCTTTATTTGAAGTGTGGCTGCACTAGGCTAAAAAGTAGGTGTGTGATTCAATTCTTCTTTATCAAATCAGATATAACATAATTCTATGTGTTAGTATTAGTAATAATTCCAAATGTAAAACGATGTGAGATGTTGTATAGTAGAGCTGGTAAGACTGCAAGGGTGTGAATTCTTTCTCCCTGTGGGCATGAGAATAATTGCAAATGTTATGAGTTAATTAGATAAGACTTCAAATATCATATTCTCTTAACAGAGATAAACTTCCTCAATTGAGTTCTTCCTCCTAAAATGGCAAGTGTATTTTCTTGAGATATCATGAAGATCATTCATGGTCACTCTGGCTTTGATCTAAGAGAGTGCAGGATCAGTAGTATTATCAACACCTTGATAGTCAGGGCACCTGGTTTAAATGGGCACATTAATGGTGATGTAAAGGGGGTAAATCGAAAAAGAGAAAGGATGAAGGATTACTGGGCCAGAGGAAATTTAACTTAACCATAATGTGGTTTCTTGGGGAGACACAGACAGATAATGTAAGTTATTATATTGAACACAAAGTCTAAACCTCACCATATTGATGCTAAAATCAACTGTGCAAAAATGCTTAGATATCAACAAAGCCATGTGGGAGGAATATGTAACTTTTTTTGAAAAGGGGCTGAGTTCAGCTTTGGAATGTGAGGCCTCCTAAAGGCTATGCCAGTTATTATGAATCCAGTGATTACACAATGCTGTCTATCTATCTTAGTGAAGTCATGATGTGGAGGTGCCAATGGTTGGACAAGGTCAAAAATCACAAAACACCAAGTTATAGTCCAATGGGTTTATTTGAAAACACTAGCTTTTGAACTGCCACTCCTTAGGAACAGTGCTCCAAAAGCTAGTATTTTCAAATAAACCTGTTGAACTATAACCTGGTGTCTTGTGATTTTTGGCCTTAGTGAGGTCATGTTTAAGCATAACGACAACATTTCTAAGACCATCCAATTTTGACCTCATCTCATCATGGACTGATTGAGAGTATATTATGCCCCAGCAGAGGAGGTCAATAAGAGTCAATGGAGCAAAGCACATTCAATAGAAACCTCATCTCCACTTTTGGTCAAGGCGCACAATCTTTAAAACTATAAACCATAACACTGCAGCTGCTTAATCTTCACACACTAGACAAATGCTATAAGGACCAATATCCTGTGGTAGGTGTGTGTGGTGAGGGCAGTGTACTGGGGGAAGGCTTCTAGCAACTGCTTCATTTGAAAGCCACATTTCTTCGACTACCTTATGAGATTAGTATTACTACTGTGTATGAGAAGGGTCATTGTCAGACTTCAAGATAATCCTACAATGATAAAGGTTTCCATCATCCTGGGAGGCTGGTGCAAGGAGTATTCATCTCAAGAAACTTAACATTGCAGAATTAAATAAAATGCATGCCTCCTGGGGCCTGGGCAGGTGTAGCACTGCTCTCTGTAAGGTGTTTAGTTTGGAAGGATATCAGGGGTGAGGTATCCCTTTAAGACTGTGTGTATTCTCTCTGACTGAGACTGTTCTCACAGATCTGCTGTAAGCTGGGGAAGCATGGCACACATCAATTTCGCAGACCTTCTCCTAATCCATCTGCAATCGTAAAGGAACTGCTGCAGAAGAACAGCAACAATTGCAACCACTATCAGCTGCTGCACAGCCTTAGGGGGATAAGCAGCAGGATAATAGCCACAGAAATTGCTGAGGAAACTCAGCTAGTCTGGCAGCTTCTGTGGAGAGAAAGCAGAGTTAACAATTCAGATCCAGTGATCCTTCTTCAGCATTAACTCCTCTTCCACAATTTAGAACATTTAAAATCCTTGTAACCATGTATAATTTTATAAATTGTCTCACATGCCACTGTAAGATGCATCAGCCTTAAATTTTATCTGATGTCCTTCAGTGCTCTCACTCTGACAATCTATGCATTCCACTCTCTATTTCCACTCTACTCAGTGGCTGAAACTTCAGGTGCTTCTGCCTTCATCTTTCCAACTCCCTCTTCAAATTCCTCTG
This sequence comes from Chiloscyllium plagiosum, assembly GCF_037043375.1. Lineage (NCBI taxonomy): Eukaryota > Metazoa > Chordata > Chondrichthyes > Orectolobiformes > Hemiscylliidae > Chiloscyllium > Chiloscyllium plagiosum. The sequence goes on from NW_028270154.1 coordinate 25,572,838, forward strand.
TCTTTCTATCTCCTGTCTCCTTTGAAAACCTTCTCAAAATGCATGACTTTGATCAAGTCTTCAGTCATGTCTCCTAATCCATCTGCAAAGGCTCACTGTCTGACGGTTTTTTTCTTTAAGCACCATGAGATGTTTTACTACTTCAAAGGCTTTATATAAATATAGATTGTCTCCTTCCCTCTGTGAAGAAAGAAACTCCTGACCTCTGTTTGGCACCTTCCCACAACAGCATGATGAAGATTGATATCTGACTGAGGGAATTTACGCATCTGGGCCTGAGTACAGTTCACATGTGGCATTGCTCCAACATACTGTGTAACTGCACTAAGCTAGAAAGTAATCACACATACAAAATGTATTTCTGACATAAAATATTGCTGTAATTAACTGTATAAAAACTGAAATAAAACACTGCTGTCTTTCTGTATCGTGTCCTGAATCACACCGATGTACTTTCAAACTCAAAAATGAGATATCTGTCTGAATCTGAAAAGATATGCAGCTTTGCCAGGAACTGAAGGCAGCGATCTAATTTGAAAGACTCAGAGAATGACCATACATCCCTCCTGCACTGTTTCCATAGTTTATAATATCATTTGAGCACTGTAATTAGATTAGAGCCTGTTACTTACTCCTACATACACATCATTATACACAAAAATGATCTGAATCTCTCAATTAGGCAGCGGTGTGCTCAGTTCTGGGTAACATTTTTTAAAATATGTAAACAGACTGAATATCTTGGTTGGACTACAGCCTGTAATTCATTCCCAGATATTGATTTATACTTTCTATAACTTCCAGGATAGATTTGAGCTCATAACCTAAGCTTACATTTCAGTCCTTTACAAAGGGACTGTTGCGATGCTGGAGGTACCAGCATTTTGGTGAGTCTTTCAGCCTCTCTGTGTGCACTGGTGGATGTATGACAGTATTTAAAGAAGAGTGAAGATTTACATGAATCCTGGCCAACAAGCCTCCATTTTCTCACACCATCAAAAATAGATTATCTGGTGGTTTAATTTGTTTTCTAATTGCGGAATCTTTCTATGTGGGTATTAACATTCTATTCACTATGTGGGTATTAACACTACGTTCATAAGGCGTTCACTCTTGCAGTAGGTTTCACTGGCACCTTTCTGTGGTGATTATTCTTAATGGGGGAGCTTTGACAGTATAGGTCAGCTTTCAATTGGGTCCTGGGCATTATCAGACCCAAGTCTGATCCTTTCCTCACCCGATGACCATATATGTATTTCTATCAGGTATTACAGCATAGAAAACTTAAAGGCATTGAGGCAGTTATAATGATCCTATTCTCATCTGATTGAGATCAATTAATTTGGTACAGATTTTAAATTCAGAGTCAAAATGTGTGCTGCGGGAAAAGCACAGCAAATCAGGCAGCATCCGAGGAGCAAGACAGTTGACGTTTCGGGTATAAGCTATTCATCAGAAATGTTCCCTAACAAACTCCAGTTTGTTATATCCCCCCCTGTCCTATATCTCCCTCAGGTAGAATCCCAACAGTGTGGAAACAGGCCATTTGGCCCATCGAGTCCACACTGACCCTCCGAACAGCATCCCACCCGGACCTAAACCCCTAACCTATCCCTGTAACCCCATGTTTCCTATGGCTTATCCACCTAGCCATCCCTGAATGCTATGGGAAAGTTAGCATGGCCAATCCACCTAACCTGCACATCTTTGGACTATGGGAGGAAAACCATACAGCCACATAGGAGAATGTGCAAACTCCACACAGACGGTCACCTGAGGGGGGAAATCAAAGCAGGGTCCCTGGTGCTGTGAGGGAACAGTGCTAACTACTGAGCCACCATGCTGACTCACCTTTGATGGTTTGATCTTAATGGGCTTTATTTTTTGTTATCAGCACTTACCCATTAGAGAGAGAGAACTGATGGCGGTTTAACTTGAAGGTCACCATGCCTCAGGTGAGGGAGATGTTTGAGAAGGATAATCCTTTATAGTAATGTCAGCTAGTGCAGGAATTGATCCCACATTGTTGGCATCACTCTGCATTGCAAACCAGCTGTCCAGTTAACTCAACTAACCAACCCTCTTAACAGGTTTTGCACTTAAGCTATTCAATTAAAAACAATGGTGATTTACTGGCAGTAGTTAATAGATGAAAGAAGATACCATAGGTGGTTTGGCAATGGGGAATAAAAATCATTTAGCTGTGTGTAAGAGCACTTCTGGATATAAAAACAATCTTGAATTGAACCTGAAATGTTCTTGTTCTATACTCATTGGATAAACTCACTGAATCATTTTTACTATAGTAAAATATCATAGGAATGGATTATGCTTTTATTGAAATACAAATATTGTGAAACTTATGCTGTATTGATTTTAGTCTTGTCCACATTCAGATAACAGTACTCATAGTTAAAAACTAGTGGAGTGACAATTTCTCAGAAATGAGGTTTCGAACATAAAGGGGTAAAAAGAAAAGCTGTACAACATCTGCCATGGGTACCAGAAGCATTTTTGTTTATAGGAGGAAGAGGGGAAACATGAAGGTGCTGAATCTGTAATCATCCATACATTCTGAACATTTAACATTTAACTTGTGGAGGTGAGCAAGCCTTCATGTGCAGGTTAGCAAACTAACAAGTTTAGACTTTACCTTCTCCTTTCACTCTTTCTTGTGGTTATCAAAATCAGCTGACATTGTGCTTGAACATACAGATGCAGCAATGTCACCTGAAGGTTGACTGCACGTCATGAGCCCTCAGTGTTTGACTCATGTATATCTCGTGACTTGACTATCCCTTGGTATTCAATAATACAAGAGAAAGGCTTAGGAAAGATTTCTTTGCAGGTTATTTTCTCAGTGGAGCTTTCAATACATTGAAAGGTACCAATGACAAAGTAGGGAAGTAGCTACTGAGCTAACATGCTCACTCTATTTTCTCAGTTAAGTCAGTGTTAGGAAGTGAGCTGAGACTTGAACATAATACAGTCTGTCATTTAATCAATATTACTGTTAGATAGTGAACAATGAGCTTATAGATCAGGCATAGATCATTAGAAATAGTACAAAAAGATGCACTGACCTGAAAGTCTTTTCTCCCTTGTATTTTTCCAGATTATATTCCATGCCTTGTTGGTAGAATCTTTAATATGTTCGCTGAAGGAGCGTCTTAACGGAGATTTGGAATGATGAGCCATTCCCTCCTAGTCACACAGCTGAATTCTCCCCACTCAGAAAGTGTTTCTGTTCCATTAAAGATCTGGATGATACAGAGCGAAAGAAACTCCACTAGAGACACCACCAGATAGAATCTGCAGCCTGCAAAAAAGAGCCAGTTTGGAACAAACAGCCTGGGTCAAACCATTTCCTGATGTGGAAAGAAGTTGTTAGTAATCTGCTGACACCCTTCTGCAGAAACCTCCCCTCCAGTGCCTTGGGGTCAGGCCAGACTGGAAAGGAAACAGCAATCCATTGGGGTGCCCCCTCCTCTCCTCTCACAACCAAACACAGTCTTGCAACACAGCTGCCACTTACTATACACTTGCATTTCAAAAAGAAAAGTTACAAAAGACAAACATTTACACAAGCAGATTTTAATAAGTCTTAAAATGATTTCAAACAGTTTTTCATAAAGTATTACATTGACATAGGATAGGAGTTCTGCTTTTTGCACAGCTGACCCATTTTAGTGTTTTTTTAAATACAAAGATGAGTTCATACTTACCATAATTTCTGGAGTAGAAGCAGCATTATTCTGATACACTGATGTTGGAGGACACAGTCAAATACCATTCTGCTTTGCAACTTAATTTTCTTCTTAAGAGTTTATTTTTGCCAACTTAATTTCTAGAAACTTTGCACAGTCTGTGTTAAAAGAAAAACATATATTAAATGGCACCTTTCACAGCCTCGTGGTGTGCTAAAAATCTTTGTAGCAAGCCAAATACTTTTAAAATGTAGAAATTGTGTTAAGCAAATTGCACACAGCAGGCTCCCACAGGCACTAATGATATAATATTCAAGTAACTTATTTCAGTTGTCAAATATACTGGGCAAAGTATGAGGAGAACTCCACTATTCATCTTCAGAATCGTCACTTGGGATTTTATACTTCCACTTGAGAGGGCAAAAAAGAATTCTGAAGAAGAACCAAATTGAACTCAAAATGTTAACTCTGTTTCTCTCTTCACAGATACTGCCTGACTTGCTGAGTTTCTGCAGCACTTTCTGTTTTTATTTCACATTTTCAGCAATTGCAGCATTTTGCTTTTATGAAATGGCAGACAGGTGACCTAGTTTGTCATGTTTAAATGACGGTACCTCTGTCAGTCCAACACTCCGGCCTGCACTGGGATGTCAGCCCAAAATTTGTGACTGAGTACAAATGGGGTAGGGCTTAATTATATGGAAAGCATCACATGATAAGGAACATGGCCCATTGGGTTCTATAAAGCAATAAACCGTATGTGAATGAATTCCCCTGATAATTTCACCTCCCCAAGAACCTCCCCTAGCTGCCCTCAGTAAGAGCAAAAGAAGAACTCAAAGCCACAATCTTCTCTTGAGACCTTTTAAAACAGGAACATTCCAAGAATAAACTATGGACCCCAGGGGTTTAGGAATCCTGAGGTGACCAGCATGACCATGATTTTCAAAGCTCTTTCCTGCCAAACCCCGCATGTGTTTTAGAAGGAACAAATTATAATTCATGATGCTTTGTAAGAGGGTGCACAAATCCTCTTATTGATAGAAACTTGCAAAATGCAAAAGAAAGAAAGTAAACTAGGTGTCTCTGTTTCCCTGGAGAAAGTATCCCATGCAATACAAGTCATAAAGGGTAATAATACCTTGGACAGATAAGTGCATCAAGGAATTTTATAAAATGCTAGCTGCCACCTCTCAACTGCTGGATTTTCTCATTTCTGAGTGTCCAGTGTCTGTGATGCCTCCTGGTAAGTGTTCTGCTGTCTGCAGCTACTCTCTGGCTGTAAAATACTGGCATTGGTGCCCAATGTCTGGTTCTCATAACATTGACAGATGTGTATTAACTGTTGTTTACTAGAATTTAGTTAATTTCATTGATGTTTTGAAGTCTCATGCCAGCTAATTTTCTCTCCTTTTCTTCAATGTAAATTTCTTCTGGTTTTGTTAGTCTCTGGCATAGTGTGCAAATAAGGCAGCTTTTTTTCAGTGTTTTCACTCTAAGGAGCCTAATCCTAAACAGCTGGGCTAAGAAGAAATCAATGGACTAACGTCAATTGATAATTAATGTATCGTATGATACTAGCTGACAGGTAGAATTCCATTGTAGGCAGCTCCACAACTTGATTTGCCATTGTGAAGAATGCACTAATTGAAGTTCAGATAGTCATGTCTTAGACTGGAAGGAATGGAAAAAGTGGAATCTAATAAGGAAAGCCACACAACCTATTGTTGCACACCTTGTAATTCCCATTTGCAGTGGGATTTTCAGAGGGCTGGAAAAGATAGAAGAAAAATCCTTACAGTGTGGGGACAGGCCCTTCGGCCCAACAAGTCCACACAGACTCTCCGAACAGTAACCCACCCAGACCCATTCTCCTACATTTACCCCTGACTAATGCACCTAACCTACACATCGCTGAACACTATGCGCAATTTAGCATGGCCAAATCACCTAGCCTGCACATCTTTGGATTGTGGGAGGAAACCGGAGCACCCAAAGGAAACGCACGCAGACATGGGGAGAATGTGGAAAATCCACACAGACAGTCTCCCGAGGCTGGAATCGAAGTCAGGTCCCTGGTGTAATGAGCCAGCAGTGCTAACCACTGCGCCACTCTGCCACCCCTTTGTTCAAAGATTGTTCTTTCTTTCAGGGAATGATTCTGGGGTATGGTCATATTTAAAAGATAAGAGCAAATATTGGGAATTGAGGAATAAATTAAATAAAACAGAACAAGATATTTCATGATATAAGCAACAAAGGATAGAGCTACTTGCTTGATCAATGCCATTGCCATGAGTCTTCTCCCTCTCCACCACCAGCATGCTGAGGCTGTAATATGTATGAGCTGCAGCTTTTACTCCAATAAACCTGGAGTTTCACATTGCAGCCAAACTGGAATGGGTCCAATATCTTGCCGGAAGATTTGCTTGTGCAGTTGGGGAGGTTTGTAATTAATCTGATAGGGGAATGGGCACAGGGTAGGTGCAAAGTTGGGAGCAAGGTCCAATCAGATGTAGGGGAAACACTAGGACAGTCCAGTAGGTGGAGAAGACATGGGCAGAATAAGCCAGAGGGGAGATCAAGAAAGATATCTTAATGCAAGGAGCTTTGACCGATAATGCATTTGAACTTAGACCATTGATCATGTAGGAATATGATATTGTTGCAACCACTGAGACATGGTTAAAGGAAGGACAGGACTGGCACCTCAACATTTCAGAATATAGAAGGTTCAGGTATAATGAGAAATAGGAGAGGTGGGGACATTGTACTATTGGTATGGGAAACCATCACTGCAGTTATGAGGCAGGACATCATAGTAAAGTCTTCAAATCAAGCCATCTGGGTTGATCTCAGAAATAAAAAAGCTGCAATTATGCACTGGGATTGTACCATCAGCCCCTTAGCAATCACAGGGGAGAGAGGAGCAGATATGTCGGCAAATCACAGAAAGAAGTGAAAGAAACAGGGTTACAGTTGTTGAGGACTTCAGTTTTGCTAACATTAATTGGGATTAGATAGGGTGGAATTTTTAAAGGACATCCAGGAAATCTTTTTGAGCCAGTATGTAGATATCCTATTAGAGGTGAGGCAGTGCTTGATCTAACCTTAGGGAATGAAACCGGGCAGGTGGTTGAAGTTTCAGTGGACAAGCATTTTGGGGATAGTGACCATAATTTGTGGGCAGCACAGTGGCACAGTGATTAGCACTGCTGCCTCACAGCGCCAGAGACCCGGGTTCAATTCCCGACTCAGGCGACTGACTGTGTGGAGTTTGCACATTCTCCCCGTGTCTGTGTGCGTTTCCTCTGGGTGCTCCGGTTTCCTCCCACAATCCAAAAAATGTGCGGGTCAGGTGAATTGGCCATGCTAAATTGCCCGTAGTGTTAGGTTAAAGGGATAAATGTAGGGGTATGGGTGGGTTGCACTTCGGCGGGTCGGTGTGGACTTGTTGGGCCGAAGGGCCTGTTTCCACACTGTAAGTAATCTAATCTAATCTAATCTAATAATTCTAAGTTTCAAAGTCGTTATGGAAAAGGATAAGGATAATGCAGAAATTAAGCGTGTACACCGGGGAAGGCCATTTCAATATCATTACACAGGATCTGGCAATCATAAACTGGGAGCAGCTACTTGCAGATACGTCTACATTTGGAACATGGAAGTCTTTTAAAAATAGTATAATTGCGGCAGTAATAATAGTATAATGGCCCTGAGAATTCAGTGTCAGTGTGTTCCTGTTCAGGGCAATGGCAGTAAGTCTAGAGATCCCTGGATGTGAAGGGATATTGAGAGTTTGATTAAAAAAAAGGAAGCTTATGCCAGGTATAATGCATTAAAAACAGGGAAGTCCTTCAAAAGTATAGAGAATGTAGGAGGTTGCTTAAAAATAAAATTCAGAGGGCAATGAGGAACCAAGAGATATCTTTGGCTGATGAGATCAAGGAAAACCCCAAAGCTTTTTGTAAGTATATTTATAGTAAGAGGGAAAGAGTTGAACCCATTTAGAGACCAAAGAGGCAATGTGTGCATGGAGCCAGTGGATGTGGATAAGGTCATCAATGAATACATTTCATCTGCACTCACATAGGAGGAACTAGGGATTTCAGTTGGGTCTAGAACTTGTTAAGATTAATAAGGAGAAGGTATGAGATGTTTTAATGGGCATACAGGTACATAAATCCCCAAGGCCTGATGAGATGTATCCCAGGCTGCTATGAGAGGCAAGGGAAGAGATTGCTGGGTCCCAGAATATTTAATACTTCGCTGGTCATAGATGAAATACGAAATGATTGGAGGATAGCTAATGTGGTTCTGTTGTTCAAGTAAGACAGCAAGGATAGACCAGATGATTTAGTATGATATCAGTGGGAGGGAAGTATTTGAAAAAAATCTAAAGGACAGCATTAATCAATATTTGGAAAAGGAAGAATTGACCAGGGATAGTTAGCACAGATTTATCAGAGGGAGATTCTGTGTGACTAATTCAACTCAGTGTTTTGAAAAGATGACTAAATATATTGATGAGGTGGTGCAGTTGATATGGTTTATATGGTTTATAAGGCCTTTGAGAAGATCTCACATGGAAGGCTGTTGAAGGCAAGTTGGCAAACTGGATCCAAAACTGGCTTACAAATAGGATGCAAACGGTGATGGTTGGGGTTGTTTTTGCGATTGGAAGCCTGTGACCAGCAGTATGCTCCAGGAATTGGTGCCGGGACCTTTGCACTTTGTTATGTCCATTAATGACTTGGATGTGAATGTAGAAGATATAGCTAGTAAGTTTGCAGATGACATGCAAATTATTGATGTTGTTGATGGTAAGGAGGATGGTCTCAGCATACAGTTTGATATTGATCAGCTGGTAAATTGGTAATGTGTGAAGTGATGCATTTTGGGAGATCTGGGAAACACAATTACAATAAATGGTGTGTCCTTAGGTAGTGTTAAGGATCAAAAGCACCTTGATCTACATTTTCACAGATCCCTGAAGATGTTAGGACAGGTAGACAGGGTGGTGAAGAAGGCCTACAGAATGCTTGCCTTTAAGAGTCAGGGTGTAAAATATAGGAGCAAGGAACTCTTGTGACAATTTTAAGAAATATTCATTCACAGGTGGAATACTATGTGCAGTTCTGACTGTCACATTACAAAAAGGACGTGATTGCACTGGAAAGGGGTGCTGAGGAGATCCACCAAGATGTTGCCTGGGATAGAAAGTTTCAGTTATGAGGAGAGGCTGGAAAGGCTGCGTTTATTTTCCTTGGAGCAGAGGATGCTGAGGGGAGATTTGATTGAGGTATGTAACATTATGAGAGGGATAGACAGAGTTGATTGCAAAAATCTCTTCCCCATGGCAGACCTGTCTCAGACTAGACAGTGTAAGACTACGGTGAGGAGTAAGTGTATTTACAGGAGATCTGAGGAAAATGTTTTTCACTGGGGGTGGTAGGTATATGGGATGGGTTGCCTGAGAAGGTCGTGGAAGCAAACACACTTACAACATTTAAGAAACATCTGGATGAGTACTTAAAATGCCAATACATAATTAGCTGTGGACCAAGTGCAGGTGAATGGGATTAGTGTAGTTTGGTCTTTGTTGGTTGTCATAGACATGGTGGGCTGAAGGGCCTGCTTCTACGGATGACTCTATGACTAAACCACCACGGATATGCAGGCAACACCTCCTTCCCATGCAATCTCTCTTATCAAGGAGGGCAAAGCTGCAATGTTGTGTAATCACTGGCATTGTAAATTTCCCTGTAACTTACCATGCTGGTATGGACAATTATCAATGCCATTCATCTATCATTTTTGGGTTGATTTTGTAGAATTATGGTGCAGCAGTAATGGCTCTACCTCTGAGCTAAGAAGCCCAGGTTCAAGTCCCACCTGCTCCCATTGTGTGTAATGACATGTCCGAGCAGTTTGACTAGGAAATGTCTGTTGATCTATGCCTTTAATATGCTCAGTAATTGAATATTTACAGCTGTACAGAGTAAACGATTCCAAATATTCACAAGCCTTTGGGTGTATTACAGCTCCCTATCTCAATCACAAATGGCTAGCCCCTTAGACTGTGACTGTGTGGTTTTGATTCCCCAGCCAGGTGTAACATTTTCTGAACATCTAGCCTGTTAAGCCAGTCAAGAATTTTAAATGTTTCAATTAGATCACTTCTCATCTTTTCTAGCCTTCAGGATATGTAAACGTAGTCTGCACAGTGCTTTCAAGAAAGAAAGTGAACAAGAAATCATTTCGTGAACTTGTCGCTTGTTGCCACAACCTGAGACTGACTAAAACAAGAGACAATTATATCAATTGAACCAAGCTGACACACTGAGTAATGGAAATCCAGACAACTAGACAAATATCACCAGAAGTACATTATCTCACTCATGTTAATTTGTTATTTTCATAGTGCTGATTTTCCTGCCTCTATCATTGGCAAAAGGTCCTACAAGAGGGGTGTTCCCTTTACTGAGCTTACTCCCAAGATACTTAAATGCTCAGGGACAAGAAATCCAGGCAAATTGACATGTTACATCTACCAGTAGGAAAAAATAAAGGCCATATGTTATCCTGACTGTAACTCTGTCCCTGCTCCCTCACCACTGTTGGATAAAAATCTCAGAATTCCCTTCCTAACAACACAAAGGATGTCCATACACCCCACAGACTGCAGCAATCCAGAAAGGTGCAGCTTCTCAGCTGTTAGTGTCAACCATAAATGTGGGCCTAGCCAATTATTTCAGAACAGAAAGAAGATATTTTTAAAAATGTTTAGCATCTTAATTGGTATCTCTTATGATCATAATTGAATGAGGAATGGTGGCACATTGAACTCCCTGTTCTTTCAAGTTATGCTAGAGGACCTGACATCAGTTCAGATTCTTTCTCTTTAAATCACGTTTGGTGAATACTAGTCTTGCACAAAATCTTGCTGAGGAAAGTAAATTGTAACAATCACAATGTGTCTGAATTATGGATTTATTATATAGCAAACTTTTTCTATATAGGTTGGATTTTGGCCCGTTCATTATATAGGTAGTCCTATATCAGTTTTCTGGGAATATGATAAAGTCTTTGCCAATTAAACTCATTAATGAGAAAATTAATACAATTCCATGGTGACTCAGTGACACAAAAGATAAAATTGCTGGAGGAACTCAGCAGATCTGGCAGCACATGTGGAGAGAACGCAGAGTTAATATTTCTTGAGCAGTTGTGAAGAAGACTTTGGAGGAGGTTCACAGACTTGAAATGTTAAGTCTGCTTTCTATCCACAGATGCTGCAAGACCTGCTGAATTTCTTCAGCAATTTCTGTTTTTGTTTCAGTTTTTACCATCCACAATTCTGTGCTTTAAATTAAGTGGGGGCATATGTTTTTCTGCTATCCCTAGTACATTTGTCAGCAATCTAACAATGAGTGTTTCCTACCTTTGTATTCTGGGACCTCGATCGAGGAACCTGGAATTTGGAAAAGGGCTAGTCAGAGTACCACATCCATGCCGTTGTTGCTGACTCCCTGACCCCCCTCTCTCATAAACCCCATACCATGGCCCTCAGCCTGCCATTACTCACCCATGGTCCAGAGTTTTATGATGATCCTGGCACTCTGGTTAGTGCATTGTTAAGAGCTGCCATTGTTTCCACTGACGTCTGATTAACTGGCAATTCCCGTTCAGTGGGGCTTCTGCTGTTGAGGACTCTAATCATGAGGGAAGCCCAATGAGTGACCATTGGAGAAACCAATCAGGTTAACCAATGTCCTTTAGGGAAGGAAGGAAGCGGTTGTCCTTACCTGGTTTGGCCTACATTTGACTCCAGACCCACAGCAATGTGGTTGACTCTTAATTGCAATTAGAAATGGGCAATAAATGCTGGCCTAGCCAACGCACCCACAGCCTGAGAATGAATTTTAAAAAGCACAAAAAAATCCACCTATATGTATCGTTAGCAGACAGAATTTTAACTTTTCATTCAGTTCAGTACTCAGAGAGCTGGCCCACAAACACTTGCTGGTTGTCCCCACTGTAGTACCAAAGCCACCTTCCATGATCTTAGGCTTTGTTCTTGGCCAAAACTTCTTTTTTCTGTTATTTCTTTCCCAAACATATTCTGGTGGCCTATCTGGAGTAAAAACCACAACTGAGGATTTTCATGGAGGGGGCAGGAAAGTTGAGTCAAGACAATCCTTGATCCAGTAGACTAGTCACTTTTAAAGTGGCCACTGCCTGCTATATGACTTATGTATGTGTGCATATGTGTGTGTGTGTGTGTTCACATCCTTTCAAGCAGATACCCACAACTCTCTGGATGAGAAATGTTTTTTCTCAAATCTCTTCTAAACCTCCTGCTTCCAACCTTCGGCATGTGTTCCTTGGTTAATTACCCATCTAATAAAAGGAAAGGTTTCTCGCTTTCTACCCTATCTAGCCTCTCAGAACTTGTACACCTCAATAAGATTTCCCCTCGCATTTTCTGCTATAAGGAAAACAATCTTTGCCTATGTAGTCTCTCTCTGTCTCTCTGTCTGTCTGTGTGTGTCTCTCTCTCTCTATCTCCATAGCTGAATCGCTCCAGCCCGAGCAGCATACTGACGAATCTCTTCTGGCCCCTCTCTAGTTCAATCACATCATTCCTATTGTGTGGTGACCAGAATTGCGCACAGTACTCCAACTGTGGCATTTACATTCGTCTCGAACTTAACCTCATTGCTCTTGTATTCAATGTCTTGCCTAATATGTGGATGCTCCTGCTAGAGAAGGTCCTTGTTTGGGCAATAAGGCAGGGCAGGTGATTAAAATAAAAGTGGGGGAACACTTTGGGTCTAATGATCAGAATTCTATTAGTTTCAAAATGCCTTAGAACATAGAACATAGAAGAATACAGCGCAGTACAGGCCCTTCGGCCCTCGATGTTGCGCCGATCCAAGCCCACCTAACCTACACTAGCCCACTATCCTCCATATGCCTATCCAATGCCCGCTTAAATGCCCATAATGAGGGAGAGTCCACCACTGCTACTGGCAGGGCATTCCATGTACTCACGACTCGCTGAGTAAAGAACCTACCCCTAACATCTGTCCTATACCTACCCCCCCTTAATTTAAAGCTATGCCCTCTTGTAATAGCTGACTCCATATGTGGAAATCACCTTACCTACCTGTCCTACTTCCTTTGAGGATCAATGGACATGCACCCCATTGTCCCTCTGATGCCATGCCACCTCCATATCCCAATACCCCATGCCACATGTGTTTCGAAAACCCCCACCACCCATGCCCCACCACGATTGAGCCACGTGTTCTCTTTCATTTCTGTAACAGATAGGAATGAATGATTGGTGTAATTCAGGCACCTGGAGGTGGTGGTGTGGAGGTTGGGGAGTGGGTAATATTGTTAATTATATCTTTCAAGATTCAACATTGCCTATCCACGGTTAACTCTTTCAGTAAGGTTCCCTAATCTGTCCTTGCCAATTCATACATTATATTCAATTAGCTCCTTTTTTTTAGATTCAGGACCCTAGTTTGGGATTTGACTGCTTCACTCCCCATCTTAACGAAGAACACTATTGTAATAACCTCTTAAGAACAATTTTTATTTCAAAGCCTGGAAATGAAATAATTCCAAGAGCAGGGGAAGGCTTTCAATGTGTTTCCCCACTTGCAACTGGCATTCCCCATGGTTTGTGACTCTCCAGATTTTGGGAATTACATACCTAGTTTCATAAAAATAGTGAAGGGTCCACACCACTCAATGGAATATGCTGAATGCGGACTTGTTACCTACACTCTTACCCTGTGGTCATAAAAATCCCACATGAAATTTTCTTCATCAATATGTGGACGCTCCTGCTAGAGAAGGTCTTCATTTGGGCAATAAGGCAGGGGAGGTGACTGAAGTAAAAGTGGAGGATCACTTTGGGTCTAGCGATCAGAATTGTATTAGTTTCAAAATGGTTATGGAAAAGGAGAAGCCTGCCATAAAAGTTAAAGTTTTAATTTGAGAAAGGCAAATTTTAATGGTACGAGACAAGAACTTTCAAAATTTGATTGGAGTCGACTGTTCGCAAGTAAAAAGATGTCTGACAAGTGGGAGGCATTCAAGAGTGTGATGACAAGAATTCAGGGGTGGCATGGTGGCTCAGTGGTTAGCACTGCTGTCTCACAACACTAGGGTCCCAGGTTCGATTCCAGCCTCGGATGGAGTTTGCACATTCTCCCTGTGTCTGTGTGGGTTTCCTCTGGGTGCTCCGGTTTCCTCCCACAGTCCAAAGATGTGCAGGTCAGGTAAATTGGCCATGGTAAATTGCCCATAGTGTTAGGTGCATTAGTTAGAGGGGAATGGGTCTGGGTGGGTTACTCTTCGGAGGGTCGGTGTGAACTTGTTGGGCCGAAGGGCCTGTTTCCACACTGTAAATAATCTAATCTAATCTAATCTAATTATGTTCCTGTTAGAGTGAAGGGTAAGGCTGGTAAAATTAAGGAATAATGGATGACTAAAGATATTGAGATCCTAGTCAAGAATGAAAGAGAATCTTATTTTAAACATAGACAACTTGGTTCAATTGAATCTCTTAATCAAGATAAAAAGTGTAGGGGCATTTTTAAGAAAGCAATCAGGAAGGCAAAGAGGTGATGTGAGATAGAATTGGCAGATAAGGTGAAGGAGAAAGTGAGGTCTGCAGATGCTGGAGATCAAAGTTGAAACTTTATTGCTGGAACAGCACAGCAGGTCAGGCAGCATCCAGGGAACAGGAGATTCGACGTTTCGGGCACAGGCCCTTCTTCAGGCCCTTCCTGAAGAAGGGCCTGTGCCCGAAACGTTGAATCTCCTGTTCCCTGGATGCTGCCTGACCTGCTGTGCTGTTCCAGCAATAAAGATAAGGTGAAGGATAATCCGAAGAGATTCTACAAATACATTAAGAGCAAGAGGTAACTAGAGAGACAGAGGGCCTCTTAAAGGTCATCTTTGTGTTGAACCCCAGAAGATGGGTGAAATATTAAATGAATGTTTTACTGTGGAGAAATAAATGGAGTCTAGAGAATGCAGTGAAATAACTTTGATGTTTCAAAAACAGTTCACATTACAGAAAAAGAAGTTCAGGAGGTCTTAAAGAATATGAAAGTAGATAAATCTCCAGGACCGGATCTAATATGTCCCAGAACACTGTGAGAAAAGGGAGGAAATTGTGAGACACTGTGCAGAAATATTTGCATTAACTATAACTACGGCTGAGGTGCCTGATGACTGGAGGTTGGTTAATATTGTACCTTTGTTTAAGAAAAGTTGTAAGGAGAACCTAGGGAACTATAGACCTGTGAGTCTGATTTCAATTGTGGGTAACTTGTTAGGGGTGATGATAAAAGATAGGACTTATGGACATTTAGAGAGGCAAGGAAAATCATGTTTCACAAACTTGATTGAGTTTTTTGAGGAAGTTGCCAAAAAGATTAATGAGAGTAGTGTAGTAGATGTTGTTTATTTGGATCTTTAAAAGCCTTTGACAAGAATCTGCATGGTTGACTAATTTGTATAGCTAGATCACATGGCATTCAGGGCGAAATTGCCAATTGGATACATAATTGGCTTAATGGCAGGAGATAGACAGTAATGGTGGAGGGTTGCTTTTCGGACTGGAGACCTGTGACGAGCAGTGTTCCACAGAGATCAATTCTGGGTCCTCTTTGCTTGTCATTTATATAAATGATTTGAATGAGAATATAGAAGACATGGTTAGCAAGTTTGTGGATAATAGCACAACTGTTGGCATAGTAGACAGTGAAGCAGGTTTTCTAAAATTACGAAGGGATTTGATCAAATGAGTCAGTGGACTGAAAATGGCAGATGGACTTCAATGTCGATAAAAGCATTTTGGTACAACAAACAAGGATGGAGCTTAATGATAGGGCTTTGGGTATTATTGTAGAACAGAGTGACCAAAGGGGTAAGGTACATAATTCTTTGAAGTTTACGTCACATATAGACAGGACTGTTAAAGAGGTGTTTAGCATGCTTCCCTTCATTGCTCAGTCCTTTGAGGACAGGAGTTGGGAAGTCATGTTGAGGTTGTACAGAACATAAATGAGGCCTCTTCTAGAATACTGTGTCCAGTTCTGGTCACCCAGTTATATGAAGAATATCATCAAATTGGAGAGGTTTACCATGTTGTTGCCAGATATGGAAGGTTTGAGTTATAAAGAAAGGCTGGACAGGCTAGGACTTTCTTCACTGGAATGTAGGAGGTTGAGATGCCACCTGACAGAAGTTTATAAAATAATGAGGGATTTATGGTGGGTTGCCTTTTCCCTAGGATGGAGGATTTCAAGACTAGGGAGCACACTTTTAAAGTGAGAAGAGAGAGATTTAAAAAAGACATTTCAAGCAACCTGTTTTTACACAGAGGGTGGTTCGCATGTGGAATGAACTTCCTGAGGAAGTGGTGGATGTGGGTCCAATTATAATGTTTAAAAGACATTTGAAGAGGCCCATGAATAGGAAATGTTTGGAGGGATATGGGCCAAGAGCAGGCAGGTGGGACTAGTTTGGTTTGGGATTATGTTTGGCATGGACTGGTTGGACTGAAGCATCTGTTGCTGTGTTGTATGACTCTGTGACTCTATGACAGGAATGAATGTGCGAAAGCCAATGCCAGATCCCTCTTCCTCTTGTAAGTCCCATTCCAATATAAACAGAGGTATGAAAATCTATTCCTGAAATTATAAAACATAGGCACACCTTTGTTTATATGCTTTTCATCCATTGTATGGTAAATATAATATTTACAACCATTATGGAGTTGGAACACAAAAGTCAGCTGTTTGAAATCTGACCGCACATAGCAGCAACTCAGATTCCATTGATTCTATGTCTCATTTTTCTTTCTATATCCATCTAAAACACATTGTTCATGTTGTTAATATGCAGTTCTCCTTGATGATATGGCACTCTTCTGTTGTTGTGAACACAGTAAAGTCGTTAGAAGAAGTAAGGGCTGCCTGCTTTGTCTCAATATGACAACTGAATGTCTCTACAATAGATAATGCAAAGATACACTCACATGAAATAAAAGCTGAACACATGCCTGCTTTTCTTCTTCATAGAGAGATTTACAGATAATGAAAATGTTTTACCTCAGAAGACAGTCTGGTCTAGGTTTATCTCTACTAACATAGACTTTTTTTTCGGAACATTGCAAGATTAGACACCTGTTGGGGACAAATAATTCAGAAACCCTTATGCTAATCTTGGAGATCCTGGCAGTCTGGATGGCCATACATGCAGAAGAGCTGGAACAACTCAAGCTTCAGGCTTGGAGCTCAGTGAATTCATGAGGTTGAGAGGTTTGAGGATATTTCAGGATGTGGTCACTGTGCAGCTTAAGGAAGTGCAGGCTGGGAGGGAATGGGTGACCACCAGGCAGACAAGGGGAACAGGCAGTTGGAGAGGAAATCTTCCCTGAGTGCATTGTTATAGACCAGGCCAGGCCCCCTCAAAACGCTGCAAGAAAGTAGCCCAAACACTAACTTTGCTAAGTGTTTTAAGCAGGTGTACAGTGGATACTCCAGGAGAGAATCAGCTGGTCAAACCATTTAGTTTTAAACAAAACAGAATTTATTTACAAGATTACTGAATGAACAACAAACAGCAGAAAACAGAATACTGAATAACTTAACTTCTCCGAAAGCCCAACAGATTATCCCAAATACTTGCAACAATCTCCATAAACACCTCTTGCCACAAAAGATAAAATCAAACACAAATTCTTACAGGATGGAAGTCAGAGAAATGGAGTACCAGGCTGGACCTGCTTTTGGGTCCAGCAGCTTATCCAGAGAAAAGCTGAGCTGGGAAATCTGGCCACACCCCTTTCATTGTACAAGTATTTATTTCTTAAAACTTGAAAGCCCCTTCCCGAGGCAGTATCTGTTAGCTACTATCAACTTGACCCTAAAACCCTTCAACCTCTAGACCTTTTGGAATCTATGTCATTTATGACCTCTCTTAAAAAAAAAACAAGGATAGCATAACCTTGTTAAAGGAGCAGCTTGATCACAGCATCTTGCTTGCAACCTATTTATTAGCCTTGGAAAACAGTGCAAGTGGTGGTACTTTTATGGAGGCCAGCCAGAGCCATGGCACTGAGGTTGGTTTTGCTGCTCGGGGGGGGGGGGGAATGGAAGAATTGTGGAAGACTAGTAAGTGGGGGTTCATTAGTGAGGGGATTAGACACGTTTATACAGCTTCAGATATGTATATCCAGGATGGTTTGTTGCCTCTGCAGGGCATTCTGTAGGGGGACGATAAACCGCCAGAGACTGTGGTCCATCTTGGGACCAACGAAATAGGAAGAAAGAGAAATGAGTTCCCTCAAGCAGACGTTATAGAGTTGTATAGGAAATTGAAAAACAGGACTTCACAGGTAGTAATCCCTGGATTACCCCTAGTGCCATGCTGTAGTCAGTATAGGAATATGAGAAGATGAAAAGTAAAACAAGTGTGCATTATTAATGCTCTTGATATATTTTCATGCTTGCCCTCACTGATCAACTAGTGAGCGTCCGATGGGCAGCAATGCCATTTGTACTGTCAGTGGATTTAGCCATAGGATAATGAGTAATTTATAAACATCTTTATATTTAATAACAAGCCCTAACAATGGCAGAATGAGAGGTTTAGACCCTACAATCAAATATCCATTACAGAAAATAGCATATTTGCAAATCACTTCTCCTTGTGATTTAGCTGACATATCTGCTGCTTTGCCTGGTAAATTGAGCCATTCAACAAAAAGAAATAGAAATATGCATTATTGTCCCTTTGATCAAAGAAGCAGCACAAAGCCTTTCAAGAAGTAAAATTGGATTTTAACAGTAGGGGAAAATGGGACAGAAACTGAAAACATGGCAAAAATGATTTGTGTGAGTTTTAAATGGTGAGAATAATGGTCACAAGCAGACAGTGGGAATATTGCAGCGAGTAGAGCTGAATGAAGAAGATGAAAACTTTGCTAAATGGGTAGGCCATTTAGAACAGAGTTGAGGAGAAACTTCCTCACCCAGAGGGCGGTGGATATATGGAATGCTCTGCCCCAGAAGCCAGTGGAGGCCAAGTCTCTGGATACTTTCACGAAAGAGTTGGATAGAGCTCTTAAAGATAGTAGAATCAAGGGTTATGGGGATAAGGCAGGAACAGGATACTGATTGTGGATGATCAGCCATAATCATAATGAATGGTGGTGCTGGCTCGAAGGGCCGAATGCATTACACCTGCACCTATTGTGTATTGTCTATTGTCACAAATCTATCAGCTATGTAAAAATGGCATAAAGATTGGGAAGGAGGGCCCTTGTCATGCAGTGGTAGTGTCTACACCTCTGAACTGGGAAGACTGCATTCAATCCCTTCTGATCCAGGGCTGTGTAATGATGTTTCTGAACAGGTTGGTTAGAAAATACCTAAAGCTCAGGGATCTGATGAGTTTTGTGCTGGGATGTGAATCTGTAGGAAGTTGAAAACAGATATAACCTGTAAATGAAGACAACAACTTTGAACAAGTATTTGCCTTGTTTTGGGGAGGGGAGGGAGAGTAACGAATGGAGGTTTTAAGTATGGTCTTTACTGCCCCCATATTTGCTGATTTCTTGCCAGCTTCTGCGTTAGTAGGATCCATGACATATAGGGTCAAGTGCATGCTGGAAACAGGTGGGTACCTCACTATTTCCTGCAAATTGTTCCACATCCAGAACATCTCGGGACTGAGGTGCAACTCACTGGGATACCTGCACCTATTATAGCACCCAGTAACAAATTAAATACAAAGTACAGAACAACCTTGATTATCCGGACGAGACGGGCAGAGAGTATTTTGTTCGGATAATTGATTGTTCAGATAACTGATCTGATCGTAAACAAAGGAAGCCATACTAGGGTCTTGAGATCTTGTTTGGATAATCCAAAATTTATAATTGATGTTTGGATAACTGAGGTTGTTCTGTGCATCTTTAAGTGGAATTTAACATCTACTCACAATGGTCTTTCATTCACATAGTGATTAAACAACTGTATCATTCTTTTTACGTTTAGAACATCTTAATCTTTCTTCTCATGTAACTATGTCGACGTGCAGGCCTGACAACAACAGCTGATATGGAGACAACCCACTCATTCCTAGCAACAAAAACAAACATTTCTGAAGAAATTCAGCAAGTCTAGCTGCACCTGTGGAGAGAAAGTAAACATTTTGGATCCATTGACTCTTTTTCAGAATTGGCTGTGTTTCAGATTTGCAGTATCTGTAGTTCTTTGTTTTATTCACTGCTCATTGCTAGGCCCTGTTGACGGTAATGACATTTGAGACTATATTAAGCTACTTAGTATGATAAGTGTCCATGGCATTGGAAGCAGTATATTAGCATGGAATTAATAGAAAACATAGAGTTGGAATAAGGGGGGCATTTTCAAAATGTACAATTTATAATATATATTAATGACTTGCATGAGGAAAGTGGATGTACTATATCAAGTTTGTGCATGACACAAAAATAGCTGGGAAGGAAGTGGTGAGGATGACGCAAAGAGTCACATGGATATAGACAGGTTAAGTGAGTGGGAAAAAGCTTGGCAGATGGAATACAATATGATAAATTAAGAGATTTAGCAGGAAGAATAGAGAAGCTGAATATTAGTTAAATGGAGAAAGGCTGCAGAAAGATACAGAGAGATCTGGGAGTCCTAGCATCCAAGTTCAGAGGGAAATAGGGAAGGCAAATGGAATAAAGTATAAAAGTAGGGAGGTTTTGCTGAAACAATACAAAGCATTAATCAGGCCATAGCTGCAATACTATGAACAGCTTGGTTGTAGTGTATTATTCTCTTCTTGCCCAGCCTTGCACCCATGGCTAGAATTTTGGAATGAAGAACTGAACATCCACTACATTCTGCTGGTGCTGCCAGGAAGTTTCCACCCACATGCCCAGGATCTGGCCACGTGTCTGTGATGTGTTCAGCACATTATGACACCAATCTAGAGCATGCACCCGCCAAAGTGAATCCACTTTTGCTGCTGGAAGCTACAGATCCATTCCTTAATGTTCCATCCTCATAAGATTCTCTGTCATCATCCTTTGATGTGGTGCTCAAGGTGGAGTGGGAGCTGGGACGAGAGGTGGAGCTAGGGATAGGCTGCTCTGCAGCTTGTCTGATCACCGTCTGCACTGGTGCACTTATACTGCCTGATGCCCTGATATGCGTCATTTTGCTGAACTTACATAATGCTACTTATCAGCAGATTGTTCATCCAGTAGCAGCACTGGACCAAATGGCCACACTGACATTGACTTGCGTTGCTACCTCTGAGTGGGACAGCTTGTCTGACAGGAGGACTATTCCTGGATAATAGGACATTCCTGAATGGCCTGTAGGAAAACCTGGAGCAAGGCATTGCTGAATCACGAGGTCACTCATTGTCTATGCTGAAACATAGCCGGTGATCATGTTGAATGGATGGTGAGAGGTGGAACAGTTGCAGGTTCTAAATGCACCTCAGACAGTGAGAATGATGCTCTTTTAAAAAAAAAATTAGCCCATACAGACATGTTATGACATACCTCTGGAGCAGATGGGACTTGAACCCAAGCCTTTTGACTCAAAGGTAAGGGCACTACCACTGCATTACAAAAGCTGATAAACTGATAACAATAGATCCGATACAATCCTGTACAAGATCTATACAATTGTCACAGGAATTTCAAGACAACATCAAAAACATAACCATTGACAAGGACGAAGCATTGGTCTCACTTGATGTGATGGTGTGCTGTTCACTTCAATTGACAAAACTCCAGCCAGAGAAACAATTGCCAACCTGCTAGACAACAGAACGGATGACACAGCAAGGAACCTATCAACAAGGATGACATGCTCAAGCTATTGGATCTGTGCTTGATGACATGCTTCACATTCAACAACCAAATATATGAACAGATCAATGGAATACCTATGGGCTTACCCATTTCTGGGCCCTTAGAAGAAGCATTGATGCAAAGACTGGAACAAAAAGCTCTCCCACAAATCCAACCCAAACTCTGGATCAGTTACGTGGATGACATTTTTGTTTTTATCAAGAGAACAGAAATCGAGAACGCACACTAGATTATCAACACCATGATCATGGGGATCAGATTTATGAGAGTGGAGGAAACCAACAATCAACTCCCATTCCTGGATATGATGATTGAAAGAACACAGAATGGTGAAATGCACCACAAAAGTGTACAGAAAAGCCACACACATCAACCAGATCCTGAACT
Organism: Chiloscyllium plagiosum; assembly: GCF_037043375.1. Classification (NCBI taxonomy): domain Eukaryota; kingdom Metazoa; phylum Chordata; class Chondrichthyes; order Orectolobiformes; family Hemiscylliidae; genus Chiloscyllium; species Chiloscyllium plagiosum. The sequence goes on from NW_028270154.1 coordinate 25,594,867, forward strand.
ATAACAGCAACCACTCAAACACACGTAAGAGAAGCTGCATTAGGGCTCTGTTCAAAAGGGTTACAACACTCTGCAACACTCTCAGACAACAACCCAAAGGTACCCTCAAACAACAACCCACAGGCATACTCAGACAACAATCCACAGCTACACTCAGACAACAATCCACAGCCACGCTCAGACAACAACCCATAGCCATGCTCAGACAACAACCCATAGCCACGCTCAGACAACAGCTGACAGGCACACTCAGACAGCAACCCACAGGCACGCTCAGACAACAATCCACAGCCACACTCAGACAACTATCCACAGCCACGCTCAGACAACAGCTGACAGGCACATTCAGACAACAATCCACAGTCACGCTCAGACAACAATCCACAGACATGCTCAGACAATAACCCACAGGCACACTCAGACAACAACCCATAGCCACGCTCAGACAACAACTGACAGGCACACTTAGACAACAATCCACAGCCATGCTCAGACACAACCTACAGCCACGCTCAGACAACAACCCACAGTCACGCTCAGACAACAATCCACAGCCACGCTCAGACAACAACCGAAGGCACACTCAGACGACAACCCACAGTCACGCTCAGACAATCCACAGCCATGCTCAGACAACAACCCATAGCCACGCTCAGACAACAATCCACAGCCACGCTCAGACAACAACCGAAGGCACGCTCAGACGACAACCCACAGTCACGCTCAGACAACAATCCACAGTCACGCTCAGACAACAACCAAAGGCACGCTCAGACGACAACCCACAGTCACGCTCAGACAACAATCCACAGTCACGCTCAGACAACAACTGACAGGCACACTCAGACAACAACCCACGGGCACGGTCAGACAATAACCCATAGCCACGCTCAGACAACAACTGACAGGCGCACTCAGACACAACCCACAGGCACACTCAGACACAACCTACAGCCACGCTCAGACAACAACCCACAGTCACGCTCAGACAACAATCCACAGCCACGCTCAGACAACAACCGAAGGCACGCTCAGACGACAACCCATAGTCACGCTCAGACAACAATCCACAGTCACGCTCAGACAACAACTGACAGGCACACTCAGACAACAACCCACGGGCACGGTCAGACAATAACCCATAGCCACGCTCAGACAACAACTGACAGGCGCACTCAGACACAACCCACAGGCACACTCAGACACAACCTACAGCCATGCTCAGACAACAACCCTTAGCCACGCTCAGACAACAACCCACAGCCACGCTCAGACAACAACCCATAGCCACGCTTAGACAACAATCCACAGCCACGCTCAGACAACAACCGAAGGCACGCTCAGACGACAACCCACAGTCACGCTCAGACAACAATCCACAGCCACGCTCAGACAACAACCGAAGGCACGCTCAGACGACAACCCACAGTCACGATCAGACAACAATCCACAGTCACGCTCAGACAACAACCCACAGCCACCCTCAGACAACTATCCACGGTCACGCTCAGACAACAACCGAAGGCACGTTCAGACGATAACCCACAGACATGCTCAGACAACAACTGACAGGCACACTCAGACAACAATCCACAGCCATGCTCAGACAACAATCCACAGCCACGCTCAGACAACAATTCACAGCCACACTCAGACAACAATCCACAGTCACGCTCAGACAACAATCCACAGGCACGCTCAGACAACAATCCACAGCCACGCTCAGACAACAATTCACAGCCACACTCAGACAACAACCCACAGTCACGCTCAGACAACAATCCACAGCCACGCTCAGACAACAATCCACAGCCATCCTCAGACAACAACCCACAGCCACGCTCAGACAACAACCCACAGTCACGCTCAGACAACAACCCACAGGCACGCTCAGACAACAATCCACAGTCACGCTCAGACAACAATCCACAGTCACGCTCAGACAACAACCCACAGGCACGCTCAGACAACAATCCACAGCCACGCTCAGACAACAATCCACAGCCACGCTCAGACAACGACCGAAGGCACGCTCAGTCAACAACCCACGGGCACAATCAGACAATAACCCACATGCACGCTCAGACGACAACCCACAGGCACACTCAGACAATGACCACAGGCACACTCAGACAACAACCCACAGCCACGGTCAGCCAACAACCCACAGGCACACTCAGACAGTGACCACAGGCACGCTCAGACGACAACCCACAGGCACACTCAGACAACAACCCACAGGCACGGTCAGCCAACAACCCACAGGCACACTCAGACAACACGACAACAACCAGAGAATGTCTAGAGGTATGGCACTCATCCACAGACACCATCAACAAACACATTGACCTAAACCAATATACTGGCCACTACAACGAGAAAACGAAACTGGCAACTGGAACCAAATAAATTCCAGAAGATACAATAGGCTCCAAAGCACTGAACATGTCACTTAGATTTGGGATGAAATGTCTGCAAATCAACTTCCCAGCTTGGCGAACATACCCACAACTATGACAGAGCTACAAATCTTTATGCAAAACCTGAGCAGAATACACTTGATCTGAGTTAAAATGGCGAGAAGTGATAGGAATGGTGCTCCTGGCCTGCAACCTAATTGGTGCCCTTCAAACAGGACTTTAACATCATTGTTTAGTGGTTGGGTTAATGGTTACCTACCTGCTCCCACTGTATGATTTACTACGCTCCTCGTAAATAAATACATAATGTATGATGAGAGATTGTCTAGGTTAGGATTATTTCCGCTGGAGTTCAGATGAATGAAGGGGGAATTTCATAGAGACTTATAAAATTCTAACAGGACTAGACAGGGTAGATGCAGGGACGATGTTCCCGATGATGAGTGTGTCCAGAACCAGGGGTCACAGTCTGAGGATTCGGGATAGACCATTTAGGACAGAGATGAGGAGGCATTTCTTCACCCAAAGAATGGTGGGCCTGTGGAATTCATTATGGCAGGAAATAGTTGATGCCAAAATGCTGAGTGTATTCAAGGAGCAGCTAGATATAGCACTTGGATGAATGGGGTCAAAGGTTATGGAGAGAAAGCAGGATTAGGCTATTGAGTTGGATGATCAGCCATGATCATGATAAATAGCAGAGCAGGCTCGAAGAGCTGAATAGCCTCCTCCTGCTCTTATCTTCTATGTTTCTATGTTTCTGTGTAACTGTCTGCTGTCCATGTGATTGTGTATGGCCAAACACCCCGTTCCCACCAAACACATTACCTGAATGGCAGTGTCACTCACTTCTAGTCCTGTTACTGATAACCCTACTGCAAATGGATGATTCTGCCTTTAGCCTCGTCACATAGAAAATGTGGCAGTCAATTTGTGAATAGCAAGCTCCCACAAACAGTAAGTTTAATGTGAGCAAGTGAGCTTTTTTGTGATAACATTGCTGTTTTTTAGTGTTGCTTGATCTTTCATGCTGAGAATAAGATGGGGGTCATCTCAGCTGGGAGACAGAACCTTTGACACTGCACCACATGCTTAGTATTATATTAGAGTTTAGCCTTGATTTTTGCATAGTCCTGGAGTGGGACTTGAATACACAACCTTTTGGACTGAGAATTGGGAATGTTATCAATTGGACCATGACTGATACTTAATTAAATGTCTTCTTGTCAACTCTGCAAAATCCATTGGGGTCAATGACACCACCCAGTGAAGACGATCTTAAAGTAACTGTGCTCTGTGAAGTTTTGAGGGCTCACTCTCCGAGTTCACAATTACTGAATGATAACTGAGTAAGATGACAGATTGTAATAGGTTTCTGTGGAATCATACTGCAACACAAAGCTGTGCCTTTAAGCAAGAACAGGCAGAAAATAAAGTCAGACAGCACTTAAAGAAATAAACTATTCTGATATTGCAGTTTGATCATGGAAAGAATTTACAGTTCTTGATGTCTGTGACCATGAAGCAGATTAGTTGATTTGTAATTCTGTTATTTGTCTTTAAAATGATAAATCCTTCTACTCCTCATCCCATAAAACAATCATGCACTCAGGAAAATGCTGAATTTCTGGAGAAGCCTCTTTATCCTGGGACAAAGCTTGTGCTACAGGCTGTGTAGTTGACAATTTAATTCAGATTTGAACATTAATTGTTATTATAAGAATGTATGGTTATGAAATCTGGGTGCTGGAGCAAGGAAGCGAACTCATACACTCTGAAGCTATCCTTTCAAACAAACTCACGTTATTTTATCATTTGTTTTATTACTTTGATAGCCTCATCACACTGCTGGAGGTTTGCTCATGAAGTGACGGGATTAATAAATTATTGTGTGGTGCTATAGTTCACAAACAATGAAGCATATCTTGACATGGGAATGAAAGTGGAGAAAATGAAGACTCAAACATAGAATTTAAAAATGCAGCTTCCCTTTGAAACCTCAGAGTACAACGAGACCACAATTAGATGGGACAAACAGGCAAGGAGTGACAGATGAAGTTTAATTTAGATAAATACGAGGTTTTGCATTTCGGGAAGGCAAATCAGAGCAGAAATTATACACTTAATTGAAAGGTCCTGGGGAGTGTTGTGGAACAAAGGGACCTAGGACTGCAGGTGCATTGTTCCTTGAAAGTGGAGTCACAGGTAGACAGAGTGAAACAGAACACAATAGGCACATTTCCCTTAATCAGTCAGAGCATTGAGTATAAGAGTTGTGGTGGCATGTTGCATCTATACAGGATGTTGGTGAGGCCGCTTTAAGAATACTGCGTACAACTCGGTTGTCTGCTGAAAAGATTTACATGGATGTCCCAGGACTGGAGGTTTGAGCTATAGGGAGAGGCTGATTAGGTTGAGGTGTTTTCCCCGGAGTGTCAGAGGCTGAGGGGTAATATTATAGAGGTTTATAAAATCGTCAGGGGCATGGATATTCTAAACAGCCACGTTCTGCTCTCCAGGATAGGGGAGTCCAGAACAAGATGGCACAGGTTGAAGGTGAGAGGGCGAATGATTTAGAAGGGACCACTCTGTGCATGGATATAGTAAAGTTGTGATCATCTTTTATGAAGATGCTTTATTTGACTGAGACATCAGTTTCTTTTATTTAGTACAATCTGTACTACTGTCATGCAAAACTGAATTTTTTTGTAGGATTAACATGGTTAAAAATAAATCCATGTAAGATAATAGTTTATATAGAATTTTATAAGATTGTGAATGACATGGATAGAATGGAAGGTACGAGGCTTCTTTCCAGGGTGCAAGTGTCAATTATTAGAGGACACAGGTTCAAGGTGCGGGGTGTGGGGGGAAGGAGAGGTGGGGGTATGTTTTAAAGAGATGTGCCAGGCATGTTTTTCAAACAAAAGGTGATGAGTGCCCAGAGCACACTGCCAAGGGGTACTGGTGGAAGTAAACACAATAACAGCTGTCAAGAAGCACCTGGACAAATACATGAATAGAAGGGAATAGAGGGGAATGGATCCTGTGAGTGAAGACAGTTTTAATATGGAAGGGCAAAATGTGTCAGTGCAATCTTGGAGGGCCAAAGGGTTTGTTCCTGTGCTGTGTTGTTCTTTGTTCACACTGCCCAAACAAGTTTGTTACTTGCCAATTCTTGATTAGTCAATTGATGAGCTTTTTTGCTACACATTTACAGGTGATCTCAGTAAGTCAACTGCTTTCAGGAGAAGCAAGCTAAATGGATGTCTGTCCGATTTTGTTCATACTGTATACACAATCTTGACACATACACTTCTATTTTACGTTAATGAAGCTAAGTGTTAGTTCCATTGATGAAAGCAAATTACAGGGGGATTCATCATGCTGTCTTGTATTTGTGGATATGTAATGTTTGAGAAAACACTTGGAGGTTTTCAAACAGAAGAGAAAGTTGAATTTGCCATCCCCTGGAGCATTAAGATATTGTAGCTAATGAGTAGTTCAGAGAAGATAAGATTTCAAGATAAGACCTTGCAATAACTTTGTCTTTAAGTATTTTTGCATGTGATCTTCCCTGCCCATACTTTAGAACTGCCTCACTGTACAGTACAAGCAAATCAGCTCCATTCTTGCACAGATCTGAGAGAGGTTATCATTTTGCTGTGTAATGTCATTTCTCAGACTTGGTCGCATATTTACATAAACATCTAATTCTTTGCAACCAATTTGGAGCTGTACCCATGGAGAAAAAACAATACTGGATTGCTAACCTAAATACTTGTTAAGAAAGTAAAGAAAATGTCAGCTTTTAAATAGTCTTTTTGAAAACAAATAGATTATAGGCAAGTGGAAGCGATTGGGGTTGTCTAAAATCATCGCAGGCATTGACCTCAGATTAGGAAATTGCAAGAGAGGACTCCACAAGGATGTCATCCTCTAGGTCATTGAATTTCTATAAGATTTAATGTATTGACTATTGTGAATTAGTTGATCTGACTTATATCACTCCCAGATTGAATGGTGTGTAAATTGAGTTCCCATTTTCAATCATTAGCCAGAAACCGGGAATGAATATAGTTTTTTTTAAAACAGAAATATGTGCAGTCGTAATTTTAATAGGTAAAGATATAGAACGCAGAAATAAAAGTGTAATGAGATGAAAAAAATGGTGAATCTACAACTTGTAATTTTCACTCAGTTTGGGCACCTTTGTACAATGTGACAGCCACAAATAATTTAAGGGTACAAAAGACAAAGGCTTTAACTCTGAGGAATGGTAAGAGAGGAAGTCAGCAAGCAATTTGAAAGAGACATTCAAAATTCAGTGCGATTTTAATAACATAAATTTAAAAATAATTTCCACTGATTGGTGAGTTGGTAACAAGAAATCATTAATTCAAGATTACCAGAAAAACAGATTGGGAGGTTGATTTTTAATTTTTGTTTATGTGTGTGTATATATAATGTTGTTAGATCATTGATGTTCTACCAAACATAGAGATCAAAGTTAAAAATCACACAACACCAGGTTATAGTCTAACAGGTAATTTAAAAGCACTAGCTTTTGAAGTGCTGCTCCTTCATCAGGTGGATCTGGAGCAAGATCATAAGAAACAGAATTTATGGCAAAAGATCACAGTGTCATGTATGCAACTGATAGGATATATTGAACAAACCTAGATTGCTGTTAGAATCCTTTAGAATCCCCAGCTTTCAGGACATCAACGACCACCATACCACACAAACCTGTCAGGGCAACTACTGCAAGACGTGTCAGAGTTTCGACATGGATACCACAATTACATGTGGGGACACCAACCACCATGTACATGACAGGTACTCATGTGGCCAATGTTATCTATCTCAGGCAAGGTTGCCCCAAGGCATGGTACATTGGCAAGACCAAACAGACATTACGACAACAGATGCATGGACACCGCACAACAATCGCCAGACAGGGATGTTCCTTCCCTGTTGGGGAACACTTCAGAGGTCAGGGACATTCGGCCTTGGATCTTTGGGTGATCATCCTCCAAGGTGGACTTCGGGATATGTAATAACACAGAGTGGCTGAGCAAAAGCTGATAACTAAGTTTGGTACACATGAGGATGGCATCAACCAGGGCCTTGGGTTCAAGTCACACTACAGGTAAGCCCACTACACTATACAGTCTCTGTCTCTCTCTCAGACACACACGCAAGCACACACACACAAGCACACATATATACATATACTTTTACATACTCACACTCGCGCAGACCTTCTCTCATACATACTGTCTCAATCAGACATACAGACACACACACATACACTCCCGAGAGGCGCACACACAAACACACATTCTCACTCATACGCACACACTCACATTCTCCATTTCTCTCTCTCACACACACCCACACACACATCTCTCTCTCTCTTTCCCTCACATGCATGCACACACAGATATAAGTCCAAGTGGTGAATTTGCATTTGCAGATACATTCTATTTTGCTTGAAAAGGACACAATCTGCAGGCAATCAATGCAAGCAGTGAATCCATGCAACATTTTATAAATTCCTACTTTGGAAATAGAACCAGTCTGACTCAAGATTGTGATACAGCCAGACTCTAACCATTAATGCATTGTCTGAGCTGAGATGTCACCTTTTTAAAATAAAAGCTTAAGTAATTTAGAGAGTGTGATTTGAATGAAGTTCTTAGATTTACATATTAATGAACCAAATCCTGCAACCTATTCTAAAAGATGAATGACTTAACAGCAATCTAGGTTTGTTCAATAAATAGTATCATACATGACACTGAGATTTTTTGCCATAAGTTCTGAGTCTTATGATCCTGCTCCACAGCTACCTGATAAAGGAGCCCCACTCTGAAAGCTAATACTTCCAATTAAACCTGTTGGACTATAACCTGATGTTGTGTGATTTTTAACTTTGTACACCCCAGTTCAACACCGGCATCTCCAAATCAAACGTAGTGATGGCAGCTAATCAATAACTGTTTTTAAAATGGACTGTATAATTTATTTTTATTCCATTCATGGCATCTGGGCACCTTTAATGAGGGCTGAATTTATTGCTTATCCCTAATTGCCCTTGATCAGACGTTGGTGATCTATCTCCTGTGAAAACTGCAGGCTGCATTATGTAGATATTCCCACACTGCTGTGAAGGAGGGAGTTCCAAGATTTTGAAACAGCACTGATGAAGAAATATTTCCAAATCAGGATGGTAGGTAACTGGGAGGGAATACTGCAGGTGGTGGTATTCCCATGTAGCTGCTTCCTTTGTTCTGGTTGGTAGATGTCACTGGTTTGGAAAATGTTGCCGAAGGATCCTTGGGGAGCTGCTGCACTGTATCTTGCAGGTAGTTCATACTGCAGCCAGTGTGTATCAATGACGAATGTAATTAATCTTCATGGTGGGGTGCCAATCAATGAGCTCCTTTCTCCTGGATAATGTTGAGTTTCTACATTGTTGTTACATTTGCACTTATTCAGGCAAGTGGGGATTTGCATCACAGTTCTGACTTGTGCCTGAGAGGAGAGACACTCCACCCAATATCCAGACTCTGACTTGCATTTGCAGCTGCAGTATTTATAGAGTCATAGAGTCATAGAAATATACAGCACAGAAACAGACCCTTCGGTCCAACCTGTCCATGCCGACGAGATATCCCAACCCAACCTAGTCCCACCTGCCAGCACCCAGTCCATATCCCTCCAAACCCTTCCTATTCATATAATCATCCAGATGCCTTTTAAATGTTGCAATTGTACGAGCCTCCACCACTTCCTCTGGCAGCTCATTCCGTACATGTACTACCCTCTGCATGAAAAAGTTGCCCCTTAGGTCTCTTTTATATCTTTCCCCTCTCACCTTAAACCTATGGCGTCTAGTTCTGGACTCCCCCACCCCATTCATCTGTGGGATGTGGGCTGTGTTGGCTGGGCCAGCATTTATTGCCAATTCCTAGTTGCCCTTGAGAAGGTGGTGGTGAGCTGCCTTCTTGAACCGCTGCAGTTCACTTGCTATGGGTTGATCAACAATGTCATTAGGGAAGGAATTCCAGGATTTTGACCCAGTAGTCATGAAGGAATGGTGATATATTTCCAAGTCAGGGCGGCGAGCGGCTTGGAGGGGAACTTGAAATTGGTGGTGTTTCCACGTATCTGCTTCCCTTGACCTTTTAGATGGAAGTGATTGTGTATTTGGAAGGTGCTGTCTGAGGATCTTTGGTGAATTTCTACAGTGCATCTTGTAGACAGTACACAGTGCTCCTACTGAAGGAGTGGATGTTTGTGGTTGTAGTGCCAAACAAGTGGGCGGCACGGTGGCACAGTGTTTAGCACTGCTGCCTCACAGCGCCAGAGACCCGGGTTCAATTCCCACCTCAGGCGACTGACTGTGTGGAGTTTGCACATTCTCCCCGTGTCTGCGTGGGTTTCCTCCGGGTGCTCCGGTTTCCTCCCACAGTCCAAAGATGTGCAGGTCAGGTGAATTGGCCATGCTAAATTGCCAGTAGTGTTAGGTAAGGGGTAGATGTAGGGGTATGGGTGGGTTGCGCTTCGACGGGGCGGTGTGGACTTGTTGGGCCGAAGGGCCTGTTTCCACACTGTAAGTAATCTAATCTAATCCTGGTTGACATCAAGCTTCTTGAATATTCTTGAGATGCACCCATCCAGCCAAGTGGGGAGTATTCCATCACACTCCTAGTGATGCCTTGTAGATGGTGGACAGACTTTGGGGAGTCAGATGGCGAGTTACTTGCTGCAGTATTCCTGGTCTCTGACCTGCGCTTAGGTAAAAACAATGACTGCAGATGCTGGAGACCAGATTCTGGATTAGTGGTGCTGGAAAAGCACAGCAATTCAGGCAGCATCTGAGGATTTTACTGCTCCTCGGATGCTGCCTGAACTGCTGTGCTTTTCCAGCACCACTAATCCAGAACCTGACCTGCTCTTGTAGCTACAGTGTTTATGTGGTGAGACCAGTTGAACTTCTCGTCAATGATAACCCCCAGGATGTTGATAATGGGGGATTCAGTGATGGTAACACCATTTAATGTCAGAGGGCAGTGTTTAGATTGTCTGTTATTGTTGTTGGTCATAGCCTGGCATTTGTGTGGTGTGAAAGTTATTTGCCACTTTTCAATCTAAGTCTGGATTTTGTCCAGATCTTGTTGCATTTGAATGCGGACTGCTTCAGTATCAGGAGTTGTGAATGATGTTGAACATTACACAATCATCAACGAACATTCCCACTTCTAACTTTCTGATGAAGGGAAGGTCATTGATGAGGCAGCTGAAGATGGTTGGGTCTAGGACACTACCCTGAGAAACTCCTGTGGAGATGTCCTGAAGCTGAGATGACTGACTTCCAACAACCTGATCATCTCCTAATGTGTCAGTATAACTCCAATCAGCAGAGAGTTTACCTCCTGATTTAATTGATTTTAGTTTTGCTAGGGCTCCTTGATGCCACACTCGATTGAATGCAGTCTTGATGTCAAGGGCAGTAACTCTCACTTCACCTCTGGAATTCAGTTCCTCCATCCATGTTTGAACGACGGCTGTGATGAGGTCAGCAGCTGAGTGGCCCTGGCAGAACCCAAACTGGGCATCACTGAGCAGGTTAGTGCTGAGTCGATGCTGCTTGATAGCACTATTGTTGATACCTTTTATCACTTTACTGATAATCTGGAGTCCTGCTGCCTCACAGCGCCAGAGACCCGGGTTCAATTCCCACCTCAGGCGACTGACTGTGTGGAGTTTGCACATTCTCCCCGTGTCTTTTTCTACATTGTCGGGTAGATGTCAGTGTTGTAACTGTCTTCAAAGAGCTTGGCTAAGGGAGCAAAACGTTCTGGAGCACAGGTCTTCAGTACTTTTGCCAGAATGTTTTCAAGGCCCATAGACATTGCAGTATCCAATATCTCCAACTTTTTGATATCATGTGGAGTGAATCAAATTGGCTGAAGACTGGTACCTGTGATGCTGAGGACCACTGGAGGAGGCCGAGATGACTCATTCACTTACCATTTCTGGCTGAAGATTGCTGTAAGTGCTTCAGCCTTAACTTTTGCACTGATGTGCTAGGCTTTTCCATCATTGAGGATGGGGATATTTGTGGAGCCTGCTCCTTCAGTGGGTTGTTTAATTGTTCACCACCATTCACGACTGCATGTGGTAGGACTGCAGAACCTGGATCTGATCCGTTGGTTGTGGGCTCAGTTAGATCTGTCAATCACTTGCTGTTTATGCTGTTTGGCTTGCATATAGTCCTGTTTGGTAGCTTCACCAGGCTGACACCTCATGGCCTGCCATGCCTTCATGAACCAAGACTGATCCCCTGGTTTGATGGAAATAGTTGATTGGAGGATATGCGGGGCTATGAGGTTACAGATTGTACTGGGGTACAATCCTGCTGCTGTTGATGGCCCCTAGCACCTAATCGATGCCCAGTCCTGAGTTTCTAGATATGGTTGAAGTCTGTCCCATTGAGCATGGTGATAGTGCCACACAACAGGATGAAGAATATTCTCAATGTGAAGCAGGACTTAAACTCCACAAGCGCTGTGCAATGGTCACTCTCACTGACCCTGTCATGCAAACTGGTACAGATGAAGTTAAGTATGTTGTTCCCTCTTGTTGGTTCCCTCACTACCTGTTGCAAATCCAGTCTCGTAGCTATGTCCTTTAGGATCCGACCAGCTCAATCAGTAGTGCTGCTGCTGACCCACTATGGGTGATAGGCATTGAAATCTCACAACCAAATTAAGTTTTGTGCCCTTGCCACCCTCAGAGATTCCTCTAAGTGTTGTCCAACATGGAAGTGTGCCAAGTCATCAACTGAGGGAGGATGGTACATGATAATCAGCAGGAACATTCCTTGCCCATGTTTAACTGGAGGCCATGAACTTCATGGGGTCCAGAGACAATGTTGAGGACTCCCAGGATGACTGTCTTCCTATTGTATACCACAAAGCTGCCACTTCTGCTCGTTCTGTCCTGCTGATAGGATGATACATATCCAGAGATTGTATTGGTGGTGTCGGGAATATTTTCTGTAAGGTTTGATTCTGTGAGTATGACAATGTCAGGCTGTTGCCTGACTAGTCTGTGCCTCAGTTCTCCCAGTTTTGGCACTAGGTCTCAGATGTTAGTAATTCTTTGCAGAATTGATGGGGTTGCTTCTGCTATTGTGTCTTCTGATGGCTAGGTCGATGCCAGGCGGTCCATTCAGTTTCGCTTCTTTGAGACTTTGTCGTGATTGATACAACTGAATGGCTTGCTTGGCCATTTCAGAATCAAACACATTGTTGTGGATCTGGTGTCACATATAGGCTAGACGAGCTGAGAAGGGAAATTTCCTTCTATGAAGGATATTAGTGAACCAGTTGGATTTTTCCAATAGTCAACAATATTTTCATGGTCATCAGTAGATTCTTAGTTCCAGATTTTTAAAATTTTAATTGGATTCAAATTCCATCATCTGCAGTGGTGGGATTCAAAACCAGATCCTCAGAACCTGGGATGAGTTTCTGGATTAATAGTCTAGTGATAGTATCACTAGACCATCATTGATCTGGTTGCTTGGTTGGTCCAATTAAGTCTATGAGGAGAAAGTGAGGTCTGCAGATGCTGGAGATCAGAGCTGGAAATGTGTTGCTGGAAAAGCGCAGCAGGTCAGGCAGCATCCTGGGAACAGGAGAATCGACGTTTCGGGCATAAGCCCTTCTTCAGGAATGGGGAAAGTTTGTCCAGCAGGCTAAGATAAAAGGTAGGGAGGAGGGACTTGGGGGAGGGGCGTCGGAAATGTGATAGGTGGAAAGAGGTCAAGGTGAGGGTGATAGGTCAGACTGGGGTGGGGGCGGAGAGGTCGGGAAGAAGATCTCAGGTTAGGAAGGCAGTGCTGAATTTGATGGATTTGACTGAGACAGGGTGGGGGGAGGGGAAATGAGGAAACTGGTGAAATCCGAGTTCATCCCTTGTGGTTGGAGGGTTCCTAGCCGGAAGATGAGGCGTTTTTCCTCCAACCGTCGTTTTGTTGTGGTCTGACGATGGAGGAGTCCAAAGACCTGCATATCCTTGGTGGAGTGGGAGGGGGAATTGAAATGTTGAGCTACAGGGTGGTTGGGTTGGTTGGTCCGGGTGTCCCAGAGGTGTTCTCTGAAACGCTCCGCAAGTAGCCGGCCTGTCTCCCCAATATAGAGGAGGCCACATCGGGTGCAGAGGATGCAATAGATGATATGTGTGGCGGTGCAGGTGAATCTGTGGCGGATATGGAAGTTTCCTTTGGGGCCTTGGAGGGAGGTGAGGGGGTAGGTGTGGGCGCAAGTCTTGCACCTCCTGCGGTTGCAGGGGAAGGTGCCGGGAGTAGAGGTTGGGTTGGTGGGGGGTGTGGATCTGACGAGGGAGTCACGGAGGGAGTGGTCTTTACGGAATGCTGATAGGGGAGGGGAGGGAAATATATCCTTGGTGGTGGGGTCCGTTTGGAGGTAGCGGAAATGACGGCGGATGATGCGCTGTACATGGAGATTGATGGGGTGGTAGGTGAGGACCAGTGGGGTTCTGTCGTGGTGGCGGTTGGAGGGGTGGGGTTCAAGGGCGGAGGAGCGGGAAGTGGAAGAGATGCGGTGGAGGGCATCGTCGACCACGTTGGGGGGGAAATTGCGGTCCTTGAAGAAGGAGGCCATCTGGGTTGTGCGTTTTTGGAACTGGTCCTCCTGGGAGCAGATGCGGCGGAGTCGAAGGAATTGGGAGAATGGGATGGCGTTTTTACAGGGGGCAGGATGGGTGTAGTCCAGGTAGCTGTGGGAGTCGGTCGGTTTGTAGTAGATGTCCATGTTGATTCTGTCGCCTGAGATAGAAATAGAAAGGTCGAGGAAGGGGAGGGAGGAATCTGAGACTGTCCAGGTGAATTTGAGGTTGGGGTGGAAGGTGTTGGTGAAGTGGATGAACTGTTCAACCTCCTCGTGGGAGCACGAGGCGGCGCCGATACAGTCATCGATGTAGCGGAGGAAAAGGTGGGGGGTGGGGCCAGTGTAGTTGCGGAAGATGGATTGTTCCACATATCCTACGAAGAGGCAGGCATAGCTGGGGCCCATGCGGGTGCCCATGGCTACTCCTTTCGTTTGGAGGAAGTGGGAGGATTGGAAAGAGAAGTTGTTCAGGGTGAGGACCAGTTCAGTCAGTCGAAGGAGGGTGTCAGTGGAAGGGTACTGGTCGGTACGGCGGGAAAGAAAGAAGCGGAGGGCTTTGAGTCCTTCGTGATGGGGGATGGAGGTGTACAGGGACTGGATGTCCATGGTGAAAATAAGGCGTTAAGTCTATGGTGAATGGTGGCATCCCCATGACTACCACTCTGCAGGGTATTCATGGTAGAGGATTCACTTGTTTAATGTTGAATGTAAAGAGTTCATTTATTGAAGTTGATTATTTATTATCTGGCAACTGTTTAGAACAAAGTCAAAGAGTGTGGTACTGGAAAAGCACAGCCATTCAGGCAGCATCCAAGGAGCAGCAAAGTTTTGAACGTAAGCCCTTCATCAGGAATGTGGGGTGTTATGAAGATGTGGGTGTCCTGTACCTTTAAGAGAGTTAAAAGCAACAGAACTACCTGACAGAACCATTTGTTCTGAAAAGAAATATCCTGTAACATTTGGTTGAACAACTCGTTTAGCTGGTTTGACTTTGGCCAATCAGTTTAAATTATGCCCTGAAAAAATACCACACTCCAATCCAGTTTGAATTTAGTATATTGACAATCTTTAAAGCCAATGACACAATCCGATACTTTGGGGGAGGTATAAAACC
This sequence comes from Chiloscyllium plagiosum, assembly GCF_037043375.1. Lineage (NCBI taxonomy): Eukaryota > Metazoa > Chordata > Chondrichthyes > Orectolobiformes > Hemiscylliidae > Chiloscyllium > Chiloscyllium plagiosum. The sequence goes on from NW_028270154.1 coordinate 25,610,109, forward strand.
AGGGAAAATTGAACAGTTGAGAGGAGAACTGCCAAGCCCCAATATGTAGAGACTGCCTGAAAAATAGCTCTCTTAAAAGGTACCTTTATTGATCAATGACCTTTGAAGCAGAAATCCCTAAGAAGTAGAAAAGAAGACTGGAATTCAGAGAAAATGCAAGCTGCCTCATTTTGAGACAAGAAGTTTTGTTTTGTAAATCGTAATAAGGAGTTTTATTGGAATTGTATTGTAGAAGGGAAGGTAACAGGTGGGTAAATAGTTGTTAGTTAATTATTCTCTGTTATACTTTAAGAAATAAAATTAATAATTTTTACTTTAATTAGTTCTTTGCCTATTGAATTTCCGCAGATTACTGCTCGGGATAAATCTTTTCTGTGTTGCTGGTTTTAAATTAAACAGGAGAGCTTATCTCATGTCGTAATGGGAGGTGGGGGCAAGGGGCACGGGAGCTGAGAGATAAATGAGAGGAAGATAGGGCTGGGAGGGTGGTAGCTGAGCATGCGATTAGTAGATGAAGGTGGAGGATGATGGTGATAGGACGGAATGGAGGCTGAAGTATATAGGTAGGAAAGAGGATGGACAGGTAGGACAGTTCAAGAGGGCGGTGCTGAGTTGGAGGGTTGGATCTAGGGGAGAGGAGATGAGGAAACCGGTGAAATTGACATTGACCCTGTGTGGTTGGAGAGTCCCAAGGCGGAAGATGAGGTGTTCTTCCTCCAGTCATCAGTTGGCTAAAATTTGATGGTGGAGGAGGCCCGGGACTTGCAAGTCCTTGGCAGAGTGGGAGGGGGAGTTGAAGTGTTCAGCCACAGAGCAGTGGGGTTGTTTAGTGAGTGTGTCCCAGAGATGTTCTCTGAAACGATTCGCAAGTTGGCATTCTTTCTCCTCAATGTAGAGGAGACCACACTGAGAGCAACGGACGCAGTAGAGTTGTATGCAAGTGCAGGAAAATCTCTGTCAGATGTGAAAGGATCCTTTGGAGTCTTGGATGGAGGTGAGGGGGGAGATGAAAATCTTGCCACTGCAAGAGGTGTAAAACCTGCACCCACACCACCACATCATCTACAGTGTCCATTGCTCTCGATGTAGTCTCCTCTAAATTGAGGAGACAGGACACCAACTTGTGGAACATTTCAGAGAACATCTTTGGGACATACACACCACAGTTTTTGACTCTAATCCCCAGCACCTGCGGTCCTCACTTTCTCCCATTTGTTTAGAACAAATGTTTCTTGCCATTTCACAGCTCAAGTCTGAATGTAGTCCATGCATGTAGTCACTGCTTCATTACCTGAGGAATTACAAGTAAATATTTGAACGTAAAGGTTTTGAAGGTCATGTTGAAAGACTAGAAGAATGGAAATAAATAAATCACTCTGTGTGAGAACCTGAGCAGCTGTAATGGGCTAAATCATTTTCCCTTGTGTTGTAAAATCCACTGTTCTGTGTGAATGTCAAGTAAGCCCAGAATTAGCCTCAACAGTGCAACACTGGATCATTAATGAATAATGGCCTCTTGGATCATGGACTTATAGCTGGGAAGGATCAGGGATGAAGACAGCAAAATGGACTAATTTGTTAACTGTTCCCTGTTCAAGATTAAAATGAATGAAATAGCCTTGTATGATTTACTGGATTAAAAACTCTGTGTGGAGTGCAGGAAGTGCCAAATTTTTTACCTTTGAATCTCCATAAAATATTAATTTTCAAGTATAAAGTGGAAAAGAATAAATCAATTACTAATATCAAATTGTCTGTGATGCCATTCATGATCATTTATCAAAGCTGAAACAATCTTTCCTCGCAAATATTGAAGTTTTCAGGATCAAAACCAAATTCTTTATAGATGGGGTCAGGTTTGTTCTGAAGCATGAGGCTGAGTATTGAAACGGCAAACTAAAGCTTCCAGCTTTCATTATTAATTTCATTGGAAGGATCCTACACAATTAAATGGGATGGTCTTCAAGTAGGTTGGGGACCTCAAAGCACATTTAATTCACACTTATTGATTGTAATGCAGTAAGCAAATCAAATTCACGCTGCTCGCTCAATATTATGATCTTTGTGGCCAGCCAACATTAAGCACAATGTTTATTGACTGAAGAGAGAGGGCAATATCACAAGTGACTAGCTCCATTTAAGCTAATCTGGACTGCTGGAGAAACTCAGCAAGCCTGGTAAGGTTCCACGCGAAGAAAGCAGGGTTAATATTTCGAGTTCAGTGACTCTTCATCAGAATTGTTATCAGCCAGCAAACACTGGGATTTATGCTGAAGCTGAAGGTATGTGGGTGAGGTGGGGTGGTGACTAGGGAGAGTGGATAGATGGAGATGGAGCCCAGAGAGAGAGGGACATGAAAGGGGTAGGTGAACAAGGAGATTATGGACAGCAGACCAGACAGAAGAACAATTGAATAAGTGATAATAAGAGCAAAGAGTAGGAGAAAATGGGTTAGCTTTACTGCATGCCACCCAGATAATATGATAATGGGCCTAGGAGTACATGAGGACCAGGTGTGGGATATGTAAACATTATTGAAGTTTTTGAGCACAATGTGGCGTCTGGAGGCTGTAACATCTACAAGCAGAAGATGAGATGTTGTTCTTCAAGCTTGAGGCTCGCTGGAACCTTCTGTTGTGGGCCTCAATGAAGGCTTTATAACTTCTCTCAGGATACTGGTGTTGCGCCTGCTACACTGTGTGTTTTAACTCTTGTATCAAGCAAAGAAACTGTGAGTCAACTCTTAATAGAAATAAATGATAATATTTATTTATTTCACACAATTAATATTATAGTAACAAAATACACTACAAACTAACACTATAAATCTAATCAATTATCTTGTGCATGAACTTAACTCTGGATGATCATATACTATCCTGATCTTGGCCTTGATCAGGAAATCTAAACTGAAAATTTAGATTGTGGAATTTCTTCCAATTCCAGCTTTGGTAAAAACTGACAAGTGGTGGCCACTAAATAACATGTGTGACATTAATGGACCCAAAACTAACAAATCTTCATTGCCATGGTCACCTTCACAGCCACTGGCAATACCCTACTCTAATTTTGCAATTGTGTCCATAACAGGTGGAGATTTCTGCAAGGTGAAAGTGCAAACATGATAGACATTGTTCCCTGGTGGTGTTCACAAAAAAAGTTAGTCCCTGAGCATCCTGGATGGCTAAAGCCTTGCAATGAGAACCCTTCTCCATCACTCCTCCTTCTCCCTCTTCTCCAAGCCTGACTTGCTCTGTATGGCTTCTATTCTTTTTCCCAGTTATGCTGTATTCCAAGGTTCATGCATATTTATGCACTCATGTCTAGAAGCAACTGATATGTGCTGGAGCCTTGAATCTGGCAAACTGACCTTCAGCATCTAGCACACCGCTCCATCATCAGTTGATCATTAAACATTATCAGTCAGCAATAACTGTCAACAGTTAATGATCTTTTCAATAGTGTTGGTTAGAGAATAAATGGTGGGGGAGTGGGGTGCATCAATCTTCCTGCTTAAGTGTGTGTTCACTTATGCAATATAGTAAAATGGGATTGGCTGCAGCATTTTCCCATAGCAGCTCTCATTGCCATCATCATCTCCTGCTCCACATTCTCTCAGCTGATGTTCATGGCATATACACTAAAATCTGCCAATTCAGAGCTCTGAGGACACTCGTTGCATTCAAAAAACAAGCACGTATGAGCACAATATCCTGCTCCTAGTCTCTAAATTAACTGCAGAAAAGACAGATTAAGAAGGCTGTGCAACTAAATCTATGGATATCCAGGATTAATTGATACTCATTGCTGATATTATGCAACATCTTCTTTGAAAGTAAACTTCAAAGTCAAATCTACATTTGAAATGATTCCCAATTCATCAGAGAGTAGAGAGTGTGAGGCAGTAAAATAAAGCTCGTCTGAAGGGGTTCTGATCACAGAGGCATATAATTGGTGATGAGATTGATGGATGAATGTTTCCTAAATTTCTAAGTTTCAATCTAAAGGAAACGTTTTGAAATTTCTATGTCTGAATTTAAGTCGGATTTTACACAGTATTTCCACAAATTATCAAAAGGTCCTAGCATTGAGAAAGTTCATTTGATGAGCTGAATGGTCTTTTCTGGTTTTGTGCCTTCTCCTGCTCCTCATCTCTCCATTAATCTTCAGCCTCTGACTTACTTCCAGGTTTTTCATGATCATTTATAAGTCAATCTGAACATTCAATTTAACAGGGCTCTTGTGGCGCAGTGGTAGTGTTCCTACTTCTGAGCCAGCTGACACCGGTTCAAGTCCTACCCAGTCCAGGAAGTGTTTAATAACATCTCTGAACAGGTTGAGTAGGAAAGTATTTGAACATTCCATTAAAGTACAGCTTATAACCTACTGATGTATCTCCGGTATGTTCTTCCACCTCAGGCTGGAAGTAAAATAAAAATTCTATTTCATTTATACATGAAATTTTAAACTGAGCAGCTTTGGATTTAAATGCAGACTACATTTATGTCATTATTAAGTTCTCATGGAAGAGATCATTTAAAATGGTGACTATTTTTCAAACGTTGGTTACAAAATGCTTTGAGAAGCCTGAGACCACGAAAGGTGTTACGTAAAATCAATTTTTTTTCCTGATGTGACTGGCAATTAACTGACTTGTCATTAAATGCTTTGTATTAAGATTGTTAATAATGACTTCTTATCCCAAGTTACTTTCTCTTTTAATTTTGTTTCATTAAACAGAATAAACTTTACTTACATTGCATCAAATAAGTTTAAATAAAACAAAGTCTAAAAACAATTGCTAAAATGACCTGAAAAATCACAATATCAATTTGTTATTATCATTCTTATTGTGGACCATTGATAGAAAGTTCTTGAACTGGTTGTACTCCAAAACCCGTTTTGCAGCAAAAATCAACTGTTTTAATAAAATCCCTGAAACAAGGATCAATATTTATCATTATCATTATATATTAATTATTTACTTCATGAAATCAGCTTTTCTTTGTTGCATTAATGATATAGAAATGTTACATATAATAGAATGCACTAAGTAGGAGCAGGATTAAAGTATCTGGCTGAGCAACTTTGCTCTGCTGTACAATATGATCATCACTAGTCTTTGGCTTCAACTCTACTTTTGTGCCGACTCCTCAAATCCCTTAAAAAAGAACAGCAGATGTTTGTGATCTGAAACAAAATCAAGAAATTGCAGGCGAAACTCAGCAGTTCTGGCAGTATCTGTGGGGAGAAAGCAAAGTTAACGTTTCAGTTTAGTGACTCTTGTTCTAGTTCTGAAGAAGGCCTACTGAACCCAAAATGTTAACTCTGATTTCCCGCCACAGATGCTGCCAGACCTGCTGAGTTTCTCCAGCATTTTAGGTTTTATTTCTGATTTCCAACATATGCAGATTTTTTAGTTTGTTTAGATGTTTGAGGGAGTTTGTTGCCATCAATCCTCTTTTGATTTTTGATTTGATTTGGCCCTGAAATGTTTATTGGTAAAGGATACACCACCATAAAATACCTACAGAAGTCCTACTGTTCTTAGGTAGCAAGAAGATTTATTGTACAATAGCGATAAGTACAGCTGCACTTGATCAAGCATAATTGCTATAAACCTTGGGGAACTGGTACAGAAAGCTAATAAAATGATAAGACATAAGCACTTACATAGACCATTTAGCCCATTGACTCTGTTCCACCATTCTTGAGACCATGGCTGATCTGTTAATCCTCAACTCCACTTTCCAGCCTTTTCCTGAAAACCCATGATTCCCTTACTGACTGAACATCTGTCTATCTCAGCCTTGAATATATGTAGGAGAAAGTGAGAACTGCAGATGCTGGAGATCAGAGCTGAAAAATGTGTTGCTGGAAAAGCGCAGCAGGTCAGGCAGCATCCAAGGAACAGGAGAATCGACGTTTCAGGCATGAGCCCTTCTTCAGGATTCCACTGTGTTAAAGAGCGTCACAGATTTACAAACCTCTGAAAGAAGAAAGTCCTCATTTCTGTTTTAAATGTGTGACCCTTTATTTTGAGATTATGCCTTCTGGTCCTAGATTGTCCTGCAAGGGGAAACAATCCTTTTACATCTATCTTGTCAAATCATCTGAGAATCTCAAATATTTCAATAAGGTCATCTCTCATTCTTCGACATTCAAGAAAACATGGGTTCAATCTACTCAACTTCTCCTCGTAGTATCAGCCTAGTGAAGCTCCTCTGACTGCCTTCAATGTCAGGAAGCCTACATAGAACATAGAAAAGTACAGCACAGAACAGACCCTTTGGCCCACATTGTTGTGCCGAGATTTAATCCTAATTAAAATATAGTAACTTAACCTACGCACCCCTCAACTCACTGCTTTCCATGTGCATGTCCAGCAGTCGCTTAAATTTCCCCAATGACTCTGCTTCCACCTCCACAGCTGGCAACACATTCCATGCATTCACAACTCTCTGTGTAAAGAACCTACCTCTGACGTGTCCTTTATACCTTCCTCCAAATATCTTCAAACTATGACTTCTCATATCAGTCAATCCTGCCCTGGGGAAAAGTCTCTGGCTATTGACTCTAACTATTCCTCTCATTATTTTGTACACCTCGATCAGGTCTCCTCTCTTCCTCCTTCACTCCAGAGAGAAAAGTCTGAGCTTATTCAACCTTTCTTCATAAGGCAAGCCCTCCAGTCCAGGCAGCATCTTGGTAAACCTTCTTTGCACCCTCTCCAAAGCCTCTGTAGGGCGACCAGAACTGGACACAATATTCCAAGTGTGGTCTCACCAGGGACTTGTAGAGCTGCAGCAAAACCTCATGGCTCTTAAACTCGATCCCCCTGTTAACGAAAGCCAAAACACCATATGCTTTTTTAACAACCCTATCCACTTGAGTGGCAACTTTGAGGGATCTATGTACTTGCACACCCAGATCCCTCTGTTCCTCCACAATGACAAGAATCCTGTCTTTAATCCTATATTCAGCATTTGAGTTCAACCTTCTAAAATGCATCACTTCGCATTTATGCAGGTTGAACTCCATCTGCTATTTCTCAGCCCAGCTCTGCATCCTGTCTATGTTGCGCTGCAGCCTACAGTAGCCCTCTACACTATTGATGACACCTCCAGCCTTTGTGTCATCTGCACATTTACTAACCCATCCCTTAAACTCCTCATCCAAGTCATTTATAAAAACTACAAAGAGCAGAGGCCCAAGAACAGAGCCCTGTGGGACCCCACTCAACACTGACCTCCAAGCAGAATTTCCTTAGATAAGAAGCCCAAAGCTGTTCACAATGATTCCAGTGTGGACTGACTAGTGTTTTGTACAGTTTTAGCAAAACATCCTTACTTTGAGACTCCATTCTCTTTGAAGTAAAGGTCGACACTTATTTTGCCTTCCCTATTACTCACAGAACTTGGATAATAGCTTTTTGTGAGGACTCTCAAATCACTCCATTCTGTAGCTTTCCACAGTCTTTCTCCATTTAAACAATATTCAGCTCCATTGTTTTTTCCAACCAACGTGCATAATGTTGCTTTTCCCCACATTAAATGCCATCTGCCAAATTTTTGCACACTCATTTAAACTGTTTATATTCCTCTGCAGCCTCTCACACTTGTCTTCCTAGCTATTTTTGTGACACCTGCAAACTTGGCTATAGTAGATTCATTATCTTCATCCAAGTCATTTATATACTGATCAGTACTGTCAGTATTGATTCCTGTGGTGAATCACTAGTTACAGGTTGTCATCCTGAAATTGTCTCCCTTATCCTAACTCCCTATCTTCTACTAGTTAGCCAATTCTCCATCCATGCTAATATACTACCACCAACACCATGAGCTCTTATCTTATTAAGTAATCTAATCTGTGGTGCCTTTTCTAATAACTTTTGAAAATCCAAAAGTGTTACATCCATTGCTTCCACTTTATCCATTTTACTGATTATTTCTTGAAAGACCCCCAGGAAATTTATCAGGCATTATTTTCCCTTCATGAGCCATGCTTATTTTGCTTGATCGTATTGTGCATTTCTAAATGCTCTGCTATTATATCCTTTATAATAGACTCTAAAATTTTCACAATAATAGACATTAAGCTAAGCTATTTTTTGTCTCCTCCCTTTTTAAAAAACTTATCAGTATTCAAATCTTCTGGGACCTTTTGAGAAACTAACAAGTCCTGGATGTTTATGATCTGTGCATCCACTATCCCTGTAGCTACTTCTGTTAATAGACTAGGATGTGTCCCATCAGGTCAGTCTTTATTTTCACTCCTCCTTTTACCAGTTGTATATTGAGTAATGCTGGAATGCTTTAAGAAACATCAAGTTGCTCTGAAAGCTATCGTAGAATTCCTTGCATCCGCCCATAGACCATGGGCAACATCATTAGAATGGGTAGAGCCAACATAATAGGAACATTAATTTCTTTAGAACGTTATACCTTGTCTCCCCCAAGGCTTTATTATCCTGAAATTTAACCTATTATATGATTAGGAATATAATTACATAACCTTTACCAGTTCCTCTGTTCCTCCGAGTCGCTGAATTTATAAATGCAAGAGGCTGGACATGCTACATTTTCCTCAGGACAACATCTCTTTGGGATTGTAAGAATGATAAGTCTGTTGCTTGAGGATAGTTGAGCCTGGTTCTAATCTTTGGTTCATTTCTCAACCAAACAATTTTTTACATCTTGGGTATCCATTGTGGAGGATGACAGTTTTGTAGAAATTGTGATCTGTTACCTATGCTACGATCGAGGTTGGTGGAGTGAATTGTTTCCTTTGCTAGTCCCATTGATCATAACAAGTTTTAATTTTCTCGGTTTGGTGATATGGCCATTTATATCAGTTCAGTCTGTGTCAAGTTCAGTATCAGAAACAAGTCAATCAGGTTTCTTTCACCAACAATAAATATCTGGTTTATTATCAAAACATACTGACACATGCAGTTTGAATGGTACAAATATTTAACTGCTGCTTTCAAAATAAACTAACATACAGACTCATCAGAAGATAAACAAAAAATGAGAACTCTGCAGTGTTAACCTTAAAGTTTTGTGGCTAAGTAATTAAACTCATGAAGAAAGATTAGGTCATGGAGTATCCGATTTGGTATTCTGTTTCCAAAGTTATTCTGTACACGCAAGTTGTTGCTCCATGGTCTTTAGCTGCTGTTATGATCCCAGCTTAAGTTACTTTATAACAAGTCAAATCTGGTCTGATAGATAAGAATGTATTTTTAGTTAACATGGTGGGCATTCACTGATAAGGCCATATCTTATGACATTTTGGCTAAGTGTCAATTTTGCTGAATTTCATGGAAGGTTGCTCTGTTAGGCCTGGTGAGATTTCTCACTGCATTGTCCTCAACTTGCCTCATTATCTACCAACTGCATCCTTCTCATTTGATGATAGTTAGCTTCTATCATCTTGCTACAGCTGGAATAATTCACCACTTACCGGATATTCTGCTATAGACTGGCTTTCCTGATGCTTGCACTATATTAAATACACCAATGCCCACCAGGATGAGAACTGGCATTCTGGACCTGCTCTGCATGGTTCCTGATATTTTTCCCTGACATGGCAGGGACCTAGATGTACTGGTAGATGGGGTGATGTAGAGATGGAGATCCTCAAAGAAGACCATGACATCAGACCTTGTCCATCTGGTCTGCTGTTGTTTCCTTGGGTTGGTGCTGTTTCAACTATCGAAACATTCTCCATTCTGCCAGGGTAACATAGCTACATAGAAGATAGTAGAATGAGTTGGCCATTCAACTCTTCAGGTCTTCTCTGCCATTCAGTATGATCATGGCTGATCACTATTCTCAATACCTTAATTCTGCTTCCTACACTTCCTGCCCCCTCCATATCCTTTGATTCCTTTAGCCACAAGAGCTATATCCGCCTACTTCTTGAAAACACGTGCTTTGGCCTCCATCTCTTTCTATGGCAGTGAATTGCACAGACCCACCATTCTCTGGGTGAAGAAGTATTGATTCACCTCAGTCATAAATGGTTTACTCCTATAACCCCCTCTCCCAGGTCCTGGACTCTGCTACCATCAGGAACATCCTTCCTGCATCTACCTGTCTGTTTAATTAATGTCCTTTGGGGAAGAAAACTACCATTCTTACCTTTATGTGACTCCAGACCCACAGCAAATTGGATGACTCTTAATTGGCCTCGGGGCAATTAGAGGTGAATAATAAATGCTGGGCCAGCAATGTCTACATCCTTACTGTAGTGTGTCTCAATATCTTTATTGGTTTGCCTCCTTGATTTGAAGAGTTGAAAAACATAACCTCTTGAGATAAATTATTCAGGGCCTCCTGTGGCCTAATTCTCTTTATCAATTTCCAAGAAGATTGTCTGGGCTCAACCTTTCCTTCTTTGTACATTATAAGGAAACATGCTCTCTTTGTACAACCGCTACAGTATTAATACCTGCATCATTCTCTGAACCAGTCCTGATGAAGGGTTTCGACCTGAAATGTTGACCCTCCTGCTCCTCAGATGCTGTCTGACCTGCTGTGCTCTTCCTGCTTCACATCTATTGACTCATTTCTAATGACCCGTTTCTGAATATTCCTTACCTATCCTTGCTACTGCAGTCAGTCTCTCATTTCAGTTGGATTTCATTCAATGGAAGCATATTATTTTACTTATATTACTTTTTATTTTAACACTTCTCTCTTTTTCCTTTTCCTTTCTCCTCTTTGTTTTTCCAGGAAACCTCTTTCATCTGCAGATTTTCCATTCTTCCAATTACTTGGTGGATCTCCATGTGACTGCCTCCTCACTTGTAACTCCCTGTGTGAAGTATCATAGGAACTTGTGAAAATTACTGTTTCTCCAGTCTCTGAGATTTTATGTTCATTTACATAAGTTTTTAACTTTGCAGGAATGCAATTTCTGAATTCTTCAGATGTCACAATTTCCTTTACATTTTTCAAACTTCAGGGACTGAAATCACTGATCCTACAGAATTCTATTTTCGCTCGTCTACAAATGTTTAAGTAGCTTTCTTATGATTCTTAATTTTAAATCATAAGCTACAGGGACTAGCTCATATGCACAGAATATTTCTTTTTAAATATGTTTGTAATTTGTGGGCTGTTCGTCTGACAAATTTGCATTATTTGTAGGGCTTGTTGCTGATCCCTAATCTTATCTGGAGCACACTTAATCTCCTGAATTTCCTTTACGGAAGATTTCTTGTCTGCTAACTCAGATAGTTGCTTCTTAACATCTTTTAATTTTCCAAAATGGAAGATGGCTATTCTGTTGAAATAAAATACTTTCTTTCTGCTGTTTCCTGGATTTCTGGATCAGGCTTAATTGGAATTGGTACTGTCTTTTCTTCAATATCCAGGACGCTAAAACAGGATATTTTCTTCTTCCTCACCATGATTTGGATCCATAGATATGGAAACATGTGATTTTCTTTATTTTTTTTTTGGTTCCAATGGAGTCATATGCTGCTTATCTCCCCGAAGTTATTGAATTAGGATAGACATTTTCAGTTGCCAATTGTAGCTGCTTGAGTGCTGAAGGAAATACTTTCAGAATCTCAGTGATGTCCATAGAGTCATAGAGTTGTACAGCATTGAAACAGACTTTTCGGCCCAACTCATCCATGCCAATCAGATATTCTAAATTAACCTAGTCCTAATAGCTGAAAGATTGCTCCATGTTTGTCATTATTTCTGCCTGACACTGACTGTTCTGTTTTAGAACACAGAGCTTGGATTTTTCTAACAGTGCTGTGAAGTCCGTGACTTCTTCTATGTTGATAATGTTAAACAGATGTAGTCTGTTGGGTTTTGTCAGGACAATGGGAAGCCCAGTGAAACCTTCTACTAATTTCCATTGACCGGTTTGTCAATAGTCGTTTGTTCATGGGCCAACTGTTTCTTTCTGGACCAGTTGTTCACTGGGAGGTTGCCAACCTCCTCTAATTCTTCTAACAAAGTTGAGGTCAAGACGTGCATGCAGGCTCAAAAGTGATGTTGGTTGATTGGAAATGAAGTATAAATTTTCAACTTTTTTTTGTCTGTTACATTATATTTGAATATGTAGCATTTTTAATCTTCTTAACCCGTTAGGCCGCAACTTCTGCTTCTTCAGCCATGTGAACTTTCCTATATTGAGCATAAAATCAATAATTCTTTCTCTTCTGGATCAAATGTTGCCTTTTGGGTGCTGAGTTTGCTCTTTTGCTGTAACCATGTGGTGTTTCCCAGATAATAATTGTTGGTACTTTATAGTATTTGACACCTCTACCAGTACATGGTACTGGGAAAGAGCTGTTTGGGCTGGTTCACTGTCACTTTTGTCTTTGTTTATTTTGGATCTATCTAGTGATTAGTGGACGAGGAAACTATAGAGTATCTACAGAAGTCACACTGCTCTAAACAACATGAAGGTTTATTGTATGACAGCATCAGTGCAACTACTTGTGGTCAAGCATAATTACAAGGACCTTACTGAAATGGTACAGATTCACTTACTCTATCTGAAAGTTGGATTGGAACTCCCCTTTTCTCCACCCACAAAGTGTGCGTGACATCAGGAAACTAGGTTGAACCAATGTAACATGAATACTTCAGAACTGTTACCTTACACAATACTCTTCACAGTTCCAAATGATCAGTTGCCTCTCCTGAGACTTTGCCCCTACAGCTTAGATTTGCTGACCAGAGGAAACAAGCTATCAACAAACACCTGATGAAGGATCAGCGCTCCAAAAGCTAGTGCTTCCAAATAAACCTGTTGAACTATAACCTGGTGTTGTGTGATTTTTAACTATCAGCATCTACACCGCGATGTCTCTTCATATTGTTGTAGGTTTGCTTTCCCTTCTTCTAAATGTTAAAGGATATAAACCCAACTCAGTCCACCTCTCATTGTTCTTTACCCGAGGGATCAATTTAGAGCACTTTCAGTGTCCTGCATCTAATGTAGGTTTGTTAATTTCTTAAAAGCATAGACCAAAATTGTGCACAATATTTGAGATGTGGTCTCACAAAAACACCATAAATTGTAGCAAGATGTCTTTATTCCTCAACAGAGTTATTTAATCTTGTATGAGAATAATGTAGGTTAATATTCAAGAACCTGACTCAATTACCTTTTAAGGTTAGGAGAAACATTAAACTATCACCCTCAGGCCCTTAGATAAGTTAAATAAAGTCTCTGATAAAACAAAATGTTAAAGATTGTAGAACAATAGACTTGTTGGATCAAAGAGCTTTTATTTCTCTATGTTTGCATTACCACCTAAATCAGGACAGAACTGGATTCTCAACTCTGCAGACACCAGTAAAATTAGCTATATTATCTACCTTTTTCATGCATATATGGAACCAGAACGTTTACTACAGTGTTAAGTAAGCCACATAATTAAATAAACACATGTATTTTCCAGATTGTAACACCCTATCAAAGGGGAGAAATAGCTTGTTATGGTCAGCTAAATGGGGCAATTTATCCGTTTACACACCAATTGGCAATCTTGATATCTTCATGCACACTTGGTATGACAGTGGTGAGGCCTGAGCTATTTTTTAGGGCTGGATCTCATTTGCAATCAGCCAGTGAGCTATATGTGCCAAACTCTCACTCTGGTGTAGGAAAATGGAAAATTTTACTGGAGCCCTTATATAGTCAGGCTATGGTCTGGAACTGCCAAGAAATAAAAGATAATGACTTCTAATAACGAATTCTGAGTGACATCCTTTTTTAAAAAAAAATGTCGTTTTAGTAAGTATTGGTTAGGCTGTTCAACATCAAAACAAAGGGACATAGTATGCTTTGTCATTTGTGCTTCAAAACTGCATTTAGGATCGTTTACATGCAATTGGACTACTCTTCATGTTAACGTTTGCTTTCTGCCAGAAACTAGAAGTCACTCTTCTCAGGACCCTACTCAACATGTCTGCAACTGAAGCACCGATGAAATTAGATGGTGATTGTCCCAACACCATTTTCATATTGCCAGATCATCATTGGCACAAAGCAGTATTGCTTTCGGTCCATGGCCATAGATCCCTCAAAGTTGCTACCCCAGTTGATAGGATTATTAAGAAGGCATATGATGTGTTGGCTTTCATTAGCAGCGAGATTGAGTTGAAGAGCTGCGATGATATGTTGCAGCTATATAAAGCCCTATTTAGACCACACTTGAAATATTGTGATAAGTTCTGGTCATCTCATTATAAGAAGGATGTGGAAGCTTTAGACAGGTGTAGAGGAGATTTACCATGATGATGCCTGGACTGGAGGGCATGTCTTATGAAGAGAGGTTGAGGGAACTAGGACTTTTCTCATTGGAGTGAAGAAGGATGAGAGGTGACTTGATAGAGGCGCGCAAGATAATGAGAGGTATAAATGGAGTAATAGCCAGAGACATTTTCCCAGGGCAGAAATGGCTATCATGAGGGTTCATAATTTTAAGGTTATTGGAGGAAGGTTTAGGGGAGATGTCAGAGGTAGGTTCTTTACATGAAGAGCATGGGTGCGTGGAATGCACTGCCAGCAATGGTAGTAGAGTCAGAAACATTAGGGACATTTAAGTGATTCTTGGCTAGACATATGGATGATAATAAAATGAAGGGTATGTAGGTTAGTTTGACCTTAGAGTAGGATAAAAAGTCAGCACAACATCAAAGGCTGAAGTGCCCGTATGTTCGATGTTCTATGTTCTAAATCTCAGATAGGCACTGTTAAAATAGCTGGATGATGTCATGACATGTGAAGCTTTAGCATAAAAGCTCTCTGTATCCTACTCTCTGTGTATTTTCTTCAATAGTCAGACAAGTATTCAGTCATAATAGCATAGAATAGTATGGGAGGATAAGTAAACATAGCCCCCTTACTATATGCATAAGCCTCAGATGCCTTGTTAGTTCACATAGTTAGTTATCAATGAACTTCCAGATATTTGTCTCAACAAGTTTTTGAAAATCTCTGTGATATATGTTAAGTGGCCTAACATATAGGAAATCACATCACATCAGGTAGAGGCAGTTAAAATTAGCCCATCTATATTTTGATGCTGACTGAGCTGTTTGCAGCAGGTGATTCTGTTTCAGACAAAATGGTGATTGTTAACACAGGTAAACAACTCAGTGGAACATACTAAACTTAAACAAAGAACTGTGGATGCTGGAGATGTGAAACAAAAAGAGAACTTGCTGGCAAAACTCAGCAGCTTTCTCAAAATGCTTCAAGTCCCTGGACTTGAAACTTTAACTTGATTTCTCCCCATAGATGCTGCCAAACCTACAGAGTTTCACCAGCAATTTCTGCTTTTGTTTCAGTGGAATAAATATGATGGGAAAGACCACAGTCTGGGCACTAGGTAGAGTATATAGTGTAAAGCTTTGTAATCTGGAGAGTGGGGAAGCAAATATGTGAGATACAATAATTTGAGAAATAGGATTGGTTAATAGCTGACAGACACAAATCTTGATGACAAGGTTAGCCATTTGTTGGGAAACAAAATGATGTGAACGAAGGAAAAATACTGTAGGTATCCAAAATAAACACAGGGCTGCTGGGTACGTTCAGCATTTTCTGCTGTTTTTGCTGTAACCTTGGTAGTGGGTTAAGTGTTTGGGGATAATACAGGAGAATGCAATTTGAAACTTTTCATGGATCGAATTAATTCATGTTAAAAATATGTTGTGAAGGTATTGTATGTGGATTGACAAGTAACAAATCACTGCTTTCAGGTTGCTAGTGCCTCATATAAGGAGGTTAAGATGGTGCCATCTGAAAACCGAAAGGAGAGCCAGAGCTTCCACTCCTGTCCAGAAAGACGGCTGAACAGTGACTGAATCATGGTCTTTAAATTTCTGAAATGTTTAGATAGCAAGGAAGTAGAGAGGCCATCAAAGTAAGACAGTCACCAAGAAATCTCACAGAAGGAACTTCTTCACCAAAATCCTGGTGAGAATGTAGAATTTGATCTCTCAAAGTGTGATTGGAGAGAATGGTCGCGATTAATTTAAGGTGAAACTAGACAGACATTAATATAAAAAGGGGGATTGATAGATTTGGATGAGAAAAGACATGAGCAGGCTCAGTGAAGCTTGAACACGGGTATGGCCGATTGGACTGAAGGACCTGTTTCTGTGCTGCTATTCTATGTAACCTTATGAGGGCGTGAATACTGCTGGAAAAGGTGACACATTGCTAAAACTTCACCTTGCATTCATTAGGACAAACATAAGACTTCTGAGTTTCAAGCAATCACAACATTTTATACTGTCAAAGAAAAGGGTGTTAATTGTTTGACAGTTTGACACTGAATAGGGAAGGCATTACTGTAGAGAACTAGAGGCTCCCCAGTTTGATGGGTAATTCAGAAAGTTGCAAGTATCTAACAAATTCCTTGTCTTTGCAGAGAACAGGTCCTTGCATCTGAAAGCATGTTCTCTCCAGCGAATATAAAGAAGCTGCATTATGAATTTGTCTGGTTATCTTGAATTTGCCATTAGTGTAGCTATTTGTGCACCCAAGGACATTTGGTGTAATCCCTTAGAAATCTATGAATCAGTCAAACTTAGATCATGCATTTGTTCTGAGGATCGTAACATCCCAAGTCATGCTAGTTGTGGGTGAAGCCATCGGCGCTGTTTATGGGTTCTTAAATGAAACTCAAACAATTTATATCTCTGCAGCAGAGAGTAGTGGTGATAGATAGCATGAAACACAAGAACATCCTGACAGAAACAGATTTGATATAATAATAAAAGCATTGTTCATTTTTAAATGCATGTTTGAATAATAGTTATTACCTGACAAGGTAGAATTACATGGAAAGCTGCACTCAGTGGTGCAGTTAACCTTGTCACTGAATGTAATGGAAGAGAGAAATGATTCCTGTTACCCTTGGTTGAAAACTAAGCCCCAAACCTTTCCTCTACTTCACTCTATTCCTCAGGGTGCCACAAAACTTCAGTAACAGTTGGCGCAGACACACTGTACTTGGCATAATAATGCAAGTGTTGACTGACAAATGCCTGTGGTTTGCATTTCTGTTCATCAGTGCCCAGATATTGTCATACTAAGTTGACCATACCAGCTGGTATTTTGTAAAGATATCAAGTTATATAATATTCCTGCATAAACTTGAAAATTACTGATTTATGACTTTTTCTCTCTTTGTCTGACTGAATACAGCTTTAATTAAAATTAAGTATACAAATTTAGATTCAGGTAATGAAAACAACTGACTGGAAAAATTGAATTTCTGCACAAATTTACAGCTCTCAGTATTGGCTTGCAAATGAGTTTTCAAACTCCCTAGCCTCAGTTAGTCATGGAGACAAAAACAAATTTATTCAAATTCATAACATCTCAAATTTAATGAATTTGTATTTCCTCTAAAATAGCCTGTGTATTGTTCATTGCTTCATAGAAAAATATAAAACAACTTTCATTATAACAAATTCAGAGCAACAAAGGATACTAACAATTCCATGGGAGCTGATCAAGAGACAGAATTTCGTGTTTATAGTGGTTTATTGCTATTACAATCATTGTGTAAGTTTTGTCTTCATAGCAAATGGACTGACAAGGTAATCACAACATAGAACCTTTTCAGAAGCAATTTGTTTTCTACAATTGTTCGCTGTTTATTGTCCTTCTCCAGTGAATATCCTTGAACAACAATATAGCAAACATTGCTTATCATTCTTTAGCAAATGGGGAAATCACTTTAAAATTGTCTTTATAACAAACATCTCGTTGTTAGAACCTTACCGACCACAACATCTGGCATTATCCACACTGCTAATGCTTCACTGTTTAATGGAAAGAGCATGTAAGTATGCTCTCAGAAAACATTCTGCTTTATGTCATGAATTGAGATTATGGAGGAAGCAGTAGGCAGTTGCAACTGATAATTCCACAGGTGGAGTTGGATGGATAACTTGTATTTGAAAACAATGCAGAAGCATGATCACTTTCACAAGCAGAAATTTTGAATTTGCTTGACTAGTCACCATAGATACGTGGCATGGATGCAACTGTTTTAACTGGAAGGAATGAATATGCTTTAATATTATTTTTGGAAAAAAAGTCCAAGGTCATTCTTTTATAATGTCAAACAACATGGAACAATAAATGTTGGAATTAAATAGCAGACAGGCCATGTGCATTAATTATATGTGCTCACTGTCCAAACAATAATGCATAATGGTGATTTTCAAATATCTTTTATCATTGTCACTGAGTTTGGTGATTTAACTGATATTAGATACAATCATACCAAATAAACCGTTTGATAACTGAAAACAAACTATTCAACTTCGTAATATTCTGCTCTGTCCATTCTTAAAGAAAAGTGGATTTTAGCAAAATGGAAGTTATAGTTCAAAGTGTACAAACTACATATTTAAAGAAGTTAAATGGAAAATGATGTCTTGAAAATCTAATCCCCGATGAGTCAAGGTCAAAATACAATGATTAAAGTTAATCTCCAAAGTTTGCAAATTATTGATTTCAGAAGGAAGGCTAGGTTAAATGAAGCTCATAGAATTGAGCCATAGAGATATACAGCCTTAAGCATGGAAACAGACTATTCGGTCCAACTAGTCCACAACAACCATGTTCCCAAACTAGACTAATCCCACCTCAGCAGTTTAAGTTGGTTTGCACTTGTAAAAAAATGAATTCCATATAGAATGAGAAAAGTGAGGATAGCTAAGTTACATAGTGCCTTCGATTTTTTACATTTCCCTTTGAACCACATGTTATGTAGTGCCATATCACTTCTTCAGGATATTCCTAAGCACTTTACATGCCTTTTGAGGAGAAGTCATTGTTTAATCAACAATTCAACAGCTCGTTTGCACTGAAGTGCCAACTGGGTAATCCAAGATGGAGGATGGAAAAGATTTCTGGCTGTAACAGCTGCTCTTTTTTTGAGGTATTTTGGATGTTGGAGGTGATTTCCTCAAATTCCAGGAGCAGCAATTGCTGTTTTGTATGCTGTTGGATTGTTTTGGAACTTTGGAGAGAAAAAAAGATAAAATAACAGCACTTTTGAAAGGGAGAGGAACAGACAAAAGAAGTACATGGTGAGGTCAGTGCAGGAAAGAGAGAGAGAGAAAGAAACCCACACTGCTAACTGACAGAGCAGTGAACCTGCACAATTACTGCCTTTGCTGTTTGAATTCATGTATTGCTGGATGTCAGAGTGCGTCTGGGAAATTCACAACTAATTATGGAGGAACCTGTTTGGGAGAGGTCACAGCACAGAAATAGAGAAGTGGATATCTTAAGCGTGGCCTTACAGTAAATCTGCAGTAGTGAATAGAGTGGGTTCTTTCTTGAATTATATGTTTTATTGAGATATGTCTCTTGATTAAACTTAAAATATAAGCCATAAGTATTAATTTATCCTGGAGCAAGGTTTTGTAGAGGAATAGGATGATGCTATTTTCTGGGGTTGTAGATTGAAAGAAGCAAAAATGGTTTTTAGTAGAGTGATATGCTCTTCTTGTCAGATATGGGAGTGTAGGGAGAGTTTACAGGTTACTGAGGATTATATCTGCAATAAATGCCATTGGTTGTAAATCCTATCAGATCGAATGGATTGATTGGGGAGACAGTAAGAGGCAATGAGGAATTTACTAGACCAAGGGGATGTGATGGATGGCAGTTATCGGAAGGGGGAGAAGTCGCAGTCACATAGATGGGTTAACTCCAGGAAAGGTAGGCAGATATTGCAGGAGTATTCTATGGCTATCCCCATTTAAAACAAGTATGCTGTTTTGGAAAATGTAGGGGGTGATGGATTCTCAGGGGAAACGGAGCATGAACAGACAAGATTCTGGTATTGAGACTGGCTCTAATGCAATGAGGGGTACGTCGGGTTCCAAGAGATCGTTTGTGTTAGGGAAGTCTCTAGTCTGAGGTATAGACAGTTGTTTCTGTGGCCAGCAGTGACAAATCAGAATGATGTATTGCTTCCCTGGTTCCAAGATAAAGAATGTCTCAGAGAGGGTGCAGAATGTTCTCAAGGTGAAGAGAGCCCAGCAAGAGGTCATTGTACACATTTAACCAATAACATAGGAAGGGAAAAGGTGGAGATTCTGAAGGGAGATTACAGAGAGTTAGGCAGGAACTTAAAAAGGAGGTCCTCGAGAGTAATAATATCTGGATTACTCCTGGTGCTATGAGCTAGTGAGGGCAAAAATAGGAGGATAGAGCAGATGAATGCATGGCTGAGGACTGATGTATGGTAGAAGGAGTCACATTTTTAGATCATTGGAAGCTCTTTTGGGGCAGAAGTGACTTGTACAAGAAGGACGAATTGCACTTAAATTGGAAGGGGACTAATATACTGGCAGGGAGATTTGCTAAAGCTGCTCGGGAGGATTTAAACTAGTAAGGTGGGGGGGTGGGACCCTGGGAGATAGTGAGGAAAGATTTCAAACTGAGACTGGTACAGTTGAGAACAAAGGCGAGTCAACAGTCAGGGCAGGCAGGGATAAAGCAGAGAACAAGGTAGGGCTGATAAATTAAATTGCATTTATTTCAATGCAAGAGGCCAAACAAGGAAGGCAGATGAACCCAGGGCATGATTAGGAACATGGATTGGGCTATTATAGTAATTACAGAAACATGGCTCAGGGATGGACAGGACTGACAGCTTAATGTTCCAGGAAACAAATGCTACAGGAAGGACAGAAATGGAGGCAAGAGAGGAGGGGGAGTGGCGTTTTTGATATGGGATAGCATTACAGCTGTGCTGAGGGAGGATATTCCCGGAAATACACCAGGGAAGTTATTTGGATGGAATTGAGAAATAAGAAAGGGATGAACACCTTATTGGGATTGCATTATAGAATCCCCAAAAAGTCGGAGGGAAATTGCGAAGCAAATTTGTATGGAGATCTCAGTTATCTGTAAGAATAATAGGGTGGTTATGGGAAGGGAGTTTAACTTTCCAAACATAGACTGGGACTGCCATAGTGTTAAGGGTTTAGATGGAGGGGAATTTGTTAGGTATGTACAAGAAAATTTTCTGATGCAATATGTGGATGTACCTATTAGAGAAGGTGCAAAACTTGACCTACTCTTGGGAAATAAGGCAGGGCAGGTGACTGAGGTGTCAGTGAGGGAACACTTTGGGTCCAGCGAATATAATTCTATTAGTTTTAAAATCGTGATGGAAAAGGATAGACCAGATCTAAAAGTTGAAGTTCTAAATTGGAGAAAGGCCAATTTTGACAGCATGAGGCAAGAACTTTTGAAAGCTGATTGGAGGCAGCTGTTCGCAGGTAAAGGGACAGCTGGAAAATGGGAAGCCTTTAGAAATGAGATCACGAGAATCCAGAGAAAATATATTCCTGTTAGGGCGAAAGGAAAGGCTGGTAGGTATAGGGAATGCTGGATGACTAAAGAAATTGAGGGTTTGGTTAAGAAAAAGAAGGAAGCATGTGTCAGATATAGACAGGATAGATCAAGTGAATCCTCAGAAGAGTATAAAGGCAGTAGGAGAATACTTAAGAAAGAAATCAGGAGGGCAAATAGGGGACATGAGATAGCTTTGGCAAATAGAATAAGGAGAATCCAAAGTGTTTTTACAAATACATTAAGGACAAAAGGATAACTAAGGAGAGAATAGGGCCCCTCAAAGATAGGCAAAGTGGCCTTTGTGCGGAGCTGCAGGAGATGAGGGAGGTACTAAATGAGTATTTTGCATCAGTATTTACTGTGGAAAAGGACCTGGAAGATATAAACTGTAGGGAGAGAGATGGTGATATCTTGAAAAATGTCCATATTACAGAGGAGGAAGTGCTGGATGTCTTGAAATGTATAGAAGTGGATAAATCCCCAGGACCGGATCAGGTGTACCCTAGAACTCTGTGGGAAGCTAGAGAAGTGATCGCTGGGACTCTTACTGAGATATTTGTATGATCGATAGTCACAGGTGAGGTACCGGATGATTGGAGGTTGGCAAACGTGGTGCCACTGTTTAAGAAGGGTGGTAAGGACAAGCCAGGAACTATAGACCGGTGAGCCTGATGTCGGTGGTGGGCAAGTTGTTGGAGGGAATCCTGAGGGGCAGAATGTACATGTATTTGGAAAGGCAAGGACTGATTAGGGATAGTCAACATGGCTTTGTGCGTGGGAAATCATGTCTCACAAACTTGATTGAGCCTTTTGAAGAAGTAACAAA